>NW_006783542.1:387417-498628 GCF_000442215.2 Lipotes vexillifer
GTTAGTACATTCTATGTTCAGGTACAACTTTGCCCTTTGCTAAAGGGTCCACCCTGACTCTTGCAATACGATGTTGACACTGTTAATAGTAAATAAAAGTGCACTGTGTTTTCTAGCTGGAGAATGTGGATGGTAAGTTCATAGTCTTTTGGGTTAAGGAAATGTATTTTGAGTCATTGGTTTTCCAAAGGGCTTAGTTTTTGACAGGATAGGTATTTTTTTCTTGTTTGAATTTTGTCCAGTAATTCTTCTGCTTGGGGCTTTAAATAAAGATCTCTCTTTGTTTTCTTTTCCTACATATGTCATTTCTCCTCCTGGCTTTCAAGGTCAGAACGTGGCCAAGACGCACTGTAAGAGCTCCCCGCAGAGCAGGAGGCCAAGCCAAATGCCAGTAGGGAGGTGACCCACATGTAGTCAGGCCCTCTGTGCAGAGCTTAGAACTTCTGTCACATAAGGGAACTCTCATCACTGTCAGGACCAGATTATTTATATCTGTAGATTTCAGTTGAAACATGAAGGCTTTATAACGGGCCAAGAACTGCAGAGCGGCTATTGCCCTCACATCTCATTAACCAGAGGCCACAGGACTTGCAGGAATAGCAAACATTCCGTCCTTTAGTACGCACACAAAAGGCTCCCGTGTTACCGGCCTGGAGACCATAGCAGTTCAATCCTGGCCCCCTTAAGGGAGGACTCAGTTCTTTTGCTGCTCCAAGGCCACCTTGAAGCTACCAGCACAGATGGCTCGTGCTCTCCTATAACAAAAGAAGACTTCACCTTGCACACCCGCTTCCTCCCTTCCCCCTGGGTGTTTGCAGCCCAGAGGAGGGTGTAACCTCTTTGCTAAACTGCATTCCATTTGCCAATCCCAGTCCAGAGGTCAGCACAGCATCAGTGTAAGTCCCCGCCTCCTTCGGGGAGGAAGCAGCCTCCCCTGATGATTGGCGAGTTGTGGGGTGGTCTGGTTGTTCTGCCCTGGCTGTGCCCGGGCGCCCCGCCCTCCCCCCAGCCGCCCTCCCCTA
The DNA here is from genome assembly GCF_000442215.2 of Lipotes vexillifer. Taxonomy (NCBI): domain Eukaryota; kingdom Metazoa; phylum Chordata; class Mammalia; order Artiodactyla; family Lipotidae; genus Lipotes; species Lipotes vexillifer. The sequence goes on from NW_006783542.1 coordinate 388,440, forward strand.
GCTGGGCATCCCTGGCAGGGGCGCACACGTGGACACAGTAGAGACCCCGTGCTCCGTCCCCCGGCACTTCTAGACTAGCCTGGAAATAGCGACGAACGCCTTGGAGAAGGGAATGCCAGGGGTTATGGAAGAGGCTACTGGTTTTGCCCACCTCTCCAGAAGAGGTCCAGCAACTTGTTGGGTCTGAGGGGTTTTTTTGCCATCGAACTGTGTGCCCCTATTGAGTTGGAAGGGGTGGTGGACGGGGGCAGTGGGGGGAAGAAAAGACAAATCTGAGAAAACGGGAACAAAGGGAAACTGGAATGCCCCTTTGCTTTTTTTTTTTTGCAACATTAAATCCAGTTCATGAAAGAGGTTTCCAAATCCAACAGACAGATTTGATCACAGTGATTAAACACTGTGTTTGCAGTGCCTAAAGCAAAATGAACCGATCACTTTGTCAATCAGACAAGTGTATGGACCGCTGTGGAGCAAACCCACGGCCAAGCCAGGACACGTTTGAGGGCCCATTCCCATCCTCAGCTCACAGCCTCCCTCCAGAAGCGCTGGAAAAGCTTCTAAGGCAGGAACACTAGCAAACATTTGTATTTGTGCATCACCATGTATATCTGAATACTGTATTAATTCAATTCTGAAACAAGCACAACCGACCGCGTGTCATAAAACGCTGCTTACAAAGTATCTGCATAAAAGATGAAAACGGCAAAAACCAACCTTCCTGTGTTGTGGTAATCGTCCTTCCTGAGGCTGGTCACAATACTTGCTTTATTGTAGCCTTTCTATACGTCACCGTGCAAACCCTCACACGTGCACGCACACACACACACGCTGTCATCAACTGGCCTGCAAAGTCTAGTGATGGATACATTCCCCTCACATCTTTACCCAAGTGCATTGGTTAAATTGTCCCTCATGAAACAGATAAGCGAAAGAGAGCTCCCTGGGTTCTTCTTAGAATTAGCATTCAATCTCAGTTTTTCCCTTTCCGTATATGATACTCTAATTTAGAAAAACACTCGCTAGACACTTGTCAGATAAACACACTGATCTCCATATTAATGCCTGGCTGATATATATGTAGCAGAGGGTAATGCTGGCAAAAAAACATTTCCTAAAATTTATGTAATCATTTGAAATTCAGGAAGGATTGATTAGCATTCAAGGGATACCGCCGTTCAATATTTACACCATAGAGATTTCACAGAAGCAAATAATGGCACATAAAGTTAATGCTTGTCTTAATTAAATGCAGTGTAATAGGTGTTGTGTGGATTTTTTTTTTTTTCTTTCAGTGAGCAAAGCAGTTTAGCAATGACCAGATATAATTCATTTTGGAGTTCTAAGTTTGAAGTGAATCAATACGAATTTACAGCCATGGAAGAAGTGATGATCATTTGTTATCTGCTGGCACAAGAATATAATTGCCCAAATAGCATTTATTTAGGCATATTTCTGAATAGCTTATGCCTAAAGATATTTATCATTTTTCAGTTGTTCATACTAATATCGTCATTTTGCTAACTACTGCTATTTAGTGAGATGATTTTTCAGAGTTCTATTGGCCTAGCAAACTGGGAATAACCTACGAGGAGAGTGAATGAGAATGCTGAATGTACTAGCTGATGTTTCTCCTGCCTTAGTACTGCCAGCTGCTCTGTTAAAATCCCAGAATAAAGTGGCAGTCTTAGGGACTTCCCTCGTGGTCCAGTGGTTAAGACTCTGTCCTTCCAATGCAGGGGACGTGGGTTCAATCCCTGATCAGGGAACTAAGATCCCGCATGCCACGCGGCCAAAAGAAAAAATTAAAAAGTAAAGCGGGGGCTTCCCTGGTGGCGCAGTGGTTGGGAGTCCGCCTGCCGATGCAGGAGACACGGGTTTGTGCCCCGGTCTGGGAAGATCCCACATGCCGCGGAGTGGCTGGGCGCGTGAGCCATGGCCGCTGAGCCTGCGCGTCAGGAGCCTGTGCTCCGCAACGGGAGAGGCCACAACAGTGAGAGGCCCGCGTACCGCAAAAAGAAAAAAGAAAAAAGAATAATAATAACGTAAAGCGGCTGTCCTAGCCTTGACTCAGAAGAGGTTAGCTGGTTAACGTGGTCAGTTCAGGTCCTGCACACGAGTTAACTCCGGACCCCCCAGGCCTCAGGGTCATTCTAGAATGGAGCCAATCCGTGACTCACAGCCAAGTCATTCGTATGCCTTCTTTCTAGTTGACTGATAAAATCCAGTCTTGAGTTCTGGGTAATATTTGGTTAAGACAGACCAATTCAAGCCAGGAACCAAGAGCAGATGTAAAAGATAAAGGCCTTTCGTTGCTTTGAAGCATTAAATGACAAAACATACTAAGTGCCTACTATGTGCAAAACCATTGCACTCGGTGGTATCTGAGCGGGCAGCACAGTCTTTCCAAAGAGAAGGAAGCTCCCCGTGTGGTACAGAACTTCACCTGGATGCTGCGGACACCCTTCCAGAAGAGGCACACGCAGGACTGCACTGCCTGATACACCGGTCGTGGCTGCCCGGCCACCCCCTTCCTTCCCTCCCTCCTTCCTTCCTTCCTTCCTTTTTCTCCCTCCCTCTGAATCACTGCATATGCCACACACATGCCCGTCTCACCAGTCCTGTCTTGTCAATGAAAAGGCCTTTCTCAACCTCCCATGGCATGAATCTGACCTCCATCAGAGGCAGGAGGAATTGGGAAGCTGGCTGGGGGTGTCCCCTCCGGGACTGCTCCCGCACACCCCACACCCTGAGCTACCTGGACTTTTCACAGAAACTTCAGCCTGAGCCTGTGGCCAAGTCCAGCCACTTCTCCCTCCTGGGTGAGGAAATTGAGCTGAACAGAGGTCAAGTGACTCGTGCATAGTCCCACAGGGTCAAGGTCTGAACTGAAAATTTTGGACTCCACACACAGGAAAAGAGCACAGACGTGGATTTCAATACTGACTGAATTACCGCTGTTGCATTATTTCAAAATTAGATCAAGATATTTCTTGGCCAAATTTCTTCACTAAATCTAAAAATGTCATCATTGTGATGCATACACGTAATTTCCCAGGAAAGCAAGGAATGCTCGTTGCCTTTCATTACATTCTGGAGGGCTCTGCAGCGCATGCCAGGTCCTGGGTGTCCCGGCTTTAGAAGAAAGCACCCAGCACATTCATCACACTTTGATTCCCCCAGCTTTGCCCCCGGGGTCGGGGGCAGTGGGGGGCTGTGGGGGAGCCATCCATAAAGGCAGTAGTGTGACCAGAGTGGCAACACTGACCTCAAATTGGACAGTTCTGCCTAGTCCCTAGAGGGGAATGAGCACATTCAAGGTGTGTATAGTTTTGTCCTGTCTCAGTAATATATAAGCACTGATAGCACACCTGAAATAACCCTTTCTCTCTACTCTTTGTCCTAAGAGAAAATAATGATTATATTAGTATTACTATCATCTCTGCAGGATTTCTTTTTAAGGTACAGATTTTTTTTTCTCATTTTAAATTTTTTTAAAATTGTGGTGAAATATACGTAACATGAAACCTACCATTTTAACCATTTTTGAGTGTTCGGTTCAGCGGCATTAAGTACGTTCACGTTGTTTTGTAACCATCCCCGCCATCCGTCTCTAAAATATCTTTCATTTCCTAAATTGAAACTCTGTTCCCATTAAACCAAGGGTCCCCAACCCCCGGGCTGAGGACCGTACCTGTTAGGAACCGGGCCACACAGCAGGAGGTGAGCGGCCTGTGAGTGAGTGAAGCTTCACCTGCCCTCCCCATGGCTCACATTACCACCTGAACCACCAACTACCCACTCTGCCCCATCCGTGGAAAAACTGTCTTCCCTGGTGCCAAAAAGGTTGGGGACCGCTGCATTAAACAACTCCCCCTCCCCCTCCCCCTTCCCTCCAGTGCTTGCTACTACCGTGTAGAACTTTTTTATTTAGAAAGTACTCTTTACATATAACATAACAAGTCAGCGTCATTTTAGAACGTGGCTAGGTTCAGAGACTGTGGCTGGAGTGTCCAAGGCCACACAGCTCGGAGTCTGAGAGCCTATGACCCCAGCCAGGTTTTCTAATCCCAGACCTGTTGTTATCCGTCTACACCCACTGGAAAGGAAGTCTTAGGATTCAGGTCCTGGCGTTGGAAGAGGGGAAGGGGGAGGCGTTCATAACCAGTTTATTACTACCAAGGTGGGAAAGGCTGCAGGCTTGAATCCAGATGCCTAGGCACCGTAGCTCTCCTGTTTCCCCATCGGTAAAATCGAAATAGTAATGTTCTCCCTAAAAGCACTATTGTGAGGGTTAAATGCAGTCGTTACTATGAATTTAGCACAGCACCTGGCCCATGGTACCAATAATTATTATCCAAAGCCTCTCTATTTACATTCAGCAAAAGTCATATAAGTGAAGGCCCCTTACTGGGAAATGCCTCTTCCCCGAATATAATCTCTGGTATACAGATTATATGAAAAAGATCTTCCCTGTGACAGCGGAAGCTACTCTCTTAATTCAGCACCAAGACATAGTTTGAAATCTTTGACCTACTAACCCAAGGTACCATTATCACCGTTGATATTTTGAAATATGTCCGAGGAAGCAAGCTGAAGCCACTTCCTTTTAGTTCATCTACCATATACATCCCAAAATCAGACCACAGTCACACAATAAACAGCCGGTCCCCTTTGTAGGCTGCTGGAGCCCCGATGATGATAACGTTGTAGCAATGTGGAATAGCTGGGTTGCCACCTACTCCCTGGAGAATGTTTTCCCCAGGAAATTCTTCAATGTTTCCCTCCCATTTTCTAGAATTATCAATGTTCTGTAGTTAACTTTACCTAAAAAGGTTGTAAATTCTCCTTTCAAACTTATTAATACTTAATCCCTAATTCTAATGGCGAAATAGAAATCACAGCTTCCAGTATACAAAATGGAAGATTTCACTTTGAGAAAGAAAGCTATTTCTTTTGGAATGAAAATCCTGGGTAACTTATTCCTTCCAAGGGAAGTGTTGAAATTTGAGAGCTAAAACCTTTCAGAGAAATTAACTTTGTTCTTTAATGACCATATTTTAAAATAATAGGATGCTTTATTAATAACAGTTACTAATAGTGATTCCAATATTATCAGATCCACCCCCACCCCCGAGTATTGTGGGCTTCAAACTCAAGAAACTCAGTGGAGTGGGAAAAATGAAAACATGAACTTGTGCATGTTTTCAAATATTTTTGGTTCAGAGTGCTGGGTTCTCCCACCTGGAAGCAGGATGGGCTGGGAGCCCCAGCTGATGTCAGCAGCATCCCTCACGATGTGAGTCCCCCTGGAGCTTCTGCTCCCTCGACTGTAAAACACGAACACCAGGGTGTGTCGGGTATTTGTGTGTGGGTCACCCTTCGCATCTCAGATCAAAATCACCTTCTCTGACAAGTCTTCTTTCTCTCACTTCACAGACTTCCTGTTGCTTCTTTCACAAATCTCCACCTACCGCAGTATTTTGTCATTGTGCTGTATGCTGCGCGTAGAACGCCAGGCCTCTTTTCCTTCTGCGTTCCTAGCACTTAGCACCATGCCTGGAAAATATAGTTCATGTTAGAAAAAATACTCACTTAGCGAGTGTGCTCAGTGATTAAGTGTGTAAACCGTAAGGCACTATACCAATGCTTGTCATTTAGGATAGTGATGACCCAGTCTAAATAGACCAGTTGGGAATCTGGAGGATATCTGATCCTTCCACATCTTTTCTTGCGACAACAAGGGTGGAGTACCCGCCCTACCATCTTCGTGGCTAGCAAGCCCTCTCCCCAACAACCCGCTCAGGACTGCCACGTGGGGTTTCGCCCAGGGTTGCTTTCTACTGACCGCTTTCAGGAATGGGATGGCGAGTTTTCTCAATGCAAAGTCAGAAGCACTGCTGACATTTCAGGGCACTTAGGGTTCATGCTGACTTGCTGAGTCTATGCAGACTTTTCTTTTTAATGTGAAGAGGCATCTGGTGTCCAAATCCCTATCCTCCGAAAATCTTTAAGGTAAACAGAATCTTAGAATTTATCAGGTATTCTGAGCCTGGATCATTAACAGATTCTCCCTTTCCTACCATGGCTAGCTTCAGAATCAAAGGACTGAGCTTAGTAGCATGGGAGAGTAGGAAATAGAGATGAAAAGACGAATGTGTGCAGGTTTTAAAGTATTTTAAGAATAACCGAAATTAAAGTTTTCGTCATAAAAATCTTTAGTACATTCCTAATACTCAGAGTCAGGATAGAGTTTTAGTAATTATCCATCTCTCTTAAAATTAAAAAAAAAAAAAAAAGTTGTCATTATTGCTTGCCGCAAGAAATTACGGGGCAGATTGGATAGCCACATGTTCTGGTATTTGTCCAGAAGAACCCATAGCAAAAAGGATTGGTTGCATGAATACTGTAACAGTATCGTTTCTGTTTATAACTTCAAGAAACTTCCTCTCTCAAAGGGGTAGCTGCAGAAACTTATCTTACAAAAGAATTGAGGCTTTCAGGATGAGGAAACGTCATTTTCCCTTTTCACTCCATGTTGTTTTCCAGATTCCTATTTTGATTCTCGCAGATCTGGAGTCCTTAATAAATCCAGAGCCTGGATCATCATGTTCACTGGGCCATAGATTTCGTTATTTAATGTACCACAATCTATTGATTCATTCTCCAGGTGGCGGATATTTATTACAAACCACACTAAGGGAACATTTTTCTACATGTCTTCCTGGACATATATGGCTGGGAATCCTTTTCAGTTCTAGAAACTGCCACACTGTTCCTCGGAATGTCTGGACCAAATTGCATTCCCAGCCACAGAAACTGAGAGTTCCCATTTCTCCACGTCATCAACACTATCATTGCATTTCTGTCGTTCTGATTACAAGTGAGATTAGGAATCTTTTTACCTGTCTCTCTGAAGGTACCTGTTCGTGTCCTTTGCCTATTGGGATGTATGCCTTTCCTTACTGATTTGAAGGGCACTCTTAGATATAGATGTAGATATAGATATATACACAAATACATAGATACATAGATAAGTTTGGCTTTTCCTTTCACTCTTTTAATGTATCTTTTCTTTCACAGAAGTAGCCATATTCATTCATATTTTCCTACAAGATTTTTGCTTTTTGTAGCTTCTTTTAAGAAATCCTTCCCTACCTTTGAGGTCATAAAAATTCATTCTCCTTTAGCTTTTTTCCAAATATATTAAGACCTTGATTTTCACATTTAGATCTTTGGATACACCCAGAATTAATTTTTGTGTATAGTATGAGGTAGGTATCTAGTTTTTATTTTATTTTGTCTTCTTTTCTTTACTGGGACTCAGGACTGCCACGTGGGGTTTCAGTTTTGTTCTTCTGATTCTAGCTTCTTGAGTTGAATATTCTGTTAATCTGTTTTCAGCCGTGCATTTCAGTTATTCTTCGTGAGTGCACTCAGTGTTAGAAAGTTGCTGCTTGGCATGGCCATAGCTGAATCTGCAGCAGGTCTGATGGGGCAGGCTTTCTGGGACATGCAGACCTGCCTCAGCAGTCACCCTGCCGACCTCTAGGGGGCGCAATTCTCACCATTGTCTATGTCCGTGTGTCCCTTAGGGTGGTGCACAACCTGGACAATCCTATCAGCTATAAATGTTTCATGATCTCCATTCTGATCTGTTTTTTTAAATCCATGATTTATTTAATAGTGGGTTTTTAAATTTCCAAAGAAATGGGTACATTTTGACTAGCTTTTCATTTTTGGATTCTAATTGATTGCGTGATGAGGTTATGCATGTTGCTGTTGATTCATTGAAATACGTTAGGACGTCCATTATAATTTGATATTAGTTAATTTATCTAAATGTGGCACATGTACTAAAAAAGAATACAGTGTCCGTTAGGTGCCAAGTTCTATTTGTTTATATTATTCTTGTTACCTTTGTTGTATCTTCTTGGTGGGTTATTTTTCATATTACTATAATGTTCCTCTTTTTTTTAATGCTTTCGTCTTAAAATCAGCTTTGTCTGATATTGAGTGTTTTATTAGCTTTTAAAAATTAATATTGACATATTTTTCCCCATCTCTTTACTGTCGACTGTTCAGTTGATTTGGTAGGATTTCTTGTGTTTCTGTGTTTTAGGTGGCTGGCTTGTAAGCAGCATGTTGCAAGACTTTGATTTGTTCTCATCCAGTCTGTCATCTCTTTTGAAATTTAATTTTGAGAACATTATAGATTTACGGGATGTTGCATTCCACATACCCTACATCTGCTTTACCCAATGCCAGTATCTTGCATAACTACACTCAGTGTAAAAACCAGGAAATGACATTGGTGCAGACCAAGTAGAGCTTATTCAGTTATTCAGTTTGCTTATTTCACCAGCTAAACACCCGTTTGTGTGTGGTTCCTGCAATTTTATCACATGTGTAGATTGATATAACCACTAGCACAATCATGATACAGGACCTTTCCGTCACCACAAGGCTTTTTGGAGCTACCCTTTTGTACCCACACCCACCCTTGCCCCATTCTTAATTCCTGGTAGTTACTCCTCTGTTCCTCATCTCTGTAATTTTGATATTTCAGGAATGTTATGGAAATATAATTATACAGTTTATAACCATTTGGAACTGGCTGTTTTCACTCAGCAGTACTCCCTTGAGATCCATTCATGAGTGTACCGATAGTTTGCTGTTTTTGTGGCCGTGTAGTAGCCCACGATGTAGATGGACTACAGTTCATTCCACTCTTCATCTGTTGAAGGACATTTGGGTTGTTCCCAGTTTAAGGTTATTACAGATAAAGCCACTATAAGCATCCTATACAGGTATTTGTGTAAACTTGAGTTTTCATTTCTCTGGGATAAATGCCCAAGAATGTATTTGCAGGGCCATATGGCGAGCGTGTGTTTATAATCTGTATTTTAAGAAATGAGTTTGATCTGTTTACTGGTAAACCATCCTAGTCTTTGTATGCATGAAAATGTTTCAAATTTTGCCTCATTTGAATAGTTTAGTTGGATATAAAACTTTAAGTTGGCAAGATCTCTCAACACTTGAGAAGGCTATTGGAGGTCTGCTGCCTTTTCTCCCTGGGAACTTTTAAGGTTTTCTCTTTATTGCTGACATCTTACACTTTCACCCCAAGATGTCTGAGTACAGTTGACCCTTGAACAGCATGGGATTGAACCACGTGGGTCTACATACACGTGGATTTGTTTCCATAAATACATACAGTACTGCATGATACACAGTTGGTTGGGCCTGTGGATGCAGAACCGTGGATGTGGAGGGCCAATTATAGGACTTGAGCATCCATGGATTTTGGTATCTGTGGCGGAGGGGGGGAGGGCATGGAACCAATCCCCTGTAGATACCGAGGAGCGACTTGTACGATATCCAGCTAGAGGATACTGGATGAAAGAAAATTATTCTCTTTTCATATGTTACTTCTTTGTAAATCTCTCCGTTAACTCCTATTACTCTATCTTTTATGTCTCTCTCTCTTTTTTAAAAAAACTTATTTACTTCATTTATTTATTTATCTTGGTTGTGTTGGGTCTTCGTTGCTGCACGCGGGCTATCTCTAGTTGCGGCGTGAAGGGGCTACTCTTCATTGCGGTGCACGGGCTTCTCGTTGCGGTGGTTTCTCTTGTTGCGGAGCACGGCCTGTAAGCGTGCGGGCTTCAGTAGTTGTGGCACATGGGCTCAGTAGTTGTGGCACACGGGCTTAATTGCTCTGCAGCATGTGGGATCTTCCCAGACCAGGGATCGAATCTGTGTCCCCTGCATTGGCAGGCGGATTCTTAACCACTGTGCCACCAGGGAAGTCCCTATGTCTCAATGTGCTGCTTTTTTGCATTAATAACATTTCATTATCTCTTCAACCATATCTAGTCTAGCAAGTATCCCATCAATTAATTTTTATTTGAATAATTATTTTTGATTTCAAAGATTTCTAAAAAATTATTTTTCATATGTGTCTACTAGTGTTTAATTTTTGCCAGTTGGTTTCATATTTTTTTAATAAGCAGTATCCTTTTATTTACCTCTTGAACACTCTGCAAACTAATTTTAAAACTCTCATCCAAATCTTCCACAGAAACGGTTCTTCCTGGAGTGAATTGATGTTTTCATTGTTGTTGTTGGCTTCATCCTTAGCAATATGTGTCTTCTTGGTTTTTCACGATATGATTTGCAGACTGGTCTCGAGTGAGATTTTTGGTGGTTATTGTTTCTGCCTCTTTCTCTTCTCTGGCTTTTGGTCTCTAGCCCACTTTGTGCTGATCTTTACTCGGCATTTCCCCATTTCCTTCCATCTAGAGCTTCAAGAGCCGAGTTTGGAGCCAGGTTTTACAACGGTGATCAGGCCTCTGTACTATGGCAACACTGAGGGCAGGTCAGATCCAGGCACAGAGACAGGGGATGAGCTGCCTCAGTTCATCCAGGGATAGGTTTTCCCCGCTACCTTTCCTGGTTCCACAGCTTGCCAGAATACGCTGCTCAGGCAGTAAAGCAGGAATAGTTAGTTTCTCTTTCTCTGTCTCTCTTTTTTGGAGTCCCTCACCTGGCCCCATGCCACGCCCTGATCTCTGGGCCTGACCACAGCACTTCAGCCCTCACCACGCTCCAGAAGCTGGACTCCAGCGACCGTTTTCAGCCTTGGCCACTGCCCTGCATTTCTGTTCTGTTGCTGACAGAGATATTGGTATTGTTTTTGAGCCTAGCTGTGTCGTTTTTCTCTCACTGAATATTTTTCTGTTGTTGATGAGTTTGAAGCAGGAAGGGTGTATCCAGATGTGAACTCACGGACACTCTGAACTGAAGTCCAGCAGGTCCCCTCTCTTTCCAAAGATCCTGGCATCCTTTGATCCCTACACCGCTACCGCCACGCACACACACAGAATAACACGTCCAGCCAGGATTTCGTAAAGCCCTGTGGAGTGGGACTCCAGTCTGCCTTTCCCAGTTTACATCCCACTATTTTCTATTCCCTCTTCATGTGTTTCCCAGCAAACCGGACAATTGGATGTTCCTAGACGCTGTGGGGCATCTTACTATCTTGTTCTGCTCAACTTCTTGAAATACCATTTATAGGTCCCTTCAGTCTTTGAAGCTCAGACAAACCCTTTCCTCCCTCACTGAGAGACAGACTTTCCCAACCCTCCCCTTTGGGAAAAAATGTCTGTCTCCTACTAATCAATGTGTTTTTCAATCTCTACTACAGCATTTGCAGTAATCTGAAATAGCATTATAAAACATGGTACCCAGGCTCAATGACTTAAAATAGTCTTATACTGTCTAACCATACATAGATAAATTATATATACGTATAACTGAGTCACTTTGCTGTACAGCAGAAATTAACACAACACTGTAAATCAACTATACTCCAATAAAATTCTTTAAAAAATAGTCTTACACTGAAGATGGTAATTAAAGTAATATTTATTAAGAAGCTACTATGTGCCATGAGCTACCCAAGACATTGTTATGTCATGTAATTCTTTCAACAATTAAGATATAGTGTGAAATGTGCTCGTTTTACAGACAGGAAAACTGAGCTTGAGTACGTTCCGTAGGATCAGCGGGTACGTGGTGAGGAAGGTACCGTCCAGCCTGGCTCACCCCAGGCCCACGCCCCGCGCCCCACTCTGTTTCACACGTGTCCATACCCAGGACTTGTGTAATTGCTGTTCGTGTTGTTCAGACGTGAGCCCCTTGGGCCACTGTCTGTGAACCCCCCGTGTCAGCATCACAGGGTCCTGATGAAAAGCACAGGTTTCTCAGACCTACTAAATAGGAAAACCCAAGGACAAGGCCCAGGAGTGTGCATGTAAGCCCCTCAAGCACTCTAGGCCTTAACAGTAATTGCTAAATTTTGTTGCTCATTAGAACCACTTCGGGCATAGGTTAGTACGCCCAGAACTACCGAATCAGAATTTCCAGAGTGATGTCACTACTTTAACAACTTCTCAGGCAAGTCTGAAGCAGATGGTCCACTAACCCTGGTCTGAAAAATATTAGCCTAGGCAATGTCTTAAATTGGTGGCCCATTGGTAAAAGTTGGACCCTTTTTCTTTTTTTTTTTTTTGAGAAGATGATCCAACTTTTTAAGTAAGAGAACCAACATAAAATGTAGATTTCAGGTTCCTTCTGAAAAATTAGAAGGTCTGACCACACCAGGTCCTCACATTGCAGGTTCCTGGGTGCCTTGTTGCCACAATTAAAGAAAGTGACCCTAAGAAGGGCTTGAGCTTCAAGGAAGAATTCACGTACTAGAAGAATGCTTTTTACCATACAGATGGAGATGTGAGCCCTGGAGATCTGAGATTTCAAAGTAAATAAATATTTGGGACAAATATACTGGGTAAATGATTGTAAGCTTTACTAAATATTACCAAATATAACTGTATTCTTCAAAAATGGACATATATATAGTTATACACATACAACCTCTCACTGTGATTAAAAAACAAAATAAAACTGGGGACTTCCCTGGCGGTCCAGTGGTTAAGATTCCACGCTTCCACTGCAGGGGGCACAGGTTCGATCCCTGGTCCAGGAACTAAGATCCCACATGCTGCACAATGTGGCCAAAAAAAAAAAAAAGCTTGGAAAAGCAAAATAAAACTACAAATAAAATAAAAATTATAAGATTACCAAATATTAAAGACTACGAAATCCAAATACAAGATTTCTAAATATTAATAAGGTCGCTACATATTGACAGTGTGTCTCGAGTTGCTGATTTAGTTGTGCAACTACATCTATGAGGTTTGCAGTGTTATGTGGAGAATTCTTTGAGATGAATGTGAGCTGTCTACAGCCCTCTAAATATAGATATGGAAAAAGAATAGGTTTGCTTTCTGTCTCCCTCCTCAGTGGATCCCATTGCTCTGGATTGCTTAGCTGAGGCTACTGTAGGAAATCTTCTGTGGAGGAAGACACAGGACAGTGGGGTTTGCTTGTTTGTTTTAACACAAAACAGCCGTGATTTTAACAGCCTGTGTGAATGGCCATCTGTAGGCATCATGGAAACCTTCTGCCATCCTTTATCTCTGGGTACTGGAGAACATCTAAGGCAACTTATGATATATTTAAGTTCTAATTTTCTACTAATAAAAAATATCAAATATTAAATAAAATCAAATTAGAAGGATTTATTAAATAAGTGCCATGTGCAAATTGTTAGGAGAAACACACAGCAATGCGCATCCTGTCCATCTCTGAGAATCATGGCTCCCAGACCACCCAAACTACCCCAGGAATTTTCAGTACTTCTAAGACTCCATTTAGAAATTGTACATTTACCTACAATAAGATTGCCGAGGCTAAGTAACACAAAACTTCTTTCGTTTTTACTTAATGATAGCGAGTCAGTATACCAGTAGTTATCTCATGCTGAGTAGGGTGTCTGACTGGCAGTATTATGTTTTTCATTGGTTATAAAAAAATAGAAGTTTGGTTAATTATTGGTTAATAACCACATGTTCGTAAAAAAAAAAAAAACTTTCGAAAATGGGGAGAGAAAACAGTACAATACCGTGAAAAAAAGTGAGAAAACACTGATACAGAAGGGAAAAGGTCTGAACCAAAAATAAGATACATACACACCTGAAACTAACACATTGTAGATCAACTATATTTCAATAAAAAATAAAATTAAAAAAAAGCAAAAACCAAAAATAAGATATACATAGACTGTAAATCTGAGCAAAAAACAAGTTTTGAGGGCTTCCCTGGTGGCGCAGTGGTTGAGAATCTGCCTGCTAATGCAGGGGACACGGGTTCGAGCCCTGGTCCGGGAGGATCCCACATGCCGTGGAGCAACTAGGCCTGTGCGCCACAACTACTGAGCCTGCGCGTCTGGAGCCTGTGCTCCGCAACAAGAGAGGCCGCGATAGTGAGAGGTCCACGCGCCGCGATAAAGAGTGGCCCCCGCTCGCCGCAACTAGAGAAGGCCCTCGTACAGAAAGAAAGACACAACACAGCAAGAATAAATTAATTAATTAATAAACTCCTACCCCCAACATCTAAAAAAAACAAGTTTTGAAAATAAAAACCTCCCTGATCAGCTTAAAATGTATTAAAATTATCATTTCTACATGAGTGATTTTCTCTTTCCTTTTATACATTTCATTAGCTGAACAAATTATCTATAAAAGTAAAATAAAAATTGATCTCCAGGCACAAGGAAAGGTGAAGGGGACCCTGTGGGCATGTTCCGGCCTCATAAGGGTGGAGATGATTCCTTCATCGTTTCGTGTCCAGCTCTTGGTTCAGTCCTTGGTACACAGCACGCTTGTAGACAGGGTCTATTTGTTCGTACTTCTTAGAGCTGTAAATTCACACCCTGTATTCAAAAGGGTGACCACGACCGATGACAGTGGGTTTGGGTAACTGGTGTGCGACCAAGGCTGCTTCCCACCCTGCGTGGCACTGGCTACACCCCGCTCTAGGGATTACACATCCGGTGCCGAAGAGTATTGGAAACTCCTTGTTTCTGATCCCGATCTGTCAAGTCAGTCCACCAGCCACTGAGTCACTGCTGTTTCCGAGCCACCTCAGCTGTGTTTTCACGTCCACCCATATCCCCCTCAACACACTGCAAGCGCACTCGAGGGGATAAGATTAGGGAGGAGGGGCCTTTCTACCAGGGAGGGGCTTGCGGGCAGAGGGCCCTGGCACCTGAGGCTGACTGTAGCAAGGACGTGGTGCAAACTCAGAAAGCCCCATGTGCCAGCCGTGTGTGTGCATCACAGAGCCGGGAGCACACGCACCATGAGCTCCTCACCTGTAGGGAGCCCATCTTGCGGTGCTTTACACTCCAGGGGTGCATAGTGCAGCGCCGACCATGGAGGAGATGGTCCCTGTCTGTGTGATTTAGCTTCTGCTTCCACCTGTCGACTCCTGTCCGTCCCCTAGGGCCCGTCTTCTTCCAAGATCCCTGCTTGACTCCCCACGACATTTTCCTACTGACTTCCACATAGTAATTGCAATTATCTGTTTGTACTGAGGTTTGCACCACTTGCTGAAGTCCCCAGTCTTGGCAAATAGTAGGTGTTCAAGCAGCCTGGAATGGGTGGACGGATGGATGGAAGGATGAATGGATGGAAGGATGGCTGGCTGGATGGATGAAACATTCATTGATTAGAAACCATGTCAAGAATTTGAAACAGGACTCTCTCATATGCTTTCTTTTTTTCTATCCCAATTCATTCTATCCCCAGAATGACACAAAAAGGGGACCAAAATCAAATGCAAAAGCTAAGAACCTAACCCATATTTTGTCATCCTTGGTACATACTTAGTGGGGGAAATATGAAAGTGTGCTGCTCATTCAAAGAATTAATAAGTAAACCAGTTTATCCACTAGCTTGTTTTTATAGCATCAATCTGATGTAGAGACAAAAACAATCCTGGATGTGAGTATCATTTATATTTCATGCCTCTGTGTTTATAGCAGTAAGACTGGATGATTGTCAGCACCACTTAAAAATATGGCTCCCGGGCTTCCCTGGTGGCACAGTGGTTGGGAGTCCGCCTGCCAATGCAGGGGACGTGGGTTCGTGCCCCAGTCCGGGAAGGTCCCACGTGCCGCAGAGCGGCTGGGCCCGTGAGCCATGGCCGCTGAGCCTGCGCGTCCGGAGCCTGTGCTCCGCAACGGGAGAGGCTGCAACAGTGAGAGGCCCGCATACCGCAAAAAAAAATATATATATATATATGGCTCCTTGTTAAATCATTAATACATGTAATGTGGAGAGCTTCAAACAATGCTCAGAGATCCAGTAATTACTGGACTAATTGCAAGATGCTTGTAAAATGGCTTATACAGGAAGAGTACAGAATAGGTGTAATTGTTGTAGCGTTAACCCTGTGTATTTAAATGTGGGAAAATGTTCAGTGAAGCTGGTGGGGGGTTGGAGACAGAAAGAGGGAAAGAAAAGTCGTAAGATAGCACGTTAATATAGGGGTCTTAGTTATTGAGTTAAGATTTTTTTAAGGTTCTATAAAGGCAGAATGCAGGCATTGTTGATGCCCCAAACGTTTTTTGTTTGTTTTTGCGGTACGCGGGCCTGTCACTGTTGTGGCCTCTCCCGTTGCGGAGCACAGGCTCCGGACGCGCAGGCTCAGCGGCCATGGCTCACGGGCCCAGCCGCTCCACGGCATGTGGGATCTTCCCGGACCAGGGCACGAACCCGTGTCCCCTGCATCGCAGGGCTCTCAACCACTGCGCCACTAGGGAAGCCCCCCCCAAACGTTTTTTGAGCATGATTCTAATGACATAAGAGCATCACCATGAGTCACAGGATGCCATGTACCTTTTTGTGTTTTTAATTTTTTATTAATTAATTCATTAATTTATTTATTTATTTTTGGCTGTGTTGTGTCTTCGTTGTTGTGCCCACGGACTTTCTCTAGTTGCGGTGTGCGGACTTTTCTTTGCAGTGGCCTCTCTCATTGTGGAGCACGGCCTCTAGGTGTGCGGGCTTCAATAGTTGTGGCATGTGGGTTTCAGTAGTTGTGGCACGTGGGCTCAGTAGTTGTGGCTCGCAGGCTCTAGAGCGCAGGCTCAGCAGTTGTGGCGCACGGGCTCAGTTGCTCCGTGGCATGCGGGATCTTCCTGGACCAGGGCTCGAACCCGTGTCTCCTGCATTGGCAGGTGGATTCTTAGCCACTGCGCCACCAAGGAAGTCCCATGTACCTTTTGAAGGCAGAAACTGCCACAGTTTAGGTCCTTTCAGCCTAGGTACCTTTTCTGACCCAATAACTAAAATACTCTCATTACCAGTGCCCAGCTCTCACACTGTTGGGTGTTAAGAATAAATGGTACTTCGTGATTTTCTCTCTGTCGTTTGCTGTCCTCAGAAATGACCTACCCTCTGAGCTTTCTTAGGGTCTCTGACATTTCAGCTCTTTTCCGCCTAGAGAAGTTCCTTTAGCATTTGTTGTAAAGCTGGTTTGGTGGTGCTGAAATCTCTTAGCTTTTGCTTGTCTGTAAAGCTTTTGATTTCTCTGTCGAATCTGAATGAGAGCCTTGCTGGGTAGAGTAATCTTGGTTGTAGGTTTTTCGCTTTCCTCACTTAAAATATATCGTGCCACTCCCTTCTGGCCTATATATAGAATTTCTGCTGAAAAATCAGCTGATAACCTTATGGGGATTCCAATATGTTATGTTATTTGTTGCTTTTCCCTTGTTGCTTTTAATATTTTCTCTTTGTCTTTAACTTTTATTTGTTTGATTAATATGTGTCTCAGCGTGTTCCTCCTTGGGTTTATGCTGTATGGGACTCTGCGCTTCCTGGACTTGAGTGAGTGTTTCCTTTCCCATGTTAGGGAGGTTTTCAACTATAATCTCTTCAAATATTTTATCGGACCCTTTCTCTCTCTCTTCTCCTTCTGGGACCCCTATAATGCAAATGCTGGTGCATTTAATGGTGTCCCAAAGGCTATGACATTTCAGCTCTAGAAAGAGGAGGGGGAAAAGGAAAATGGTCCTCCTGGCGGCACACCACCTAGCTGAAGTGACCCCCACTCACTCGCCCTGCAGAGGAATAAGGGCCTCTTGAGAAGATGAAACACGGTCTGGTGTCCTTTAGCACCTTCCTGTGCAGTCAGTCTGTTAGAACGTACTGGGCGATTATAGGACAGTCTTTTTCAGGAAAGCCATGGGTTTCGAGTTAGCAGGAACAATCTATCAATTCCTAAGATTATGCCGTGATTTACTGTCAGAGCATCATGTATTCTCTGATTTTCTGCCTCCCATGAAACATTGTGCTTTCCTTTTCTATTGATGTATCAACTATACTAGTTACAAGCAGCTACAGAAAAATCAATAGCGAGCTTTCATTACCGTGTACATCAAGCGAAGAGCCGCGGCAGCAGCAGCATACCTGGTGAGACCCAGCGTACCAGCCGCAGAAGGTGCGCCCAACGGGGCCCGTTTCTTCCAGGCTCAACGGAAAATGGTGGGATTCGGCACATCTGCTGTAGGGAATTTTAGAAATGCTGCTGTATTTGAAACAGAAGAGTAGAGAGAGCCTGGGAAAGCCACTCAGAAGGTACAGAGAGCCTAAGCATCTTTCAAAACAAAAGCAGGCTGTTGCCCAGATGGACATAAAGATGCTTCTCCTGCGGGTTCTGTTTTGCAACTGTCCCCTTCAGGTCCTCTGGGCAGCGGGAGGACGTTCCAGGTTACTGTGTCCCCAGACTGACTCTCTGAGCAGGAAGTGAGCGCTGCTGAGGTGAAAGGTACAAAAGTTACACGTCCACCTGGCCGAGGACGATGCAAACCGTGTCCCTGTAAAGTGATATTGCCAGAATCTAATCAGCTCAGGAAGCCCGACAGACACGTGGATGAGTTGAACTCTCTTACAGAGCACACATTGGGGAGTGGGGGGAGGCTTGGGATTTTAGAGCAACAAGTACCTTTATTTGCCTTGAGAGCATCTTGGCTACCAATCCATGCCTGGGAGACGGGCAAAGCCTCATATCTTCTCTAGCATTTCGGCATCAATTTGGGCAAAAGAAAGAGGAGATCTACAGAGCAGTTCCTAACAAGTCTCAAATCTGAGCTGTGTGCAATCATAAGTCCTACTAAATTCCCCAACTCAAAATGTATGTACAGTGAAATGCACACGCGCACACACACACACACACATTCATTACTTTCTGATAGTAATGATCTATACGGTAAGTCCCCTGCGCACGAACCTTCAAGTTGTGAACTTTCAAAGATGTGATCGTGTGTTCGCATGTCCAGTCACGTAAGTTAGTTCACGTGTCTGGCGTACATTGTCACGTGCGTGCATCCTCTGCAAGTGGTTGTGCTTTTGTGTACTTTACTATACTGTACTGTATAGAGCGCAGCAATACAGTATCTTTATTTCAAGCCTAGAATGTCCAGAAGCAGGCGCAAAAGCAGCAGTATATAGCCAGTTGTGTTAGTTGGGTACCTAAGCTAACTTTGTTGGACTTAACAAACAAATTGGACTTCCGAACGTGCTCTCAGAACAGAACTCGTTTGTATGTGGAGGACTTGCCGTATAATGGTTTTTCATATTTCACTACTATGCTCCAACTCCAAACCCCCATTATAAAAATTATCGTTAGAGATAATATATTTATCGAGACGGTAGAAACTTGCACCTGGATATTTTTTTCATTTGTATAAGAGTCTTAAAGAACTACAAAAATACCTTTTGGAAATGTCACTCAACATTAAATAGACAACAAGCAAACAAGCAAAAACCTTGAGCAGGAGATCAACCTCCCCAAAGGAGCATTTAAGGATGAGTCTGAACAAGGGGTTTGACTTCTGGGTTTGTTTGTTTGGGAGTCGGGGGAAGGGAGGGAGGAATATTTCAATAATGAAGTTTTCAAATATTCCATTTTCTTCCGTATTATTCCCAACTTCTGGGTTTTTTGTTTTTTGTTTTTTTCCTTCTGTGTTTATATGCTACCAGATTTTGTGTGAGAATGTTTTAAATTTCCCTTTGAAATTCTGACAACAGAATGGACAGGCTCTTCCCTTCTGCACGATGGCCTCAGAGATAGATGCTCCTTTCCCTGGCTAGTCAGGTGGCTGTGACATCCACAAAGTTACCCTTTTTATTTGCCAATGTCCCCAACAATTAAACCTGTACAGATAATTCATACATGGCCAATCTCTAATTATTTTCTTGCTCTCATTTATTTCTTTTGCTATTTTCCTGGTTGATGTTTTGCACGTTAGTTATGTGCAGTATGTTTTTTAACCTGCTTTAGAGGTGGTTGTCCTGACTGTAATTGGAGATCTAAGTCAAATGGAATATCATGTGGACGGTTTTCAACCAGGCACCATTACAAAACCCTGTGAACTCAGCTAACACTTCTCTCCATGTCACATCCGTGCTCTGTTCTAATAATTCTGTCGTCTGGTGGCCAAAATGCCCTCTTTCCACGTACTTTATTTCGCGTAGTTAAAAAGAACCCTTTCCATGACACACTGAATGAACCCTAACACCAAACATGCTGGGGCTACCCCTGAGCTGCTAGCGGCTGCAGACAGAGGGCATAGGCCCTGGCAGGAAACCCCAGAGCAGGATATTGGGCCTGGGAGGGGCTTCCCAGCCCAGCTTCCTCAGCCCTGTAGGGTCAAATTAATGGGGAAATCCAGAATGACAGCAGATTTGCCATCAACTCATCTGGCTCCCCGCCAGAGAGGTTGCTGGTCCGACATCCACACGTGCGGTGGGTGTTGGATGTTTTTTAAAATAGGTGCAGTGAAAGAGAATACATTTTAAGCAAGAATTGAGAATGCAGTGGGCTTCCCTGGTGGCGCAGTGCTTGAGAGTCCGCCTGCCGATGCAGGAGACGCGGGTTCGTGCCCCGTTTCGGGAAGATCCCACATGCCGCGGAGCGGCTGGGCCCGTGAGCCATGGCCACTGAGCCTGCGCGTCCGGAGCCTGTGCTCCACAAATGGGAGAGGCCACAACAGTGAGAGGCCCGCATAACGCAAGAAAAAAAAAAAAAAAAAGAATTGAGAATGCAGTAAAAATGAGGTGATAATGTATGAGAAAATAAACAAGGTGAGGACGAGAGAGGAGGGAAAGAAAAAGGAGGGAAGGGAGGGAGGGAGGGAGGAAGAAAGAAAGGAGGGAGAGAGGATCAGTTAGTAGAAAACCAAATATACAGTAAAGCAAAGGAACGATTATACTTATTTCATTCCCTAATCATATATGATTTGAATTTTCTTCCTAATCAAGAAAAAATAAAGGAAGTTCATATATCAAAAAAAGTACTCTGGGGGCTTCCCTGGTGACGCAGGGGTTGAGAGTCCGCCTGCCAATTCAGGGGACACGGGTTCGTGCCGCGGAGCGGCTGGGCCCGTGAGCCATGGCCGCTGAGCCTGTGCGTCCGGAGCCTGTGCTCCGCAACGGGAGAGGCCACAGCAGTGAGAGGCCCGCGTACCGCAAAAAAAAAAAAAAGTACTCTGGAATTGCACTGGCATAAATATTATCCTGTGATCCAGTTGAATTCTTAAATTGGTGCATTCTTTATGCAAATTAGTTAAGAAAAATAATTTGGATATTTTTATGTTTCACAAGTATTCTTTCCACTTTCACCCCATTACGAGGTTTTCCCATCACAGGGATCCCCATCTGCCCTGCTTCTTCCAGCTTCCCAGTGTAGGACCCTTGCAATCTGTCTCAGCGTCCAGGAGCCAAGCATGTGAGCGTGGTCAGGAGTGCTTGTGCAGGAATGTTCTAGGACCAGCCTCACAGATGGTGTGATTTCCTGAGCTAGACTCCCCCCTCGCCAGTGGCCGTCCTCACACTTGACATATTTGGGAAGGGACAGGCTTGTCCCAAGGCAGAGGCCACGCACCTCTCTTAACTGCCTCTAGTCCAGCCACAGGGGAGACACCTGCTGACCTTTCATTGGTTCAACCGACCGCAATGGTCACAGGCCCCGTGAGTGTCCACAGAACAATGAGTGACACTCAAGAGACAGAGGGAACCCTCTCCTGGTGGTCCCACAGCAACCCACCACTCGGAAGCGCACACCCTGATCATAAAGGGATTATGGGAACCCCAACCAAATGTTCTGGAAGCGTCTTACCAGAGACAGTGATGGACCTGTGCTCAGGAAGCTGCCTTGTTTTTTCGCTGATGCCTGGTTTCTGTTGACTCCAGTCTCACATCTCCACTCTTCTGGCATCTGCCTGAGCGGCTGGAAAGCTCTTTCAGAAGTTTAAAAAGATTTCATTTCACTGACGCATCAATTCTGCACTTTCAGCCTCTCAGGGGGACCCCCTTTGTAGACGGGGCTTTAGGAATATCAGTGCTGCAACTTTGGGACCGACATTCAACCGTGATTCAGGAGGGTGGAAGGGACTTTTTCTCCCTCACCTCCACTCCCTTGTCTCCCAGTAACAAAATGCAGGGCATGATTAAAGGCACAGAGGGCAAAACTTGAAAATCCAATGGACCCGGATTCTAATCCAGCTCCCAGTTCTGCCACCAGCCAGCACCAAAGTGGAATAATAAAAACAACAACAATAACGTCAACCTACTGGGTTGTCTTAGCCTGACCTCAGAAATGTTTCCTGGTGATATTATTAGTTAATAGGCCATTCACCATAAATATTACAAGGTCCTTACCTTACAAGCTGAAAATGCTCAGATGGCTGTTACAGGATAATATGTATTTCCATACATCCAACTGATTTCCTTTCCACCATGACTTTTGTTGTAATCAGAGAAATAAGAACGGTTTTTGATTAGATGATGAGGGATTTGTTGGCTTTGAAATAGTGAAGATAAACAGTTGGTCTGGTCACCTCATACAATCTAAGTTGTATACCTTTTTAAAAAGAGACATCTCTATCCACAAATGTCATATTCATAGAGTTTAAAATAAAGCTCAGAAAAAGATTTTTCTTTTTTCACTATTACACAATAGACTGGGGGAAAGGCAGCATCTCAAGAACCTTCTCTTTTTTTTTTTTTTTTTTTTTTTTTTTTGGCACCAGCCAGCACCAAAGTGGAATAATAAAAACAACAACAATAACGTCAACCTACTGGGTTGTCTTAGCCTGACCTCAGAAATGTTTCCTGGTGATATTATTAGTTAATAGGCCATTCACCATAAATATTACAAGGTCCTTACCTTACAAGCTGAAAATGCTCAGATGGCTGTTACAGGATAATATGTATTTCCATACATCCAACTGATTTCCTTTCCACCATGACTTTTGTTGTAATCAGAGAAATAAGAACGGTTTTTGATTAGATGATGAGGGATTTGTTGGCTTTGAAATAGTGAAGATAAACAGTTGGTCTGGTCACCTCATACAATCTAAGTTGTATACCTTTTTAAAAAGAGACATCTCTATCCACAAATGTCATATTCATAGAGTTTAAAATAAAGCTCAGAAAAAGATTTTTCTTTTTTCACTATTACACAATAGACTGGGGGAAAGGCAGCATCTCAAGAACCTTCTCTTTTTTTTTTTTTTTTTTTTCTGTTTTGAGATGTGTTTAATGCTTTGAAAAAGTATTTCTTTAAAGTTTAGGAAATGGAAAAGCTTCCTTATTTCTTCACAAGCAAAGAATAACCACAGCACAGTTCACTCTTGGAAGAACCTCACCGGTTCTGGAGTCATTGTTGCCTTTGGCCACACACAGTCAGATCAGCTCCCAGATTGCTGTTTGTGATCTAATGTCACTCTGGAATTTTAAAAATTATCCCCGATTTTCTCTGTTAATGAAGGCTGAAGGACAGACAAGAGATAATCGGCAGATTATCCAAAAATCAAATCTTAAACAGCTATTTCAATCCTCTGCTTCACAAGATGAGAGCTGTTATGAATACCAGCTGTACCTCGGAGGCACTGAGTGGTGTGGAGCTGCCCTTGAACTCGATGTGGGTCCAGTCACTGGGCCCCCATGAGGCACAGGGGAAGAGTATCTGGTGTTTTGTCTCATGTACTGAATACTTAAGGAAATGCCCATGAGACACGGCAGACACCACCCAGGGCTCCTCCTCGGGGCCACGGGAGCGACGCCCTGACTGTGGGAATTAGCACCGTGAGCAGGTCGGCAGCTCAGCATCTCCACCGCTGACCCTGACCCTTACCAGAGCCACTCTGGGGGATGCCTTGGGTCAGGAAGAACCTCCTCTGCGCTGGAGACGCTTCCCGCCAAGGAAGTCATCACTGGATGAAATGACTAAAGATACTCTACGGCCTAGGCACCGTCCTGCCTCATGGGAATGACTGTTAAAATACATTTAAAAGAGGAGGAAACTGAGGCTAGGAACCTATTCCTCGTTCCAAGGTCAGCTGGCCAGTGAGAGGTTCACAGATTTAAAATCACCTCTTTTCCCAGCGGTGGAAGCACAAGGATCAGTAATTACCCTAAATAGTCAAGAGAGGCTATAATACAGCCCCAAGAGCGCCAAACTCTCATCGTTCCCTTGCTCTGCAGGCTTAGAACTGAGCACAATATTTTCCAGAACAAATATGATCAAATATAAGGTATTGTAATATCAGCGCTATCACTGTCTTAGCAAAACCCACAGTCACATCAAGGCAGGCAGGTGGGGTGTGGAGAGCTTCCTTTGCAAAATGTTTCAAGCTCTTAAAAGTTCTCAGTCTCATCTTTCCTGTTACTTGGTCTGCCACATCCTTAAACAAATACAAAACAAATCGGTGATGGATTTTCTGTCTTTCACGTACAAATACATATCCCTAAGCAGTTGGATGAATTATTCACTTATGTCCCAAAAATTGATAAGTATTTGGCTTTAATGATCTCGTTAGGTAATCAGTTTCACTTCCCCCTTAGTTCTCACCCCAAAGACCTCTCTTTTCTTTTTCCGTCAAATGATTCCAAGTAAGTCTTGGTTCAGCCGAATGATTTTTTTTTTTTGCTTACTTCGTTCAACCTCTGATCTTATCGAGCAGAATTTTAATAAGCTGAGGAAAATGATGTAATGATAAGTAACAAGTGTATCTAGCTCTTAAAGAGTAGCTTTATTTTAACACTACAAGCTAAAAGAAGAGACCAAACAAACAAACCTTGGATGTTTAGAACAGACATATACAAATAACAGTTCTCATATGGGCCTAAAGTTGCAAGCATTTTCTTGATTGTGATGTTACTTTTTTAGTACAAGTGGAAACAGAACGTGCCAAGTACAAGAAACCTCACTGATTCAACTTGGCAACAGAAAGCTGAATTCACACGTAATTAAAGAAATGCAATTTTAGTAATCTCACCCCAATGCTTTTTCCAAAATAATAGAGTTATCGCAGTAGGGTACAATTAAAAGATTGGGAGCATCAGATGCAGCATTAAAAAATTCCCAATTCTGACAGGTTTTCCACCCAATCCTATCATTAATCCATGGTGTGTCGTTCTCAGAAGGCTGCCAGGAGTGTTGGGGGAGGGGAGATAAAATAGATGAAAAGGCTTTGATAAAAGTTCAAAGAACTAAACACATGTTTCATTCTTAGAAATTGTAAGACACACTAAGCCATATTTCATGAAATCCCTTACAAAAGGCCTTTAACAGTTAAAAAATGGATTTTAAGATAGATGACACATAAACAGTACTTTTAATTCCTTGAATTTCTGATTCTGCTGCTGGTTTCAGATAAGAGTTGATTTCCCTGGAGTTAGATATTCACACTGTGATTCAGAAAGGCATTCTTTAAACTTCGGATCAAAAATAAAACCCAGCTTGCAACAGAGCTCAAGCAGCTGAGTGTTAATTCGTGCACCAACCACA
Source organism: Lipotes vexillifer (assembly GCF_000442215.2). Classification (NCBI taxonomy): domain Eukaryota; kingdom Metazoa; phylum Chordata; class Mammalia; order Artiodactyla; family Lipotidae; genus Lipotes; species Lipotes vexillifer. Next base: position 413,700 of record NW_006783542.1, read on the forward strand.
GACAGTGCTGGAGTTTCCCATAGTCGATTTCTTGGCGTTTGGGAGGCAAAATTCCTTACCTTGTTACACATTCTTGTATCGACTTAACTGTAATGTGTTTCCTTCTTTTAAAATAACCAGGACTTACTCTTTCAAATGATGCGTGTGTTACATTCACGTCTTGGTTTCTGTTGAAATGAGTGGGATGAGAAGTGGTCCACCGGGTGTTGTGTTTGATTCAAGTATGGAAGCCAAGTCACAGCAGTGATATCCCCAGGGCCCTATCACCCAGGGAATCGGGTCGGGAGCACAGCTGGATGGTGGAGACACATCTGTGTCTTTCTGGCACCAGACAGTCCTACCGTCTGGTGGCCTTGGTACCAGAGAAGATTCCTTGAGGTTCCTGCCCAACCTGCTACAGGCCCTGAGGTCTGAGTAATACAAGCGATACAGTATAAACTGGTTATTTGGGGGAGATTGTCGAATGCCTTTTTTTTTTTTTTGACATTTCCACCCGCTCTTTAGTTGGAAGGAAACTTCTCCCTCTAGTCCCCCGCTCTCCCGGACCCTTGGCCCTTCTCATCCCTGGCCTTTTCCATCCCTCGACAGAGAAAACAGGCTGGAACCAGCCTTGTGTATAGAACACCTGCCCCTGGCAATGCAATTGCGCTGCTGCCTGTGGACTAACAAGAGCCCTTTAAAGAAAAGGATTTCTGGGCTTCCCTGGTGGCGCAGCGGTTTAGAGTAGTCCGCCTGCCGATGCACGGGACACGGGTTCGTGCCCTGGTCCAGGAGGATCCCACGTGCCGCGGAGCGGCTGGGCCCGTGAGCCATGCCCCCTGAGCCTGCGCGTCCGGAGCCTGTGCTCCGCAACGGGAGAGGCCACAACAGTGAGAGAGGCCTGCGTACCGCAAAGAAAAGAAAAGAAAAGAAAAGGATTTCTTTCAAATGCTGAATTATGAAGGAGTGTTGATTGTATGGGTAGAAATACCTAGAAGATTACATCTTCTGTCTTCCTCTAACGTGGAAAAATGTTTGAAGTCAACTGTGTATTGCGAATACAATACCTTGTTTACTAAAGGTACATTTATATTCTCAAATGTTACTCTTTCTTTTTTCTCTTAGAAATAATCTCTCCCAGAGTCCATAGGAAAGTTGTACAACACTAACCAAAGCTGAGTACGTCGGACTGAGTTGGGCTGTTTGTCACTCACTCTGCCACAAAATAATATTTTAACTGGCTCAGCTAATATGGGATCCAAGTTCGTAAAAGTTTGAAATCAAATAATTGAATGCAAATACGGTCTTCATCCCAAAGACGATAAGAATGCCTTTAAGCTAATATTTTTAACAAGAACGGTTGGACAGCCTCTCTTGTAAATTTTATCATACCTGAGGCAGTTTTCCTCATTCGATTAGCTGGAAAGCTGAATTTATCCTGAGGCAAACCAGACATGGAGGCCAGGCTAAATTCAACAACTGGAGCTTAAGTTTGGCTTAATATATCCCCACTTGGATCTGCCTGTTTAATTCTCTTTCATATGATAACGTTGGTTTATTCATAGGCCTGACTTGCCTATGAACAAACAGAAACCCATACCTTATTCGTAGAGAATAAGGAAGCTTGGGCAAAACCGCAGACTTTCCTGAGTGGAAATCAAAAATGCAAACGTATGATTCAAAAACTGTTTTAGAACGTGACTACGAGAGTGAGGTGCGGAGCTTTTCTCTGAAGGAGGACAGCTTTTTATGCATGGGGACATTTCCTATTCTGAGGGGACAGATGGTCTTTATAACAAGATAAGGACCCAGGCTCCCAAGGCCGGCCGGCCAGGGCAGCTGCAACTCGAAATGCTACCTATTTTATCAAAACGTTGTATGTATTTACCCTTCATATTAAGTCTGTTTGACAGACAGCTTTATTTGAAATTTAGGGGGAAACCGGGAAATTGTCTCATCCTGTGCCCCTTTAAATTCTGTTTCCTGGTTCAAAATACTCCATCGATTCCCAGCCAGAGACCTTTTTTTTTTTTTTCTCCCTTTCATTCTCCGTGCATTTTTATGTGGCTTTCAGTATCAAGTGGCATGTAGAGGTTGATAAAACTTAACAATCTGTTTCCATTCTTGATCTTAAAACCCCTGTAGTATAGCCTTCCTTCCTCATTTGTATCCCTCGGAATTCTGGAAAGCAAATTGCAAACGTATATAGAGAAGGAAAATAATGAATGTCGTATGTCAGTGGTTGGTCCCTGACGTAGCACACAGCCCCCAGATAGACTTTTCTCAACATCTTCAGATTACGTACGACTTCACAACATCAAACAAACCAGATGGTCTTCCTTCTCCTACACGTTGAACTCAAGTTTCTTCAATTTTGTATCAAATTGTGAAATTATTTTGAGTCAAAAATTCCTCATTGTTTAGAGAGGAATGATAGGAAATGTGTTCTACTCTTATAGCTGGAATTGGTTATGAGTGTAGCCAAGTGAGGAACTCTGAAACTGCCTAAGGGTCTAGTAGCTGGGACTTGGGCGCATGGAGGTGTTCGGTCCATCCTTAGGGAGTTACTCTGCATGTGTTTCATATTTGTGGGAGCCTAATTCAAAGTAGCAAGTTTCCTAGGATCTATATTGGGCATCTGGGCTTCCACAAGGATGCTGTCTAGGGGGAGAGCCAGGAAACGGGCTGTAGGTTCAGGAAGGCCTTCCAGGCACAAACAAGGCGAAGATGGATGTGTGTGAATTAATGTGAAAATGTATTCTCTCGTTGAACGAGCGTGAAGGGGGTTCGACTTGGTCCAGGCACCGTGCTAGGCCTGGGGAGGGGTGACCGTTACCAAGGTCAAGATCCCTGTCTTCACAGTTGGCAGGTAACCAGGTGACATCCAGCGCCCCCTGTGATGGGCAATCGGAGATGGGCTTGGGGGAGGCTTCCTGGAGGCCGGAATGTCTGTGCCAAGGCTGGGGGACATTGGTCTGAAGATCGGTGCAGGAAAATGAGGAGCTGGGACAGGCTCCCAGAAACCTGGGAATGGAGCGTGTGGTGTTACACACCCAGGTTTGTGGTGCCCGCTAGCCATTCAGGCAGGGTGTCCAGGAAGCGGTTGGATCTACAGAACTGAATAAAGCCATACCCTGCAGCCTTGAGCCTGGGGCCTTGAGTGCGCGGGGAGGGTGGACGGCGCAGCAGAGGAGATAAACGTTCTACACGCAGAAGGTGCAAAGGAGGCAAGAAACGCCGGCTGCCTTGGCGCTGCAGGCAAAGCACCCAGCCAGAATCCCCACTGAAACAGTGTCCCTAGAAAGCACAACACAGAGTGGAGCTGGTGCTTTTTGTTTACGATTATGAAACAGTTCTGCAGGAAACAAAGTCTGCCGTGAATTTGATATGGAAGCATGACAGCACCCCAGAAAAAAGAAGAAAAAGGAAAGAAAGATTTTGGTTTAGGGCCAAGCAGTATTTAACCAAGAAATGTATTCTTTCATTCATCCCTCACATATTTAGTGAGGGTTTTCTCTGTGCTGTGCACTGGCCTAGATGCTGGGGCTCAGCTGCAAATTAGACCAAGTCCCCGCCTTCACAGCTTTCCTTCTTTGTCTTTATTTATTTATCTACTTTGGCTGCATCGGATTTTAGTTGCAGCACGCGGGATCTTTGTTGAGGCACGAGGGCCCTTCGCTGCAGCGCACGGGCTTCTCTCTAGTTGCGGCATGTGGGTTTTCTCTTCTCCAGTTGCGGCGGGCAGGCTCCAGGGCAAGTGGGCTCTGTAGTTGTGGCACACGGGCTCTAGTTGGGACACATGAGCTCAGTAGTTGTGGCTCGTGTGCTCAGTAGTTGTGGCACGTGGGCTTCGTTACCCCGCAGCATGTGGGATCTTGGTTCCCCGACCAGGGATCGAACCTGCGTCCCCTGCATTGCAAGGTGGATTCTTTACCACTGGACCACCAGAGAAGTCCCACAGCTTTCCTTCTTGTGAGGATGACAAGCAAGCGTAACAATTAGACAAATAACCGTATACTGTAAAGTCAGTCAAGCATCAATAAGAATGTACAGTTTAGGGATGTGAGGGAAGAGGAAACACAAAATGGCTAGCAGTCACTCTGTGGCATCAGGAATTGGTCCATGGAAGGAATATACAGCTAACCTGGAGGGTGTCGGTGGCCATCTGGTTCTGCAGAGCAGTGGATTCTCAGGTGTCTGTTACATTATGTTTAGTAACCTACACGTACAGTACATTATTCAATGTTTAATTGTGGTAAAATACGCAGAACATAAAATGTCTTTTTTTTTTAATGGAAGTATATTCGATCTACGATGTGTTAGTTTCTGCTGTAGAGCAAAGCGACACAGTTATACATATATACACGTTCTTTTTCATACTCTTATCCATTATGGTTTATCCCAGGACACTGACTGTAGTTCCCTGTGCTGTACGGTAGGACCCTGTTGTTTATCCGTCTTGTATATAAGAGCTTGCATGTGCTGACCCCATCCTCCCACTCCACCCCTCCCCCAGCCCCCTCCCGCTTGGCAACCACCAGTCTGTTCTCTACAGAACATAAAACTTCTCGCCTTCGCCGCTTTTAAGGGTACAGTTCAGAGGTATTAAGGCCATTGACGTTGTTGTCCAACCAATCTCCCAAACTCTTGCCATTTTGCAAAACTGAAACTCTGTACCCATTAAACTACCCCCATTTCCCGCTCCCCCCAGGCCCTGGCAGGCACCCTTCTACTTCTGTCTCCATGAATTTGACTGCTCTGGGTACCTTAGATGAGTGAAATCATACAGTATGTTGTCTTTTTGTGACTGGCATATTTCACCTGGCCTAATGTCCTCAAGGTTCATCCACGACGTCATCTGTGTTGTCCACGTTGTATCAGAACGTCCCTCCTTCTCAAGACTGCTCACTATTCCATTGTATGCAGAGACCACATTTTGTTTATCTCTTTACCCAGTAATGGGCACTTGGGTCGCTTCCACCTTTTGGCTACCGTGAACTGTGTGTCTGTGAACAAACACGGGGGCACGCATAGGTCTTGCACACGTGGCATATATTTTTAAGGCAGAGTCGGGAGCCAGAGTCATCTGATAGTGGGGCAGCGCTGTTTTAGAAATGGTTCTCCACAGAGGCTTCTCCAAGGGGCCGATGTGTGAGCAGAGTTTCGGGTGACGTGACGGAGAGAGCCCCACACGATCGGGAAGGACCATCCCGAATGCAGGAACAGCAAGTGTGAGGTCCTGAGGCAGAAACGAGCAAGAGGACCGCTGTGTCCAGAGAGGAGCCCGACAGAGATGTGGTCTCAGGGTTAGACTGGGGCAGGGATGTCCGTCTTATCCTGAGAAGGACATGTCTGTAAGCCCACGGAACAGTGTTTTGTTCGACGCATTTAAGTGACGCCGTTTGTATCCAATCTATAATCTGTAGACTTCGGAAAGGGTGCCTGACCCGTGTCAGCACCCAGAGGCAGCTTTGCAACTTCTGAAAGCTTTGTCCTCAAGTCCATGCAAAAGCTACACCCTTCCTTGTAAAGGGGGGTGCTGCTGGGACATAAATGAATTCAGGTACCATTTTCCTGTGGCACGGTGTGTCAAATCATGGCTGCATGCTAAACAGAGTTTGAAATAATTTGTAATTCAGGCCAGAAACCATCTTGGAGAATTGAAGTCCTATCCGGACAGTTGAGTGAAAAAGCAGGTGATGGGGTGGGTGCGGAGCAATGCTTGTCCCTACTTGTTTGTTGACGACACCAATCCAGCACCTTCCTTCCAAAATTTGGACTCATAATCACGCAGTTGTAGACTCTTAGAGCTGGGTGACAAGAGGTCGTCAAGTCCAGTCCTTGCCCTTCACAGGCCAGGAAACTTGAGGCCCCAAAGAGTGACATGCTCGTGATCTTACAGTTGGAGACAGAATCAGGACTAGAAATCATGACATTTGATTAGTGAGGAATGTTCTTCTCTTTTGGGAAAAAAAAACCACTGCCTCTTGGGGGTGACATATTATGAACGCAAAACTGACAAAAGGGCAGGCCCACTGCGGGTGACATTCTTTATGCAATGGTATTTCCTGAGCCTGTACTTTTCGGCAACCATGTGAGGCACTGCATTTAGTAGCCTTTTGTCCAGAGTGTCATATGTGTTTGGGGAAATTGGGCTTCAAAATTAAGAAAACGTGGTGGAATATCTTTAACTGAAACTTAAGCCTTGGCCATGTTTTCCTGAATATCCTTTGTGATTGAGGATAGGATAAACTTGCAAGTAATCCCTCTACCTTCCATTAATTTTGGAAAGCTGCAACATCAGAGATTCTGTTTTGTCCGTGCAGCTTTATGGCAGGAAAACGATCACATTGCTGTGTAGAAAGGCTACCTTCCAGGTAGGTGTGTATTGGAAGCAAACAAAATCTCCAAATTTTATCAGTAAAATTATAAGAAACATAAGGCCCCGTGAGTATACAATGCTTGTACACTTTTTAAAGTTTATTCATATTTAAGGTATCATTTTACTTTTCAGCTATCCTAAGAATTATTTCCCCATTTAGCAGATGCAAAAACTGGCTCAGAGGGGACTGAGTGACTTGCTTGAAAGTAGATTAGACCACCATTCCTGTCAAGAATCAAGTGGCTCTCAGACTTTTTAAATTGATGAAACCCTCTTTTCCAAATATAAAGCAGGTTAGAATGGAGAAACTTACTTGTTAGTCCCGGCACCTCCACAGGCCTGGTGGCAAGGGCTGGGCTCAGGCGTGCCCAGAAAATGCCCCCTGCAGGGCACCTATGACTCTGGACTCTACTCACTGTCAGCTGTGACTATTTTTAACCATGATCTGTGACATTAAGACGATTACGGTGTGTAACACGTCAGTATAAGTGTCAGGAGTATGTTATTTCATTCAAATTATCTGAAAATTTCATTCAGGGATCATGAGACCCTTTAGAAACTGAACTATTGGACCAACCAGCACACCCCTTTCTCCGAGCCCCGCAGGTGGCAGGAACTTGTGGGCTGTGACATGTGGGGAAAGCTCTGGGACTGGGATGTCCCGAGCCCTTTGGGGCTCAGGTCCCACCTCTGTGATCTCGTGGGGCGGAGCCCAGGGGTTTCGAGGGAGACATCAATTCCAGCTCAGGACGTGTGTGACTCACTGAACCCCTCTCAGCCTGTTTCTTTCCCTGGAAAATGAGAATCATACCTTCCCTGTGAGATTCTTAACAGTATTAAATGAGATATGTAAAAAAAAATCCTGTGCACGTTGACAAGCGCTTGCTAAATGTCAGCCGCTCCCCCATTCTCTGGATGTGTCCTTAAGTTAGAGATCGTGGAAGAGCTGTTTAATCTCTCTGAGTCTAAATCTCATAACACCTGTAATGCCTTCTCAAGAAAGAATCCTTGGCAAGTTGGCTGTCTCCAGAATCCCACCACTGACCCTTTCTCTGTCCACACGATCCCACTGACTCTGGGGGTTTCATCCATGACCTGTCCGCTGAGGGCTCCCAGATCTGGATACCAGGCCTGCCTCTCTGCTGCGTCTAGACCTGTATCTCCAGCCGTCTCCCCTACATCCCTAGGGAATGTCCCACATGCCCCTTAAACTCACCATGGCTGCCCCTCCAACCTGCTCCGGCTCCTGCTGGAGGGATGGCCACCACCTGCCTGCCTGCCTGGCGTCATCCAGGACCTTTGCTCACGATTAGTCCGGGGCCAGCAAGCTCTGTTGAGTCAACCATCTTGATGCCTTTCAAGTCCATCCCCACCCCCATGGCCACCGCGCTTGTCACCTGTATTCCTGCGACAGCCTCTCCACACACCTGCTCTTTCTGACTCAGAGCTGACCGCGTCCTTCCTTCTCAAGATCTTGCAATGCATCTGCATGGCTTCCAGAACAAAATGCAGACTCTGTCTGGTGTGCAGCGCCCTTCTCGGTCCTGAACCTTAGGGTCCATTCTTACTTTACACCCTGCTCTCTCCTCCATGGAAGGTAAGCCGCCTTGCGGGGCTCCAAGGACCCCGTTTCCTGTCTCAGAGGCTTTGTGTGGGGGTCGCCATCTCCTGCCACCTTTTCCTCCCCGTGTTGCTCAGCTCACTCGTTTCTCAAAACCTCTCAGGTGTCACTTCCCCCAAGAAGCCTTCTTGCCCCCAGGCCCTGGGTTAGGTGCCCATCCTGTGTGTGTCAAGGGCACCCAGTTCTTGTCTCTGAGGCACTGGACACAGAGACTGTGTCTTTTATTCCTCTATCAACACCTGGCACAGGGCTCTTTGAATGAATGAATGAATGAATTCATAGATTGTGTATACATAAGGTATGAAAGAATAAGTGAAGCATGGTAGCATGTTTTGTAACTTATGAAGCACCAACCAGTTGGAAAGGCTTCTTTCTACATACAGAAATAATACGTATGCTATATGTCCACATTTTTTCACACAGTTCCTGTCAAAAGTGTTGCATTTTCTTGTTAGTAATTTGTATGTGAAGGCATTGAATTGTATGTTCTGGTCGCTAAAAACAGCACTTGGCTAATAATCATACACGTGTGCACACACACACACACACACACACACACATTTATGTAAAGGACTTACCAGTAATTAATTTAAAATCTTGAGTTTAAGTTTTACTGGAAGCAGAGTAGAATCTAATCTCAGGCATCTGCACTAAAAGTGTCCTGTCTGCCCATCTCCAACCCCTAAAGAGCCCTCACTATTAAGCGAACTTGGTTCGTATGAAAAGAGCCAGCATGTTGCTCTCCGGAAGTTCCTACAAAATTATTTATACAAATTATTTAAATATAGCCCTTTAAAAATAATTTTTAAATGAATTCCTTATAGGAAATTCATTTCCTTTCTCCTTTGCTGGCCTATCAAAGGAAAGGGTCTTCTGAGGACAGATTGTGAGCCAGTTTACAGATGTCACCCCTCCAAAGGCCACAGGGGAAAGAAGTGTTCTCCGGGTGCAGAATGGTGCCTCTTCCCCCCACTTTCGTATCTTTGAAAGGACAGGATGAGTTTTTTCCCCCATGTGTGGAAAGTGAACAAAGATAATTATATTCTTGGGCCATTTGAGTCTCCCGGCCCCCCAGCCTCCTTGCTCAGCAAAGGACCAGTCTCTGAAAAGAGTGTGCGGACCGGGAGGATTTACAGCCTGTGCCACGTGGCACGTACCAGGGAGATAGAAATCAGTATCTTCATCTTCAGAAAGAGCCTGAATGCCACGTAATGACCGAAAAGCCAGCTGTAATATATTCAAGAAGACCTAAGGGTTTACTTTCCACTAAGGATGGGAAAAAAATCTGAGTACCCCACTGTGAGCTTATCGTAATGCTGCCTCACATAAAAAGTTGGTAATTAGTCCCTGAGTGAATAAAGTAGAATAGATGATAAGGGATTGACACTTAGAGGAGAAGCTCAAAATGATTTTGCCAGTCATCAAACTTTCAAGGTGCTAGAGAAAGGGTTGGATGCCTCTGTCTGTTTACATACTGTTTCCAACTCAGAATTCATAATGATAGGGTTCATTAACTTGCGTTTCTAAATTGGATTAAGATGAAGCTTACATAAAGGTCAAAGAAAAACGTAGTGTGCCAAACGTGGGAGACTTTGGATTGAAGCACCACAGAAGAACTGCGGGGAAATAACAGTTCATTCACGGATTTCCTGTGTTATGGACTCCTGGTAGGGATGAGCTAAGACTCCCAAGCATGCCAGCACCCATTCATTAGAGGAGGGCTCGGTTGGTAGGGGAGCACCCAGAGGAAATGGTGAAGATTTTAAATGTATCTCATGTTTAATTTTTCAGGAAAGGGCATTGAGTAGCATAAAAAGGAATTCTATGAGCACTGGGGGAGCAAACTTAAATTTCTGGACTCTTCCTAAAAAGTACATACAAGTGAGCTACATGAAAGAGAAAATTCCAAGTCTTCCGAGGGGTGGTGGCATCTGTGTTTTGGCATTTCTCCACTGGCTGTTTTTTTTTTTTAATTCACAATTTTTAAAGGTTATATTCCATTTATAGTTATTATAAGATATTGGCTATATTCCTTGTGTTGTACGATATATCCTTGTAGCTTATTTATTTTGTAGGTAGGAGTTTGTACCTCTTAATTCCCAGCCCCGATCCTGCCCCTCCCCCTTCCCTCTCCCCACTAGTAAACCACTAGCTTGTTCTCTGTATCTGAGTCTGTTTCTTTTTTGTTATATTTATATTCACTTGTTTGTTGTAGCTTTTAGATCCCACATATAAGTGATATCGTTACGGTATTTGTCTTTCTCTGCCTGACTTGTTTCACTTAGCATAATACCCTCCACGTCCATCCACGTTGTTGCAAATGGCAGGATTTTATTCTTTTTTATGGCTGAGTAATATTCCATTGTATATATGTACCACATTTTCTTTGTCCATTCGTCTTTTGATGGGCGCTTAGGTTGCTTCCATATTTTGGCCATTGTAAATAATGCTGCTATGAACATTGAGGTGTATGTATCTTTTCGAATTATTGTTTTCATTTTTTTTCAGATATATACCCAGGAGTGGAATTTCTGGGTCATGCAATATAGTTCTAGTTTTAGTTTTTTGAGAAATCTCCATACTGTTTTCCACAGTGGCCACACCAATTTACATTCCCCATAGTGGAAAAACCAAGGTCTGCCTGTCAGACCGAAAATGAAAGACACTCAGGAACCCAGGGGCTCACAAAAGAGTTCACCACAGGATTCTTTGAACAGAACACACTATTACATTTAACATATTTCAGGGAGAGGTCTATTGTATAAATCAGTTTTTGAAAGCTGCTCTCAAATTAGAAAAAGAAAGGAGATAGACTTGTAAGATACGTAACAGCTATACGATACATAACAGCTAATGTAATAGGTCATTTTATGACTAATCAACCTTGGACAAATACACCACTAATATAAAGCAAACATTAATTGGAGAAATCCCTGGGGAAGCCTTGACTAAAACATATAATATATAACATGTCACCCGAAGATGCTGGCAGTGTACGTAGGGAAATGGACGATTAATAAAGGGGGGCAAGATGCAGTGAGAGAGACAGGAGCGGAAAGAGATAAGCCCGAGCAATGATCCAGGAACTTCTTGGTCGGTGAATGAGAGTAATTCAATCAAAATCTTTTTCTTTCTTTCCTTCCTTTTTCTGGGGGCCCGTGCCGCGTGGCTTGTGGGATCTTAGCCCCCGACCAGGGATTGAACCCACGCCCCCTACAGTGGAAGGGTGGAGTAATAACCACTGCACCACCAGGGAAATCCCTCTTTCTTTCTTTTTTTGACCTTGTAGCTTACATATCAGAATCATTGCCACTAAATTACAAATTGCCTGTACAGACATGGAAAACAAAATAGACATTCAGTTAGTAAGTGCCTTTGGGCCAGCTAGCAGCATAACTTTTTTTGTGTTTAATGATAAACACATTAAAAACACAGTATTTTCCTTCAGAAGGAAAATTGCATGTATTTTTAAACTTTGGGGAGAAAGGTGGCAGTTTGGACCAGTATTCACAGAAATTATCCAGCAAATGCTGATCTGAAGATTTTAATGATTATATGTACTAGTAGTAAGTGAATAAACCAGAACTTATGATCCATCCTTTGTTTTATGTTTGTTAGCTGTTGGCCGTTTTTGTTTTTTTTTCTTAACAGAATCCCATAACTTATCACAGAAGGTTGAACCTCATTCTCAAAAAATACATTTATCAAAAAAAGAAGGTTTCAAAAACAACTTTCTGAAAAGACTATTATTCGTTTATCTTGCATTTCATTCCGTGCAAATTCCTCCCCTATAAACTTCTGTGACTACTGCTAGCTTTTCTTGCTGTGAGAATATCTTTCATTGTAGCATAAAATAGTGTGCTCCATTTCGATCGTTTTCCTATGATTGTGTTAAAATCACTGTAACACTGGAAGTTGCTTGTTTGGGTGTTTTTTTTTTTCAACTTCTTAATGGTAAATAAAAGAGAAAACTAAATTTTTCCCTACGTTTCGTGTTTAAGTTTAAATGTTTTTTTTAGGTCGAGTGGAGGGTAAAGAGAAACAGTGCTAAGAAGTTGGTCAGAATTCAGATGAACAGTTTTTGCATTACCCGTTCTCTGCTGTGAAGCTTTAGGAAGGACTGATGTCTGTAAGCAGAGGGTGAGCCTCTGAAAGTATAAGGGCATGGCAGAGAAGCAGGCTAACATGAATGTAGATTTTTCTGTCATCTGGCCAGGGACAGCGTAGTCAAGGTCCTTCCAGTTGTTTACATTTTGTAATTTTGAACCAAGTATAACTAATATTTCTTAAGTATTTGAAATAACTTAAAATCACTTTTAAGACATTTTAGATGAGATAGATGGAAACTGCTTTATTAACTGTCAAGCGCCACCTGGGTACAACGTCCAGTGGGTAACAATTTAAATGTCAGTTTCAGTGCCACAGGAAGGCGTGAGCTCGTAGTGTAGCATTTGTCTGTTTGTACATCTCATTAATAAATAATCAAATATTTCTGATTCTCCCATCGTACTTTGACATAGATGTGATGCCGAATGCTCACACTATGTCGGGACTAATTCCCCACTGTTTTTAACTTGGGCCAGAGATTTGGGGACGGAAAGGGGGAAGCATGTTTCATGCAAAGTTACGGCTCAAAATGTAAACGCTGAAATCATCCTGGACACATTTCAACAGCAAATGTAAGGCAGCCTATTGTAACAGCATTTAGAGATACCAAAATGGACCCGTACATACATACAGGCTAAGGTTAACAACATGTAGAGCCGAAAATATCGGATAAGAGTTATTTTGGTAACTCTTAACTGAGTTTAGCACATTTAACCTTTTAGTCATAGTATTATGTGGTTTTCTGTAGAATCGTCCTTATTTATTTTTCTCCAATTAGAAAATAAAGCGGGGGGAGGCGTGGATGCATCTGTTTACCTTCTTAGCATGGACGTCTGTAAACACACACACATATCCATGCATTTCTTCCAGAGGCTTCTATATACACATTGTGTAAAAGTTGTACAGTTAACATAAATAAACTCCACAAGAGAAATTCCACCACCACCGTTTTCCCTTGCTCATTGTCTGTGTGTGTGTGTGTGTTGGTCTGTCTTTTGACTCTGTTTCCCTCTTATTCAGCATTTATGAGGACCTGTAAGGCAGAGGATCTCCAGGAGTTGGGCTGGGTGGATTGCCTGCATCCGTCTCCTCTGTGTGAGCGACCGGTGTCCAGAAGGAAAAAGAAAGAAAGGTTAAAGGGTGCCGGCCATCCTGGCTTGAATTCTTCCTAAAGGACAAGGCTTTCATTTGATAAAGATCATTAGTCACCGAGACATATATTTTAGAGAGTTCCCAGCAGCGACTATTCCGCTGGCAGTCACTGGAGTGTACAGATGGTTCATTAGCATAGGCTAGACAAGTCAAAGGCTTTCAGAATCATTTAGAAAATGTCAAACAGAAACAAGAACCCTGTCACTTTTTATTAGAATTAACTACATCATACCCCGGACACAGATTTCACCTTGGGTCAGAAAAATTAATACAGAATTCCATGAATTGTGGCATATACTGGGTTAGGATAGGTCTTCCTAGAGGGACTCATTCGCTGGCAATATATTATGATCTCTCTGCTTTAGGAATCCTTAAACCTTTCCTTTTGTGAGATATGAAAAGAATTGACCTCGCTCAAAATCCATGGGTGTCTAATTGATTTGGAGGTGTAGGCAGAATTTCAACAAGACGTTCTTCCAAAGCTCTTTTGTGATCGTTTTCCCGGGAAGCTTGGTGAGTGGGGCTGACTGAATATCGAGCATTGTATCAAGTCTGCTTTATGTCGGGGGGAAAATACCTCCTTTAACTGAACACACTGCTGGGGTAAACGGGAATTAAAACATCATCGAATTATTGTGGGGGTTTTGTTTTTGTTTTTTTTTAAATCCAGATGTCAAAAACCTGGAGAACTTCCAGCTGGTCGAAGGTGTCCAGGAGCAAGTTAACGCTGCCCTGCTGGACTATACTATGTGCAACTACCCACAGCAAACAGAGAAATTCGGGCAGCTGCTACTCCGACTACCTGAAATCCGGGCCATCAGCATGCAGGCCGAGGAATACCTCTACTACAAGCACCTGAACGGGGATGTCCCCTACAACAACCTGCTGATTGAAATGTTGCATGCGAAACGAGCTTAGTTACAGCCCCTAGGAGTGCGGCTTCCAAAACACAAAGAGATTGGTGGGGGAAAAGAACAGGAAGAAAGGGAAAAGATGAAATAAAATACTCTGAATGGCTCCAAGCAACACGAATTGAACAGTTGGTTTAAAGATGTTGAATTTAATAAAGCATAATAATCAAATACTTAATAGCCAATCAATGATGGATCAGGGTGTTTGTATTGCAGACTGTGAATCAAAGGCGTCACATCCCCAAAGAATTCCGTATAAAAGACATTGGAATGGAGTGAATTGAAGTCACAGGTGGATCCCAACACCACATCCGGATGAAAATGGACAGAACAGTTCTTGTATAGTGAAACTGATCTCCGCTGTGAAGAAATCTAGGAACTGATCTGGGTTATCCATTAGGCTTTTGTAGCGGGGGATTTGAGCTTACAGAATTCCTCCGCGGTAAAGCTGAACTGAAACCATTCTCAAGAGTTCATCAGCTGCACCGATCATAGCCCCTTCCCTCTTCCTTTCAAGGACGCGGCACCTTCTGTCCCGTGATCAAGGAATCTGTACTAAGGACTAGCGCTCAGCCACACCCACTAGTAGCTCCACCAAATCATGAAAAGCCTAATCTCGAATGTCTGTGTCTTAGACCTGCAAACAGCTAATAAGAACAGTCTATGAATATGTTAGCTTGCCATTTTGACTATGTTCTGGTTTGTTTTGTCATGTGTTCATGTTAAAAAAAGAAAAAAAGCAGGCAGTATCCCTCTCCTGGTCTTATATAAAGCATTAATTAATATTAAGGGCCACGAGTACAAACTTGGAAAGCTTTTAGCTTTAGCACTGTAGGATTTCATTACAATTTCCAGCAGAAAGGCTTGTTAGACTACATCAGCCTTTTTAACCATCAGGGTTTGTAGTTCATTAAAAAATACAACATGAAATGTATTTTGCTGGGATGTCAATTAGTCACGGTTCTAAATAGTTTCAAACGAAACTGAAGTGTGTTAAGCTATGCAAAATAAAGGAAGGGATGCGCAGATAAATTGACTCGTTGCAATTGATCATCCCCTAAACGCGGAGAGGAAACGGTGATCTTTACGTATGGTCTGGAAAGATAGTAAAGCGATTCAAATCTTCCCCAGAAGGGAAGGGAAGAGAGTGATACTGACCTTTCTAAGTCTCAAAGTCTGCTGTTGAACAAATTGGAGGACAGAGAATTGCGAAACAAACTCTCCAAACGATGCTGTCAGTATTATTAACAGGCGATGCCACAGATACAGAAGTCTTGCCTTACTTCACAATTCTCAAAGGTAGCTGTGCAGATGTGGATCAACATTTGTTTAAAATAAAGTATTAATGCTTTAAAGTCAAATAAAATAGAGTGTTTACATTCTTTAGGTCCTCTAGGGGGAGGGGGGAACCTGTGATATGACAAAAGAGCTAAAGCAGTAATTACCTTAATGTTATTTTTCTGATTGGTAATTATTTTTAACAGTACTTAGTTATTATATGTCGTGAGACACTAAAATCAAAAACGGGAATCTCATTTACACTTTAATTTTTTTTGAGATTATCGGCGGCACAATCACTTGTAGAAACTGTAAAAAAAAAATGAAAGTATCTCCTAGTCCCTTAATTTTTTCATAAATGTTTCTGGCTTTTGAATAGTTTATTTATATTGTATATCATAGTTTCAACTGTAGACAATTATGATGCTAATTTATTGTTCCTTGGTTTCGCCTTTGTCTAAGATAGCCAAGACTGAAGAAACCAAATATATGTGTTTATTGTAGCATGTCAAGTTAGCGGAACATAGTTCAGAGACAGAGAGGGGTCTTAATGAATTAAAATCATTCACTTGATTAAATGTCTGTAAATCTTCATAATTCTTACTGTAGTTTATTTAATATCTATTGTAAATTATGTGACTTGTAACCTCCTCTGTTTTCAAGTAAATTTAACAAGGGGTGGAGTCTTACCTGGTTTTTCTTTCCAAGCGTTGTAAGTTGTATACCAAAGATATTGGTTATTACTTCTGTGTGTGTACAAAGAGGATTATTTTATTATTTTTATTAATCACCTCTAATACGCGTCCATGTGAAGGGTACCCATCAGCTAAGCCGGGCGTCCACAGCCCCTCGTGCAAAGCTTGGTCACCCGTGTCATCTCCGTGGCTCAGAGGACAACGGAAAAATAGAGTCCGTATCCAAAGCAGTAAATAAAACAGCAGCATCTTTGCTCTCCCCAGTTAAAAACCAGTTTGGAGGGGAAGAGTGTCAGCAGTTAATGAAATGGTTCCATCAATGGGTGTGGAACATGGGTGGAAGCAATTTCGAGATTTGGGGGATAGTTATTTGGAGGGTCCTTAACATTGCAAGAAAATTGTAAAAAACAAACACATTGATTCCCAAAGTCCAGGTTTTATTTGAAATATACAGTATTCCCCACTGACTATTAACACCTAAAAGATGTCGCATATTGGTATGCTGTTGGCCTAGTAAATTACACCATGAGGACAGCTAGAAAGAGGGGCAACACGGAGATTACAGCCACGCTGCTGGTGCCATTAAAGGCAGAAGCTGATAAACAAGAATGCCAGCCGCTTGGCGCCCGTGGCCCCCGCGAGGCGCGCAAGCGAGTTTTCTCTAGTGTTCATCGTTAAGTGGCTTACAGCCGGACGTTGACTTAGCAACTGCTTTATCAACTACAGGATTTATTAGTAAAAACAGACTCACATATGAAGGTTTGGGGCTTGGCCTGGTTTATTATCGTTAGTCTATGTTTATAAACAAAATCTGCCATGTCTGAATATTTGTCTTATGGATCATCTGCTGCTCTCTTGGATCTGAACCCATGCAATGTTTAGAGTGTGAAGTTGGTTCCTTGTTGACATTACTTACTGTATCAGTGAAATCAAATTGTCCTGTTGGTTCTTGCCAGGAATTTCTCAACAAAATGGAATTTTTTTTCAGTATTTCAATAAATGTTGATATGCCCAGCCTGATCATTTTTAGAAGTTTTTATGGTGTCCTCATTCTGTTGGGTTCTAAAGCTTCTACGTAACTGAGATCCTTTACTAGGAATGGAGTCCAAAGAATTCCACACGAAGAGATACTTTTCCTTCTCTAGATGCTTTCTCAGGTGGTCCACTGTCCTTAGTTGGATACTTGAAGCATTGAACTCAATCTGTGCATCCCCTCTCCATACATGAAACAAAGCAATTTGTATCATTAACTGTTACAACTGTTGGCAGAAATCTCTTACTATATCTGTCTTTGTAGAGCTCACGGTGCCCTAGTCACGTGGCCAGGTGTTTGGTTAACTCACTTGATCCTCAGATCAGCTCCACGAGGTATCATGCAGCTCTTACGGCTTCTTGTTCAAAGTGATACACTAGTCAGTGGGAAGTGTGGATCTAAGACCCACGGCCTTAAACGTGACAATACGCTGTCGCTAAACGAGGGGTTTGTTTCTAAAGGAAAAGAAAATCAGGCATCAGGTACTAAGTTATTGATATTTGATATCAGTGTTATCAATGATATTATTGATAAAAGCCTTTAAATTTTTTTGGAGTTTAGCCCTAAAATTTAACATCTTTTTGTTCTAGACATTAGCCTTCTCTATTTATTTATTTAGCTATTTATTTACTTATGGCCACACGTTATGTGAGATCTTAATTCCCCGACCAGGGATCAAACCCGTGCCCCCTGCGTTGGAAGCGTGGAGTCTTAACCACTGGACCGCCGGGAAAGTCCCTAGCCTCCTTCAATACCATTGAGCCTTTGGAGCTGTTTGAAGCAAGAAAATACCTCCACGATCCATTTTGGAATTTAACAATTATCTCTATTACAAAATAGTGCAAGGGCCGCAAAACACTTAACAAGGCTTATGATATGTAGTGGTCCCGCCCTCCCCCTTACACACCCTGCTTTCCCCTCCCTCCCCGTGCCAAGACCAGCAGTAGGTGTCATGCCTTCGCCAGGCAGACACTGATTCTTCTTATGATCCCAACAAAGGGTACCGAGGAATCGGATCCAAAACGCCATACCTAGGGTCTAGTAGATTGCGGAGTTAAGATTTTTAATCAACTAAATAGTGGCCCACAAAGCACATCTCCCTTGTCAACCTCTTACTAGGAAGAACTTAAAAAAAAAAAATTCTTGCTGACATATGAAAAAATATGTATGTATGCATACTTATGAAAAAATGGCATATGAAAAAATATGTATATATTCATACTTAGTTGGAAACTAACTTCACATATAGAAACGTGTACGGTTTGATAAACTTTTACATATGTATACACCCAGGTAATCATCACACAGGTCAAGGAAGACATAGAACATAATTTTTTTTAATGTTTTTATAAGTGGTTATATACATTTGTTAAAAAATTGGTGGAGGGGGAGTTTTTCTGAAGCCCAACCCGACAGCCAGCAGAGGTGATTCTGGAGAGCAGACACCTCACTCACATAACTTAGGATTTCTAACTCACAAAGTTGTTGAATCAATCAACATGAAGCAGCCCCTGAGGGGGGAAAGAAAAAAAAAAGGTTCTCGCTGATGTGCATTTTGATTGTTATATTCGATATTCACAAAAACTTTGAAGAGGTTTGTACCTTTAACTAAGTTTGACGTTCGGTTTGAAGCCACCTCTGATGTATATTTTTATGAGAACCATGTGGAGAGTTTGTTCTCCATAACACAGGTCAAAATGCTACGACACTCAGTGATCTTGACATTTCCCTAGAATAATGAAGACCAATTTTCCTTAAGGCTGAACAGGAAGTGTATGGTTTAGTCACTCAAAATAAATATTCCTGCAGTACCTTAACTGTTTCACATAGGCATTTGTTTTATGTTAAGTGAGGAATTAATAATTCAGTGACTGAGATCAGGCTGTGATGGTGGTTTTGTTTGTAGAAAAGCTTAGAACCAGTCTGTGAAACGTCGCATATTTAATTGTTGCTAGGAAAGAGAGGAAGAGGCAGAAGGGGTGTAATTAGACTAATCGCTGAGTATCCCTGATGTGAGTTTGACACTAAACGGTCAAGAAGCCAGTAGACTGGTGATTGCTGGGCCCTTCACGCTCCCCTCCTGAGCTGAGGCCGGCATGGGGTGGACCCTGGGTGCCCCAAGAGGTCTTGCGGACCCCAGCCCAGCCTCCCTGGGACACTGGGCTGAGACTGTCCCCAGGACCACGTCTCTGAGACAAAGCCAAGGGCAGACAGGAGGCATCCTTCCAAGGGTGACTTTTTGAAAAATTCTATTCATTCAAAACTGGCTTCTCCAGCATCTGCCATAGAGTAGAGGCAACTTGTGGTGGCGGAGGTGCTGGTTCCCCACGTACACCTCCTCTGTGGGCCACAATGCCCTGAGGTCAGATGAGGTGACCCAGGAAGGTTGCTTTCCCAGCCCTTCCTCAGAGCGCGCCCTGCCAGCTGACAACAGAGAGCAAATGAAAGAGGTTGCACTGGGGGCTTCCCTGGTGGCGCAGTGGTTAAGAATCCACCTGCCTGCCAATGCAGGGGACACGGGTTAGAGCCCTGGTCCGGGAAGATCCCACATGCAGCGGAGCAACGAAGCCCATGCGCCACAACTACTGAGCCCTCGTGCCACAACTACTGAAGCCCACGCGCCTAGAGCCCCTGCTGTGCAACAAGAGAAGCCACCACAATGAGAAGCCCGTGCACTGCAACGAAGAGTAGCCCCCCACTCGCCACAACTAGAGAAAGCCCACGCGCAGCAACGAAGACCCGACGCAGCCAAAAATAAATAAATAAATTTATAAAAAAAAAAAAAAGAAAAGGAAAGGAAAGAGGTTGCACTGGAGAAACCCACGCCATGCACAGCAACGTCTTAACTGAAAGAAAAACAGTTTGCTTACTAATCCAGCATTTCTCACCTGAAAAATACTGAGCATCTACTATGTTCCAGGAAATGATCTCATTGAGGAAATGCATCCAAAGAACACATATTAGAAATGATTCAAGAAAATAACAGCATCTCTCTTTAAGCATTTATTATGTGCTAGGCATAGTGAGCTACATACTGTGACAGACTTGTTAGTTGTCTCCCCAAAATCCATCCTTCCCGGTTTCCTGGACACATGGCTCCCCGGTGAAAGACTACGTTTCCCAGCTTTCTTTGCAGCAGGTGTGATCATGTGTCTAAGATGCGCCAATGGTGGTGGAACGTGGGCGGAAACGATCATCCCACTTCTCACCCTTTTCCAGTGTCAGAGACTAGCCACTTTCCTTGGACTTTGGCTCTTACCTCCTTCCTTGCCTGGACCCAAGGTGTGGACTCAGGCGAGAGAGAAATTAATTAGTGGCTCTTATTTAGGCCACTGTATTTTGGAGTCTCTTTGTTTCAAAAGCTTAGCATTTCCCGTAATATACAAAAATGATATTATTGAATCCTCGAGCCAACCCCATCTTACAACAAGGAGACTGACGTTTACAGAAGTTAAGTAACTTGCCCGGGTCTTATGGTCAGTAAGTAGTAGGGCAGGGTTCACGTGATTCTGTTTGATTCTAAACCCCGTGCTTTGAACCCCCTGCAAGCACAGACCAGGCATCCTGCAGGACCTGTGTTCAGTACTGAGCCTTTTCTTCAGGACTCAAAAGAAACAACGGTGACAGACAGTTTTTCAAATAGTGGCACCCAAAACACAGAAACATTCTTTGTCCCAACAAGCGTGGGAGTGATCGGTTATAAACACTGGCATCTAAAACAGGTGTCGATTGCCCAGGACCTCGGCGACATCCACAACATACAAATTCTTTGAGTCTTACATACACAAGAATGGGGGGCTGTAAACCTTTATTTGTACACTTTCTCCACAGGAAGTATCACCATCATCACTACCCAAATGTTGGTCCTGACCGTGTTGTAACTTTAAGAGCTCCCCTAATTTTCTCATACTTTAGTCCGACTAGTAGTTTCTCTATTTATTTTATCACAAAATCATTCAAGAAACATCGTATCTGCATTCACTATTCATAACATCCTATCTACGAATCCAAGGCAATAATGTTTACGAAGAAAAGACCTTTTGTGCCTGTCATTTCGGCTCACCTACCTTTGCCATCGGCCCACTTACTAAAGTCCTCACTACTTAAAAAAGAGAAAAGAAAAAGATCTTGTCCCAAGGATTTTCCCCAGAAATAAATTAGGACTGTCAAAAGCTCTCTGCCACTGAGGTGGAGCGGCTTCTATAAATAAGCGTGGAAACACGTGTCGCGCTGCCCCTGGTGTGGCCGTAGCAGTTTTTACTTCCCCTCTGTTCCTGCCGTGTGGCCTTGTGTTATTCCAGTGTCAAATGTTCCTACAACTATTGTGCGGCCTGGATTGCAGCCAAGTTCCCGGGGGCGATGCCCAGCCGGTGCTCACCCAGCCTCCTACCTCCCTTAAAGGAGTAGGAAGCGTGCAAGTACCCAGGGGAGGCCTCACATCTCCTACACCCACCCACGCACCCACTCCCAGTGTCATTGATGAGAAAAAGGACGAGGACGGAGAACCATAATTGTGCCCTGCACCATGCTGAGCCCTCATTTAATCAGATCATCTCCTCTGATTCTCACAACAAGCCTCGGGGGTGGGCATTATTTATCACTGTCGTATCACAGATGAGGAAACTGCGGCTGAATTGCTGTGGTTTCCTAAGGTTGCACAGCTGCTGGGTGGCAAGGCCGGGATGCTAACCCAGCTGCATTTCCCCACGGAGCCATGTGTTTCACTCGGATCAGTACAGAAAGTGCAAAACAACACAGGAAGAGGTGGATGCTAAGCTCCGCATCTGCTTTTTTTGTTTCATCATCATGCTGCCTGCCTGTTTGGGACGAACCCTCCCTTTGCCCAACTTCAGTTGAGATCTATATACATCTCAAGAAAAGGCAAGAAAACACACCCCGATCATGTGATAATCTCACATCTGTAAAAACCACCGTGGCATAACAAAGCCCAAAAGTAAAATTAGTGTGCCTCAGCGGTTTCTGCTTTTTCTCTGCTCATTTTCTCTTTGTTCGCTTTTGCTTTGTTCTGTTTTAATGTAAAGGAACTCAAATGAGGAGCTGGGTTGTTTTCAACACTAAAATGCAGCCACCTTCTCCAGCTACATTGGTGCCTAGAATGTTACTGGCCAAAGAGAATCTGTTGGAAGGTGCATCATTTAGTTGTGGGTGCTGTTCACAAAGGCATGAAGGGCTGAACCTCGGGTGAGTACTGAGGAACAAGAAGGAGGAACCAGGTGCCGAGGGAGAGTCACAGACATGAGAGCCCAGAAGGACAGAAGGATGAGTTCAGAACGTAGAGGGATTAAAGCGGGGGTGGGGGGCAGATGGGATGTGGCCGCCCCTCTGCTAAAGAAAAAGCCTGTAATCTGGGATCAGCCAGGTAACAATGAGAAGTGTCATTGTTCTCCTGATATTAAAACTGTCACTGTATGACCTCATTCTGTGAAAAACTGTGGCCAAAAAAGGAATGACATCAAATGATCTTACCCATGTGTAATTATTTTAGCTCCACTGAAGCACCCTCAGAACTTCCTGCGTTTATTTTCATGCAGGGCAGTAAGAGCTTCCATGGCACTGAGAGTCAGAAGCAGGGGGTTTCCATCCAGCTCTGATTTACGACCCACAGAGGTGCCAAGTTCCTGTTTTTCAAGCTCTGCGGGAAACTTTCCCAAATACAATCTGATGTGCAAGAGAGCCACCTAGCAGGTTTGGGGACGGGAGGGGACTTCGGGGGACCTCGGGGCTACGAGTGTTTTTATATTGTGAACACAATTCATGATCATTAGGGGGAATAGGGAAACCCAAAGCCTGCTTATTTTGTAATCCGTTGGTAAAACACTTGTTGCTAATCATCTATGTTTGCTTCCGAGCCCTCCAAGCCGAATAAAAGCCTGGGACCTCCCTTCTGTCTCTCAGGAGGGCAGGAATGGAAAGTAGCTCCTGTCATCCCCTCAGTGCCTACAAGGGGGTCCCAGCTCCCTTCAGCCCCTGGTTAGAAGAGTCGATGGCAGTGGCTTTGCAAACATGGGGCTGCACACCTGCCGCTTGTGTATCTGGGGACACCCCAGAGAAAGCGTCAGGCTCCCAGAGATGGAGGGAAGTGGGGGGACGAGTAGCAGGGTAGGGGCTCATCTCCCTGCCCGCCTCACCTTCCCGCTGTGTCATCAACTACCTTTAAATCGGGTAACCGTGCTCCCCACACAGGCTAAGACCTTGTCCCCAGCTCGCTGGATCTTGGTCTACATCTTGTGTGGGCAATTTCGGTCCCGTACTTTGCTTGATCAGAGTAATGTGAATAGGCTCTTTACCCATCTGTGGTCAGGAGCTCAAGACAGCAGTGGTCCCGGTCCAGGTCCAGATGCCCAAAGGCGACGACCTGTCCTCCCCTTCCTCCCTCCGTACTTCCTTTCTGATGAATTGCCTGCAAAATAGCACTCACGAACCTCCCAGCCCAAAAAACGCATGTCCCAGTTGGGTACTGTGCCATCACATGGGGCTAAAGAATCAGAAAGGAATGAAAGTCTACTGAACGCGCCCTGTGTCTTCCACCAGGAAGCTGTGAGTGGTCAGACCCTCCGCCAGGGACCCATTCCTGTTCCCAGCCTTAGCTGCTTGCAACTCTCCACACCTACTCATAATAGGTGCTTAATAAATGCTTCTTGGATTGAATCAAGTATTTAATGGCTTTTCTGGGAATTTAACGTATATTTGAAAACACAAATGATTTGAAAAGCAGTGTTAACAGATCTTTTCACCTTGAAAGATCCTGATTCGTGTGAAAATCTTCCTCTTCACCTTATAACTGCTTTTCAAAGAGAACCTAATAATCTAAAATTATTGTACCTGCACTGATAATTTCTATGTCAATAGATTCTTTTTATTTTTTTGAAGTTTTTTCTTTTTTTTTTAATATTTATTTATTTATTTATTTTTGGCTGTGTTGGGTCTTCGTTTCTGCGCGCGGGCTCTCTCTAGTTGTGGCAAGCAGGGCCCAATTTGCGGTGCGCGGGCCTCTCACTGTCGCGGCCTCTCGTTGCGGAGCCCAGGCTCCAGACGCGCAGGCTCAGTAGTTGTGGCGCACGGGCCCAGTTGCTCCGCGGCATGTGGGATCTTCCCGGACCAGGGCTCGAACCCGTGTCCCCTGCATCGGCAGGCAGATTCTTAACCACTGCGCCACCAGGGAAGCCCTATGTCAATAGATTCTTGATTATCTAGGGTAGAGGAGATATGACTTAGAAAATAATTCTTAAAGCCATTATGGTCCAAACATGAAAACCTACTTGACTTTTCATTGTCAGTTGACTCACCGTGAATGTTCATATTGTTGGAAAGTTAAAGCAATCAGTACCTTTAGCACCTAAGATACAGATGCTACGAGTCATTGCATCATAGACAACAGAGTTCTTACTTAGATGAATGTTTTGTCTGGCCACTCTTTGATCTGAAAATCCAAGTGAAAAAGACCTTATTTCTTCAAATCTAAGATCAATTCATTTCATGTCAGTTGTGAGATAATGCCATGATTGTACACACCGCTGAAAAGGAAACATGCTTCAGGCACTGTAAGACATACTCTGACTTGGAATACGTTTCGTTGGGAAATCGTATGTCTTAGAAGTGATGATATAAAGTCTTCCTTGGCTACACGTTCCTCACCGTCAAGTTCCAGAGCCCCAAATCCTCGAGCCACGGAAGGGCCAAGCATCAAGCATTGTACCTCTGACTAGTTACATCCATCCAATATAAAATGACCGATGGGTTTGTCTTAGGGTTTATATATGTATATATGTTTCCTTATTCAGAAGATATTCCTTTATGCCTAATATACGTGTTAGACACCGTTCCTGCCCGCCAGGACTCACAGTCTAGAAATATATGACTTTGATTTAGGCCAGAGGTCAGCTCACTATGGCCCATAAGCCAAATCCCACAGACCTGCTTTTGTAAACTTTTGTTGCAACACAATCACACGAATTTCAGTACTGTCTGCATCTGCTACACTATACGCACAGAATGGCTGCAGCAAAGACCACACGTTGCCTGCAAAAGCCTGAAACATTTACTCTCTGGCCCTTTATAGAAGACGTTTGCTGATCCTTGGTTTGGCCTAATGGTTTGGGACTTGCTGGGAGTCACTGAAAAAAACTTCCATTGGAAATAAATGTCTCATCAGTTCCAAGTGGCACAGACCCCAAAGTCTAAGCAGGAAAATTGGGGAGGAGGGACAGACTGGGAGTTTGGGGTTAGCAGATGCGAACTATTACATACAGGATGGATAAACCGCAAGGTCCTGCTGGACAGCACAGGGAACTGTATCCAAAGCCCTGGGATAAACCGTAATGGAAAAGAATATAAAAAAGAATGTGTATATGTGTATAATCAGCTATACTTTAGTTAAATAAATAAGTAAATCAATAAATAATTTTTTTAGGGCTTCCCTGGTGGCGCAGTGGTTGAGGGTCCGCCTGCCGATGCAGGGGACGCGGGTTCGTGCCCCGGTCCGGGAGGATCCCACGTGCCGCGGAGCGGCTGGGCCCGTGAGCCATGGCCGCTGAGCCTGCACGACCGGAGCCTGTGCTCCGCAACGGGAGAGGCCACAGCAGTGAGAGGCCCGCGTACCGCAAAAAATCAATCAATCAATCAATCAATCAGTAATTCCTTTAAAGGAAGGGAAATTGGGAGGGAAGGGGAATAAATAAAGAGGATGTAGCCCTAATAGAGAATAAACAGTAGTGATTATTTAAGAACTTCCTGCTCTGTCTCCTCCGTGGCTGCTAACTGTGGCGTTCTGAGAATTACACCAACACGGATGAGGAAGGAAAGATCTCTAATCCGACAGTACGGCAGCTCACTAGCGAGTCTGGGGTTCAGTCCGTTGTAGGTGACATCTTATTAACGACGGTGGACTTGAGCCGTGGCCCCCATAATCCTTACCAGTGACGCCCTCAGAGCCTGCCCTTCATACTGCGTTCAGCCCTCCAGTCACCCGATACCGATGGAAGCAATTGCTCTGTGCCAGGCTCTTCTGGGCGCTAGGGTGACACCGGGGACAACAGGACACACACTCTACTGATGGAGTTTGAACTGTAGTGGGAAGAGACAAAAGTAGGTAGGGTCATGAACCTGTACATATCGGGCGATGGTGGCAGTTGCCAAGATGAAATCAAACTGCATCAGGAGATGGAAAGGGGCTGCAGGGGGCAGGAGAGACGGGCGGGGAAGGACTCTGCCGCCTGAGGACAGAAGGAACAAGCCGTCTGGACCGGTTTCCAGGGCGGGGAGGGTGTCCTGCCCTGAGGCGGGAGCGTCGCAGGCCTGCGTGGAGGGGTGGCGCACAAGGGAGCTGGGAAGCCAGAGGGGAGAAAGCCCGAGAGGGTACAGGGTGCAGGGCTGGGCGAGGACGCAGGGTCCGCCATGGGGAGGCAGGAGAAGCCCCCGGAGGCGGGGGGCAGAGGGGCGCGATCCGGCACTGGGTGGAGACCGGGGGCTGGGCGGTGGGAGAGAAGCGGGGGGAAAGTTGGGGGCTGCTGTGATAACGAGGGGTCTAGGATAAGGGAGACAGAGGGAAAAAGTAGGGCGCAGCGGGCGGTCTGGGCACCTTCCAAAGGTGATGCCTGCAGGGTCTGCTGATGGGTTGGCTGTGGACGTTCACAGAAAAGGAGGCAAGGAAGTTAACCCATTCCTTGTAATGGACAACTGACATTTCCTCAGCCCTATATGAAATGTGGACAAATGCCTCTCTAGAAAAATCGAATGTGAACTTGGTCACATGTAATCCAAGCCGTGGTGGGTTGTCACACAGATGCATCTTCAAGACAAATTGGCCCCTCTTCCAGCCAGAGGGCCTCCCAAAGCCCCTCCTAGGAAGAAACGCATAGCTTGTTAGTCACACTTCACTCATCCGTGTGGTCCTTTTTACAAGCAGAAATTTCGTAAATGGGAAAATAATCTGAAAAAGAATAGATAGATGTGTACATGTAACTGAATCA
Organism: Lipotes vexillifer; assembly: GCF_000442215.2. Lineage (NCBI taxonomy): Eukaryota > Metazoa > Chordata > Mammalia > Artiodactyla > Lipotidae > Lipotes > Lipotes vexillifer. The sequence continues at coordinate 440,847 of NW_006783542.1, forward strand.
CTTCGCTGTACGCCTGAAACTAACACAACATTATGCATCAACTCTACTCCAATATAAAATAAAAATTTTAAAAGAAATTTAAAAATATGGGAGGGAGACGCAGGAGGGAGGAGATATGGGGATATATGTCTATGTATAGCTGATTCACTTTGTTATGAAGCAGAAACTAACACACCATTGTAAAGCAATTATACTCCAATCAACATGTTAAAGAAAAAGAAATGAAAAAAGAAATTTCCTGTTTCTGCAATAGCATCAAATGTAAATGAAATTTTATTTTGTATTAAAAATCACTCCTGAAATTAGCATACTAGCGTTTTAGGAAAAACTTTTTTACAAAATTAGCTTAGAATAATACAATTGTATTTCAAAAAAGGGTTTAAAAATCTGAATTACAGAATTATTTTTAAAGAAACGCGATCGCTTTACTTTCAGTTATCTAAAGCAGTGCTTTCAAATCTGAAGGGTCCCACAATCACCTGGAGCTCTTATGAAAATGCAGATTTTGATTAGTGGGTGTGGGGAGGGGCTGACACTCTGCATTTCTAACAAGTTCCCAGGTGACCCTGGTCCTCGGACCACAGTTCAAGGAGCAAAGACCTACAAGCTAAGAAACTAGGTTAAGAGCAAACTGACTAGGAGATGGCCTTTTGTAGGACCAGTTTAGGAAACCGGTACAAAGCGCTTATTCAAGAAATATTTACTGAGTGCCCTCTAAGGACCAGGAAGTGTATTAGATGCTGGGGTTCAGAGGTGGAAGCCGGTCCCTGGTGTGAGGGCTCGCTCAGTCTGATGAGGGAGAAACCACCTGAATAAGCAGTTACAGCTGCCCTGGGTGCCCCGATGGCCAGGCTCTGTGGAGGCCAGAGGAAGAGCGAATGGGGCAGGGCATGGGGGTGATGAGACCCGTGAGTGGTCTCCTGAAACACAGATAAGGAAGAGGACACAGCGGGGAACGACGTTGCTGGTGGAGACCCCCTGGTACAGCCCTGGTAGCTCCTAAGTCCCTGTGTACTTGCAAGTTGTTCAGCATGATGGGACTCGAGTGCCCAGGGGAGGGAGACGGGGAGGATGGAGGGCAGGCCAAGGAACCAGAAGGGCTGAAGGGTGTTTGCGGAGAGTGTTTGGGGAGACTCGGGTCTGCATCTTGAAGAGACCATGGGACGCGGGGGAGGACGGGGCACGTGCTCTGAGCATCACTGATACCCAGGCAGCTTCTTTCTATTGGGACATGAAATGCATACATTTTAAATCCGTTTATGTGAACTTGATAACGTGAGTAGTATACACAGTAAAGGCGATGGGATATAATTAACACAGCAATGATCTGCAAGATAGTCATCTACCCAGTGCTTGAAAAAAAGTTTATTCTATAAGAAGGATAAACACTTTAATCTGCTCGCTAAGGCTGAGGGTAAAATTCAAAATAATCTCTGCCCTAAGAATCACAACTTCCAAATGGATAAATTCCAACCAGAGTGACGTCAACCGCCAGCTTCTTTTCCTGCTTTCATTCTGCTCTGTGGCCACCCTGCGTGTGAGTGAGTGCGGCCACGGCCACGGCCACGGCCACGCCGGGTTTGCCATCGGCGCTGAGCTCTGAACAGCAGCCCAGCAACTCAGGTAACTGTGCCCCCACGAAACCGCATTAGTGCCTTGGTTTTTACTTGGATTCCTGTGAAATTTCAGCCTGATGCACGTATGTATATGACGGTGAATAATTCTGATTTCCAAGACTGAGATCTGTCTCCCACACAGGAAGAGAAAGAGAGACAAATCCCGCCTCATAAACAGAGGAAAGAAGCCAGGTAAGCTGTGGATACCCTGAGGCAATTTCTCTGCAGCATCAAAGCAGCCTCAGGACAAGGAGGCGGGAGGCTTCGTCAGAAACCACAGTGTGGTCCTCCCGTCAAAAAGCCTGGCCACACTGGGGTTTAACCCAGCAGGGTGAGACTCACACAAGTAGGGAGAGTCTAACTAAACATCATGCTGATTAAGAAATCAGACATGAGCAGATCAATGATGAGCAATTTTTACTGGGAAAGACCCAGCAGGGTCCCACATGTACCGTTTTCCTTGGTGTTGAGGCCACATTAAAATTCCAACTTGCATTTACAGTCTATGTAAATAAGGAGAATAAGAATAAAAGTAGCCACACTTACAGCAATAACAACAGCTCTCCTCAGGAATTAATTTTATCCGTTGACTGGATCTGCTTCTTATAACCATCTGGAAAAATCCAGGCAGGAGTTATTCTCCACCTATTTTACAGAGTGGAAAACTGAAGGTACAGATCACTCTGGGGGAGTGCTTTTCTATGTCTTCTCCATGGCTCCGTGACACTTAGTTCTTGGGCAGTGACAAATATCCACTCTTTCCAAGCAAGTTGGTGCTTGCAAAGTATACACATATTCTTTTCTTTCCATTTATTATTTATTTATGCATTTTGGCTGCGCCGGGTCTTAGTTGCGGCACACGGGATCTTCATTGCGGCATGTGGGATCTTTAGTTGCAGCATGCGGACACTTAGTTGCGGCCTGTGGGATCTAGCTCCCCGACCAGGGACGGAACCCGGGCCCCCTGCATTGGGAGCACAGAGTCTCACCCACTGGACCACCAGGGAAGTCCAAACATATTCATTCCACCAAAAATATGGGCAGATTTTACTCCTGTTTTCCCACAGGTGGAAGCTCCTGCTCTCACACCCCCGAAAGACGCGTCCTTTCCGAGTCATAGCATAGCTGGCAATAGTTAATAAACAACTTAGAAAGCCACTGTAAGACATAGCCATCTGTGCCAGGAGATAAGTGACGCAGAGTTACAAGAGTGCAGCCTAATGGCGCGACCAGCAAGGTGGGCGTGGCGGAGGCGGGGACAGGGCATCAAGTGACCGCCCCCCCCATCTCCGACGTGCTGCTTCCCTACCTCCAGAGGAGGCTCCCCAAAGGCGGACCCGATCCCAGAGGAGCCAGGCTGGCCCCGGGCTCACCCGCGGGGGTGAAGATGGAGCGGAGCTGGTCACATTTGTCCCTGCACAGACGCGGGAGCCTCTGGTACAGCCCCTTTCATCCTGGCGGCTCCACCGATCTCACACACCTGCCACCAAGCCTTCTGGAGTAGCCAGTCCATACCCAGCCCCCTCCCCGAGTCTTCAAACACAGCAGGCACTTCCTTCCCACCACGGGTCTGCGTTGCAACCTCCAGGTCCCATGACCCACTCCTCCCACATCCCCAGTCCCTGTGAGGGTAGTTTTCTGTGTCAGCCTGCCTTGGCCACAGAGCCCAGTCACCGAATCAAACACTGATCTAGGTGTTGCTGGGAAGGTATTTTGTAGATGGAGTTAATGCTACAAGCATTGGTTTTAAGTAAAGAGAAAATCTTCAGTAAATGTGGGTGGGCTTCATCCAATCAGCTGAAAGGCCCTAAAAGAGCAAAAAGAGGTTTCTCAGAAAAAGAAGAAATTCTGCCTCAAGACTCTAGCATCAACTCCTGCCTGAGTTGCCAGCCTGCCCTACAAACTTCAGGCTTGCTGGCTCCCTTAAAATAAGTGTATTGATGTGTGTGTGTGTGTGTGTGTGTGTGTGTGCGCGCACGTGCACACACATATGTGGTTGTGTGTGTGTGTGGTTCCCACACTCCAGGCACACCCGTGTTGGCAGAAAGGATGGACGTCCCCCTGCCCCTCCACTTCACAGCTCATCTGTGCTTCTGTCAAACCATAAATGACCCATCCTCCAGCTCGGCCCCACGCCCCTTGCAGAGGGGCTGCTGTCCCCCACTGACAGCCCGGCCACTCTCGTCCTTCACTGAAGAGACTCTGGTCCCAGGGTCGCCAGTTTCTGCATCCCCGCCCACAGCACCACTTACCCCCATGCACACATTTTTCTCACCTGTCCTGGCCCTAATTTCAAATGTTCACTTGACTGTCTTCCTGAACATCTCACATCCAGTCCATGCGAATCCAATGGATTCGGTCTTCCCCCTACACTCAGTTCTGCAAGGGTCCCAAGTTCAACGTGTGGCTCATCCATCCGTTGAGTTACATGAGCCCAAACGCAGTAGCTTTTATGCCTCCCTCTTCTTTGTCTCCTTCTTTCTCAAATATCCCTTAAATACACCTCTGTCTTCATCTCATCACCACCCTAGCTCGGACCACCACTAACTCTCATTTAGGTTATTCGAGTAGCCTCCTGAACTGGTCCCCTTGCTACCATGGTGCCAGAATAATCTTTTCAGATGCAAATTTGATCATCCTCTCTGATTAAAATCTTTGCACAGGGACGTCCTTGGTGGCACAGTGGTTAAGAATCCACCTGCCAATGCAGGGGACACGGGTTCGACCCCTGGTCCGGGAAGATCCCACATGCGGCAGAGCAACAAAGCCCATGTGCCGCAACTACTGAAGTCCGTGCGCCTAGAGCCCACGAGCCACAGCTACTGAGCCCGTGCGCCACAACTACTGAAGCCCACGTGCCTAGAGCCCATGCTCTGCAACAAGAGAAGCCACCACAATGAGAAGCCCGCACACCCCAAAGAAGAGGGGCCCCCGCTCGCCGCAACTAGAGAAAGCCCGCACGCAGCAACGAAGACCCGACACAGCCAATAATAAATAAATAAATTTATTTTTAAAAAATCGTTGCACAGATAAAGATTTGAGGATTAAGTAAACAAACAAACAAAACCCTTCCTTGAACGTGTAACACTGCCTCCCCTCCCAATTCATTTCACATCGTGCTCCCCTTCTGCCCCTCTGCCCCAAGCACCCCTCCTACTCATTCTACAGCTCAACGAGGTCAGACCCTCTGGGAAGCAGGTGCCGAGATGGAAACAAAAGTGCAGAAGATTCACCAAGGAAACTCCTGTGAAGGATAAAGGGAGAAGGGGCAGGGAGCCTTCAGAGCAAAACAAAGGTCTGACACTTGTGAAAGGACAGGAGAAGAAAGGGCTGGACAAGAAGAGCCTCAAACCAAAAAGAGAAAAGGGAGCCCTCCTACGCTGTGGCTGGGAATGTAAACTGGTGCAGACACTATAGAGAACAGTACGCAGGTTCCTTAAAAAACTAAAAATAGAATTACCATATGATCCAGCAATCCCATTCCTGGGCATATATCCAGACAAAACTATAATTCAAAAAGACACATGCACCCCAATGTTCATAGCAGCACTGTTCACAATAGCCAAGACATGGAAGCAACCTAAATGTCCATCAACAGATAAATGCATAAAGAAGCTGTGGTACATATATACAATGGAATATTACTCAGCCATAAAAAAGAACGAAATAATGCCATTTGCAGCAACATGGATGGGCCTAGAGATTATCATACTACGTGGAGCAAGCCAGAAAGATAAAGACAAATATCATATGATCTCACTTAAATGTGGGATCTAAACTGTGACACAAATGAACTTATCTACGAAACAGACTCGCAGACATAGAGAACAGACTTGTGGTTGTCAAGGGGGTGGGGGAGGGGTGGGAGAGGGCTGCATTGGGAGTTTGGGGTCAGCAGATGCAAACTTTTATATGGAGAATGGATAAATAACAAGGTCCTACTGTATAGCACAGGGAACTACATTCAATATCCTGTAATAAACCATAATGGAAAAGAATATGAAAAAGAACGTGTATGTGTATAACTGAATCACTTTACTGTACAGCAGAAACTAACACAACATTGTAAAATAACTATACTTCAAGTTAAAAAATAATAAAAATAAAAAAAATAAAAAAAGAAGAGCCTTATACCCCAGTGTAGCTCTGAGGACGTCGCGGCCATCTGGGGTGAAAGCAACCCTGGGTGTACGTGATGCTGGGTCCGAAGGGCCAGCGGCTGGAGGCTGTGCGCTGACCACCCACCCTCCTCTCGGCAGCCTTTCTCTCGAAGGGAGAGCGTGGGGCACACCTCCAGGATGGCCACAAGATCTCAGCTCAAACAGTGCATTTTTCAGCAAAAACCTTTTCCTGTATTTACAGTCGATTCCTTAGATTCTAGAGATTACCAGAGCAAGATATAGAGACATTTCAAAGGCTCTTGACATATGTTACTAACATTCTCAATCCCTGAGAAAAGACTAAATCACTTTTGCTACACTGTGTTTTATAAGATATGCAAGCGCACCAATACATTTTATAATATTTTGAATAATAAAGTTAAAAGGAATGGCAGGGGGAAGCTTTGGACTTAGCAAGTTGAGAAAAAGGAAATTCGATTACATTCCCTTTTCTAAATATTCTACACAATCTCAGTTTTATTATAAAAAGATGAGAGCTATAAATATGTGTGTTTGCTGCTAAACAGTTAGAACTCTTACGCTTTCCATTCAATTTTCCTTATAAATAACACACCCCAAACTAAAGATTGAGGTTGGATCAAGCTATGGTTCAGAATACACCCCTCCCCCCATTTTTTTTAACAACACTTATTTTATGTTTCCTGAAAAGGTGAAGAGACACATATAATACAGTCCTGCCCTTGGGGAACCATATCCCAGCCAGAGAAAAAGACATGTAAATAGTTAACAACCTACCACACCACAATGTGCATTATGATAAAGAGAACAGAGAGCTAATGGGACACAGATGAGAGAGGAATTTTTTCAGCCAACAGGCAGAGAGCGAGGGGACGAGGAAACAGAATGGTTCACAGAAGTGACGTACACACTGGTCTTTGGAGAACGAAGATGAGCTGGCCAAGAAGAAGGCATTACCAACAGAGAAATGGGTACATGTTAAGGCGTGGAAGCACCAAGTGTGGGCAGTGGCAGAGGGCTGCAAAGATAACTAAGGACAGGGCGTGCAAGGGTTTGCTCCGGTCAGCTGAGGAGTTTGCTTTCACCTCTATAAACAGTGCAGGTGTTGAAAGGTTTTTGCGTAGGTAAGTGTCATATTCGGAGCGTTTTAGAAAGACCATGCCGGTAGCAGCATGGAGGAGGGGTTGACTGGGATGAGGCCAGTGAAGCTGTTGAAATAGTCTAGGTCAAGCAGAGTCAAGAGGATGGAGTTGAATCAGAGAGTAGTGACGATGAGGAAATTAGAAATGGACAGAATCAAGCAAGCTTTGGGATCTAAGCCTGGGTCTTAGGAGGCAGTAGAAGGTCTAAGTCTGGTCTCTAGACTCATGGCTCCAACCTGAGCTGGACTGCACACAGCCAGCATCCCTGAGAACAAGGCCTTGAGAATCATCTCTCCAAGATTCTGTGGAACCACTTTACAGCCTGGCATCTGCTCATTCAGATTCAAAGGGCTTAAAAGACAACATAATCTTCTGGCTTGGCACCAATACATTCTCAAATCTCACATGGTTCCCTGAGCTTCGGGTTCAGAGTATGAAACCTTTTTAATGACTTGGGTAAGATTCACACCATCTCTATAAACAGCTGAGGTGTGTTACAGTAGGAGGAGGAAGAGGTGGACCTGAACATCCCCACATGTGGACCACCTGGCTCTTAAAGCAGACAAAGTGACTCTTCTAACTCCCTTTTTGGTGAAGACACGCCATTTCCTTCTCATTTAGATACACACATGGGATACAGCCACTCCACTATTTTCAAGAAGATCAAAATTAATCAACCAAGAAAAGGATCTCAGAATGAAATGATGATCCAGCATTTATGGTCCAGAACCATGTGTGGATGCAGAGCTCAGGGAAGCATGACCAACACACACTTGGGTCAAGCGGACTGTGTGGACGGCACTGACACTCTGCAAGAGGCGGCCTCTTAGGGAGCTCAACACAAATGGAAGATGCAGACTAAAGGTTTTAATAGGGTGCCCACCTTTGGATTCCAGAAGCTTCTTATGAGTAACTGAGAGTCGTGTGCTGTTTCAACATACACTCACATCTCTGATGGCCCGACAGGCGCCCCCACCTTGGGTGTCTCACTGATTCCCCAGAGTCAACATCTAATCATCTTACTCCTGGGTTAGCTCTTCCTTCAGCCTCCCCAGGACTGTTTATGGCCCATCACTTGCAGCCCTCATCCATCTTTGATTTTTCCCTTCCCCGCCACACACACGAGTCAGATACCCAGTTACTCTATTAATCCTTGCTCTTCTGTGGCTCTTCTTTTCTCTGCCTGCTGTCCCCACCTCATTTTTGTCCCTGGTTCCTCTCACCTGGAGTACAGTCCTCTAACAAGCTCTTAACTCTCTAATCTCGTCGTATTCCTCTCCATCCAGTTTCTGATTCCTAAACTAACCTTTCTAAAGCAAAGCTTTAGAAAATTCAAAACTAGTTTAATGGTTTCACCTTTTCTACCAAATAAATTCCTAATTCTTTAGTCGGATAGTCTAATGTGTTACCAATCTGGCTCCAAACTTCCCCTCAGCCTAAACACCACCTCAAATTGCACATCTACTCTTGGATCACACCCTACAATCGTTTCTGGACCCACCGTCCTGTTAATGCTTTCCTCTGCCTAAAATACCTCTGCCCTCTCCACCCATCAAAATCTGTGACCAACTTCCTTAAGATAACATTGACTAAAAAAACAAAATAAACAAGTGAAAACAATACATTAGTACCCGCCCCCCAATAAACATGCGTATTCTCTCTTTCTCCATGGATCTACCCACCAGTCTACCTAGAAAAAGGAAATTAGGTTTTAGAAGGTATACACCAAGTTGCTACATTGTAAATCAACTATGCCTCAATTAAAACAAGAAGATATACACCGAGTTGCTAAAAGGACATCTCTCTTGGTGGCACAATCCTGGGTGGGTTTTTTTTTTTCCTTCTTTCTTTCTTTTTATTATTGAATTCTCTACTTTTTCTGCAGAGAGCATGTATTATTTTTATAAGAAAAAAATACTGTTTTATACCAATAATTAGAATTGAGAATTTTTTAAATGCCTATCCATCTTCAAGGCTCTTTTCACATGTAACGTCTTTAACTCTCTTGATGATGAAAGGTGTGTACAAACTCCCCTTCTTTCAACTTCCTGTGAAAGTTGAAAGTAGCTTCACACACACACACACACACACACACACACACACACAGAGTCATGTGGTCAAGAGCATAAGTTTTGAAATCAGAAACACAATGCAAAATCACTTTTGACTGTCCTGTTTGATCCGTCCCTGACTGTTCCCACCAGTGCGCACCATGCTGATTGGGGCTGCACAGAGCCATCCACTGGTCAGTCTCACCCTGGCTGATCTCACCATCTCCACTTTGCAACACACAACAGCACACTGATTTTTTTACCTTATAATGGTGCACTTTTTTTTGGAATTTTATTTATTTTTTTTTTTTATACAACAGGTTCTTTTTAAGTATCTATTTTATACATATTAGTGTATACATGTCAATCCCAACCTCCCAATTCATCACACCACCACCCCGCCCCCAGCTTTCCCCCCTTGGTGTCCATACGTTTGTTCTCCACATCTGTGTCTCTATTTCTGCCTTGCAGACCAGTTCATCTGTACCATTTTTCTAGATTCCACATATATGTGTTAATATACGATATTTGTTTTTCTCTTTCTGACTTACTTCACTCTGTATGACAGTCTCTAGGCCCATCCATGTCTCTACAAATAACCCAATTTCGTTCCTTTTTATGGCTGAGTAATATTCCATTATATGTATGTACCACATCTTCCTTATCCATTAATCTGTCGGTGGGCATTTAGGTTGCTTCCATGTCCTGGCTATTGTAAACAGTGCTGCAATGAACATTGGGGTGCATGTGTCTTTTTGAATTATGTTTTTCTCTGGGTATATGCCCAGTAGTGGGATTGCTGGGTCATATGGTAATTCTAGTTTTAGTTTTTTAAAGAACCTCCATACTGTTCTCCATAGTGGCTGTATCAATTTACATTCCCACCAACAGTGCAAGAGGGTTCCCTTTTCTCCACACTCTCTCCAGCATTTGTTGTCTGTAGATTTTCTGATGATGCCCATTCTAACTGGTGTGAGGTGATACGTCACTGTAGTTTTGATTTGCATTTCTCTAATGATTAGTGATGTTGAGCAGCTTTTCATGTGCCTCTTGGCCATCTGCATGTCTTCTTTGGAGAAACGTCTATTTAGGTCTTCTGCCCATTTATTAATTGGGTTGGTTTTTTTTTTTAATATTGAGATGCATGAGCTGTTTATATATTTTTGGAGATTAATCCTTTGTCCATTGATTCATTTGCAAATATTTTCTCCCGTTATGAGGGTTGTCTTTTCATCTTGTTTATAGTTTCCTTTGCTGTGCAAAAGCTTTTAAGTTTCATTAGGTCCCATTTGTTTATTTTTGGTTTTGTTTCCATTACTCTAGGAGGTGCGGCATGACTTTTGCCATGACTTTCACAGAAAGTCAGCCTCTGAAAGCAAGAACATTTTTATTAGTATTAATACACTAGTTCCCAGTTGCATTTAGCTGAAACCAAGGGTACAATTCCATTGATTTAAACACAATTTCTTAAGAAGGTACTTGGAGAGAACGTCAGTAGAACAGGACTGGGAGAATTTCCCTGTACCCATTATGCCTCTCTTGGCCCACACAGAAGTCAAGAACTTTCAAGTATCAGGACAGAATGTTCAGCGTTCCAATAACTAGCTGACCAGAACCTGGAAATGAAAAGGGATAAAAAATAAAACAACTCACTCAGAAAACAGAAATAGTGCATTTAGACCCCTCAGCCCCTCAGCACAGATCCCCAGCTGAACTGCAGTTGAGCTCTACACATTTGGCTGAAAAAGAAAAAATCTGAGGTCACATATTAAGCATTTTCAATTGATTACAGTATTTAAAATACAAATATACACTTTTTCTTCTATATTTGAACCTCACTTTTATTTTCCTTTCTAATGTGGATTACTTGGTAACATGCAACTTAAGCATTACATGGCCAATTATTTTTGTTTTGTTCAATTATTTTCCTCAAAATCTTATGTTTTTTCTATCAATTGGAAAATTATATCAATAACTTTATAACATACTTATAAGTTCTTTAAATTTTTAAAAAGACCTTAGTTTAAGAAAAGAAGACCTAGATGTATCTAAATTATAAAAATAATAAAAAGTCTTCCTTTAGTAGGGGGAAAAAAACAAGGTGATATAGTGGAAACAGTGAAGTCTGGAATCTATGTACTTAGGGTGCCTTGGATTAAAGTCTGTGACAGATCAATTCTCATTTTTAAATTCCCCTAATGATAAACTCAGATTTTAGTAATTATCTAAGGGTCCCCTAAGGAATGTAAGGAAGATAAAATTCCAATTTCAAGACTGAAATTAAATGAGGATAATTTCATGAGGAATTTGGAATAGCTCTACAAAGATGAGAATATAATATGGAGTTTTAGACTTTTTTTTTTTTCCTGTAGCTATTTCATTATATTAAACAATCCGTGAAAACCGTAAGTAATGGCAGGAGTGAGACTATTGATTTTTCTCACTTGATTTGTCCTGCATTGGTGTTGCCCGAGCATTAGAAGCTCTCTCTCCCTGAGCTACAGCCCCTGACATGCAGGGCGTTTTACTGCTGCGCTCAGGGGAGTTTAACACGCAGACATCCAGCCTGCAGGACTGCTGGACTGTGATAAAATACACCATTACGTGAAACACTGGATGGGGAAGCTGGCTCATTGGGTTGTGGTAATAGTCAAAAGAAACTCTTTGGGATGCTCATAGATTAAAATGAGTGGTTTCAATGTCCAAGATAGACCTCTCGTTGTCATCAACAGCAGAATAAAAGACCCAGGTAACATCTCAGACAGCGCGTGTTGTGATTCTGACCCAGTCTTAGATCTTGGACAATTGTTTGCTTCCCTAGACCTCGGTTTGTTTATCTGGAAATGAAAATGCATCATGGCATCAGCTCAAGAGTTTCTTCAGCTCTAACATCCTGGGACTCAATGGATGATAAATCTACACGTATCATATTACACAACCAGGAAGAAATGAATTCTCAAGGGGAAAACAGAGTATGAAGTAATCCAACCGTTAACGTCTTAATGAGGGTAGAAAGAACAGAATTTAAGTTCTCAGAAGTTAAATAGAGAATGGCTAAACATATTAAAAGATGCTCAGCTTCATTTCTAATTTTAAGTTGCAAATAAAAACAAGGATATACCCTTTTCGCCAGTCAGATTAACTAAAATGAAACATTTAGATCCCCAGTGGTGACTGGACGTTGGGAAACACACTCTCAGTGCTCTGGGTGTGAATGGAAATTGATGCAGACTTCTCGGAGGTCAACTTATTAACATCTACGCAAAGTTAAAAGACATATAGCCTTTGAACAAGTTCACTTCTAGGAAATTAGCTTACAGATATACTTGTAAAAGTACACTATGTGTACAGCAATGATCATGACAGAATTGTTTGAAATACAGCCATGAATATAGCATGAATGTCCACGAACAGGAAAATGGTTAAGTAAATCATAGTGCGTCCATTTAACGGGATATTATGCAGCTGCTAAATGAAACTTTGTGTGCCAATAGGGAAAGATGCTGCGAATATCACTAAGTGAAAAAGCAAGTTGGAGAGCAATATACATAATATGAAACAATTTGTTAATAAAAATAAATAAAAGGATAGATAGATGGTAGATACGTAGATACTTGCATATATGGAGACATTTTCCAGACTTCTACCATTTTGGTCACCTTAGGGAATAGGGGCTGGTGGTTAGGGAATTCTATAATAACTTTCTATTTGAATTTTTTTTACTGTGACTGTTTACATTTATGTATATAAAGAACTACTTAAAACAAGAAACAGCCTTAGGAAATAGCAGGGAAGGAATGTCACAGAGCAGCAGTGTGTAGCCTGATGCTGAAGGATATAGTGCCAGGGGGCCAGTCTGATGGGGGAGCAGATGCCCGGGGGTTGTTGTCTGATGGGGGGGCAGGGGTGTGCTCAGGGGCCAGTCAGGACATCAGCTGTAGGTACGGAGATGACGGGCCCCTTGGCCACGAGCACACTGGCACACACCTGTTCTCTTCACCTGCCCAGGATCCCTTTCCCCTTCTCTTTGTAACGAGACCTATTTTCCTTTTGGACACCAGGCTCCTTCCACCCTCCATCGAATGTTTCTGGTTGGGGAGCTGGACTTTCACCTACAGTTCCAAGGGTGAGCCTTGACCCTGGCCTGGCCACAGCACCACAGAACGGTCACGATCGCTTCAAGGACGGACACTGACCCCACATGGCCAGTGAGAGCACCCTTATCCTCGTGCTGGAGCTCCTGGACAGAGGTGCCCTCTCTCCCTCTGGGCTCAGAGCAACTGAAACTAACTGTAACTGCAGTAGCCGTTGCGGACACCACCTGTGTAGAAATTTGCCTGAAAATCAAACACAACAGAGGAAAGCAGAACTTCTGTGATGAGAATCAGCTTCCTGTGAACCCAGAGCTAGTGGACAAGGCAGGCAGAAGCCTTTTCCATTGCTTTTCTGTTCTCTTAGGCTTGGCCTGAGTTGATAAAGTCTCATTCTTTCTTGAGCTGCTTTGAGCTGGGCTCCTATGAGTTTCAACCAAGAGCCCCAACAATATAAGTTTCAACCAAGAGCCCCAACAAGCATAAGCACCTTAGGACTTCCTTCAACAGCTGGCAGGGCCATACTCTGCCTTTTCAAGCCCTCGCCCGGCACGGTGGACCCCCAAGCAGCAGCACGTAGAAATATTTTTTGTCCCTCTGCCTATGATTTCCTATCCCCCCACCCCAGCCCTAGACAGAAGGAGAAGCTCAGAGGAAATTCTGCTGCGTGAGGTGTTGGCTCTAGTTTTCAGGATCCCAGCAGTGCCTCTGTGTAAGCCATAAGTAGGATTTTGTGTCCATATTTTCTTACAGTTTGGGTCTTTTCAGGGGTTAGGAATATGCAGTAGAAGAGTTTGAACCACAGATTCCTAAGCCCCAACCCTTGACTATGCAGCCGTGTTTGCAAAATCTAAATGATCAAGCTCAGCCTTCCCCAGCTGAGCCACGCGAAACCCTCCTGAAATCTGTTTCTCTCATGCTTGGGTTTTTTTTTTTTTTTAATATATTTATAAATCACAATAATGGCGTGAGCGTTCTAAGGATGCAAGAAGTCTTCTAACTGGTCAGAGTCCCATTTATTATTTTTTTCTCATACTCCTCTCGTTCTTGATTTCTATCTAGATGGATAACGAATTCATAAAAGACTTTCTCAACATTGAGTTTTAGAAACTGAAACAGATGAAAATGACATATCGTATACAGACAGCTGATTCACTTCATTGTACAGCAGAAACCAACACAACATTGTAAAGCAATTATACTCCGATAAAAAAAAAATAAACATAAAATTCACTTTTACATTTTACCTAAAAAAAATTTAAAAAAGGAAATAACATATCCTCTCAAGGTTCCATTTCTTTTCCTAGTTCTAATAGCTGTTCAATATCTTCTTTTAGACACACGACGAATTTGGGGCCAAGCGTACGAATTCTGGTTCAACACCCACTGACCAGCCTCTTCTGGTCCAGGAACCTGCTGTACGTGACATGGAAATTCTATAACTAGGTGCTCATCACTCCCACTGCATCTGAAGCAACACGTTCACTACCTATCACTCAAGGTAAATTTCACACTCAGGTGTAAACACAGCCATCCCAGAAACGTGACCACGAGGGAAACTTCACAGACCCCTGGAAAACGTCCCCAGTTCTGTCCTTCCGGGCGCAGGTCTCCTTAATGGCCAGGAGCTCAGGGCACACTGCTCAGCGTGCTGACTCATCAAGATCAAGGCCACCTTGCTGCCCCCTCACGCCGCACCTGCGTTATCTCCCACACTCCTCCAGCCAGCTGTAACTCTTGGGAGATTTGGGGGCCCTGCCAGGGGCCGGCTCCGTGGTCCCCTGCCGCACCTACCGCAGACTCAGAGCCACCCGACAAGGCCTGCAGCAGAGAGGGCCGGTCTCCACGAGGCCCCCTGCAAGCTCGGATCAAAGGAACTAGCTGAAGAGGCATCTGGTAGTCCAGACCCCTCCTCCTGCCACTCTGCGGGCAGGGTGAGCGACCGGCTGTGACCCCTTGGCAGCCACAGCTTGTAGCAGCGCCCCTGACTGCGTCTGGCTGTCAAGACTCACAGGACTCCTGGGGACCCCGGAGGCTGCCGGCTTCGTGTTTCACTGTTAGACTTTTTGGTCTCGATAAACTCAAAGGCAGGTACAAAAATGAGAGAATTGGAAGGTCCCAGAGGAAAAATACCACTGGCCTGTTTTACTCAGCTGTTCTTACGACTCCATGGCATTTAAGCAAGGCCTCTCCTGGTCCTGGTGACGGCCCCAGGGGTTCTATATGGGTCGTACATGACTAATAATAGCTGGAAAAAACCATTGCGACCCGGGGGTAATGATGAAACGCTGGCCTGCGAGGAAGAGCTGTTGGCAATGCATCTTTTTTTTTCAGTCTGCTAATCCCAAATGTATCCCTCCCTCCCTTGCCCCTTTGGTAACCATAAGTCTGTTTTCTATGTCTGTGAGTCTATTTCTGTTTTGTAAATAAATTCATTCGCATTATTTTTTAGATTCCACATATAAGTGATATCACATGGTATTTGTCTTTCTCTGTCTGACTTACTTCACTTAGTATGACCATCTCTAGGTCCAACCATGTTGCTGCAAATGGCATCATTTCATTCTTTTTTATGGCTGAGGAACGTTCCATTTCTGTATATGTACCACAGCTTCTTTACCCATAGCGAGGCATCTCGATTCTGTTTCGGGTGATTAAAATGCTCCTTAGTTCAGAGGTCTGCCTTTCCGGATTTCCTACCTACACGTACTGTCTTGACTCCGCCTCCCTGATCCCTCTACCGTCAGTTCTGTCCTCCGTCCACCCTGTCCCACTTCCACCTGCACATTCACACTCACCTGAAAACGCGGGGCTTGGGACCAGGCAGCCCAGGATTCAGTGGTGTGATCCTCCTCCAAAGAATGCGTGTGCAGAGGTGGTGAGAGCACAAAAGAACTATATGTTCATGGTATTTAAATGATTCCTCATTGGCTGCAGGAAAAAAAAAAAAAAGAATCTGGAAGCCGCTTAGCCATCCGCTACCTGGGATCCTCCTATAGTACTCACGAAATCGCCCCTTCCAGGCAAACAGGCTCAGTGACGGCCCCCTTGTACTGCAGCTCTTACTATTCCAGCCCCCTGGGAAACTTCCATTCTTTTTAGTAATATCCCTATTAGGTTGAAAGTATCTTGAATGCAGAAATCATTTTGTATTTACCTAGTCTGATGTGAGATAGAATATAAGCATATAGAATAATAGGGGATTAATAACTTCTTGAATTGATTGATTACTCCTCTTTAGCCTTGAAAGACAGAGTTCAAATCCCATCACTTCCATGAAGCCTCCCAGCCCTTCTGCCCTGCAGGTTCCCTTCCTCCTTTATTCCTCAGCCATAAAAGAGAATGAAATGATGCCATTTGCAGCAACATGGATGGACCTAGAGATTATCGTACTAAGTGAAGTAAGTCAGACAGAGAAAGACAAACACCATATGATATCGCTTATCTGTGGAATCTAAAAAGATGATACAAATGAACTTATTTACGAAACAGAAATAGACTCACAGACTTCGAAAACAAACTTATGTTTACCGGAGGGGAGGGATAAATTAGGAGTTTGGGATTAACATATACACACTACTATATATCAAATAATCAACAAGGACCTACTGTATAGCACAGAGAACCCAATACTCTGTAATAACCTATACGGGGAAAGAAACTGAAAAAGAATAGATATATGTGTATGTATAACTGAGTCACTATGCTGTATGCCTGAAACTAACATAACACTGTAAATCAACTATACCCCAATATAAAATAAAAATTAAATTAAAAAAAAACTACCCTAGTATCTATTCTGTACAGTTCATTTAGCAACCAACCAAGAGACACAATTCTTTGGCTATTTTTTTGTGCTGTTATTTCTGTTTTTCATGAGTTAATGCTTTATCTCCTCAGGCACCATGAAATGTCTTCCCTACTACAGTCTCTGAAGTCCTAAATAGGTCTTTCAATAAACACAAATAATACTTATCTATTTAATTTGCCAATGTGAATTCTAATTGTGTATGTTAATTATACACAATTAATATTCATTATTAATTAAAGCCAGATAAGTTTTTTAAAAGCATAATAAAATTTTGTAACCCTGCATTGTTTTGTTTTGTTTTGTTTTTTTGTTTGTTTGGTTTTTTTTTGCGGTACGCGGGCCTCTCACTGCTGTGGCCTCTCCCGTTGCGGAGCACAGGCTCCGGACGCGCAGGCTCAGCGGCCATGGCTCACGGGCCCAGCCGCTCCGCGGCACGTGGGATCTTCCCGGACCGGGGCACGAACCCGTGTCCCCTGCATCGGCAGGCGGACTCTCAACCACTGCACCACCAGGGAAGCCCCCTGCATTGTTTTATAATAAAGTCAAACTCTCGACATTTTCTAACAGTAGTGAATGACACATAAAACATGACCATTTAGTACTAAATTTGGAAATTGAAGTGTAACTCCTATAAACGTAATTTTAAAGGACACGGCTTCTGATTTGAGTTGCCGTTTAACTCCCAACAATTCTCACTTGGAAGACACTCAACAAATCGGTTTATTTAACTTAATAAAGGGCATTTCGGTCCTTGATTTGAGGGCTGTCTAAACGCTTCTTGCCTCTCATACCTTCTACCATGTTGTCCTAAATTCCCTCATTCTCTGTCATCCCTTGAGAAGCCCTCTAACCGCAAATAATACACTAAATGAATAACATCTTAATGTGAGTTAATTTATCTAGAGTTAAATAGTCCATTGCTTTCCAAGACCCCAAGAAAATAAGGCAAGAGACAGATGAGTTGTAAAAAAGGAAGAAAGTTCCAGAAACTTCCCTTTTTTTCCCAGGCTCTGAGCTCTTTGTCTGACAAGAGATAGTTATAATAAATCGTAAGACAAAATTCCTTCCCATTGTAAAGTGAAAGGATTACTGGATGCTAATTAGTTTCCCATCATCTAGACCAGCAGTCCCCAACTTTCTTGACACCAGGGGCCAGTTTCTTGGAAGACAGTTTTTCCACGGACAGATGGGGGTGGGTCATGGATAAGGCAGTAATGTGAACAATGGGGAGCGATGGGGAGGGCAGGTGAAGCTTTGCTATCTCACCACCCCTCACCTCCCGCCGTGCGGCCTGGTTCCTAACAGGCCGCGGACCAGTACCGGTCCGCAGCCCGGGGGTTGGGGACCCCTGATCTAGACTGATCAGGACACCACTTTACAACCACACTCTTTTTCCCATTCTCAGTTTTCCAAAAAACATTCTTTCAACCAGGGGTGAACCTAGGTTTGGGGGACCTGAAGCTAATACAATTTCGGGGAACTTGCTTACGAAAAATATGTAAAAGTACAAATACAAGTGTCTGTGATCATTATGAATACGAAACACCTACAGCTTCTCCAACATCAGCCGACACGAGGAAGTGTGAAAGGGGGTGTGATTATTTCTCACTTTTTCAAGTTTTGCACAAATGTCAGTGTGATCCCACACGGCCATGTACACACCTGCACTGTTATGTAAAATCCACCCAATCCCAATCCAGCTCCGCCTTCCAATTCCTGCAGAAAGGGCCATCTCTTATTTCACGTGGAAATGTCAGCTGTCTCTCTCAGGCCAGCACTGTCCCTTGTTATGAACTCTTTTTCCTTTAGCTCTGCAACAGCTCGTTTTTGAATCTTCTCGTGCACGGTAGTTGTCTCCACCATCAGTCAGTCAATCAATTGACACATCGTCTTTAGTTTTAGTCATTGTTAGTGAGCGGCCCCGTGCACCCGGCTCTGTCTAAAGCCCTGGGACACAGGCAAGAACACGAGAGACCAGGTCTAGGCTTTTGCCACTAGGGTTTCCGGGAGGAAGACAAGGAACAGGTCAATAAGCAATCAATTATCAGGGAGTCATAAGACAGGCACGGCAGGGAAGGGCGGGAAAGAGCGCCCAGGTGATCTGCGACAGCCTCTCTGAGAAGGTGGTGTCTAAGCTGAGACCTTAGAATTAGCCATTCCAAGCTGGTCAAGGTCATCAATTCGTGTAAAAGCCCTCAGGCAGCAGCGAGCCCATCCAAGGAGCAGGGGGAAGGCCAGCGCAGCCCCACCAAGGGTCGGGGCTTCGGGGACCAGGGTAAGGAGTTTGATTCTACTCTAAGTGCAGTGCAGAGCCTCGAAGGGAATGAAGTAAAATGGCTACATGGCGGGATTTGCAGTTTTATTATTTAATAAAACACGTCTCTGGCTGCCGTGTGAAGGATGGATTTGTCGCCGGAGCCGGAGTGGAAGCCTGGAATCCGGGGAAGAGGATGGTCAGTAGACATAAGGGTCAAAATCGAGCTTCTGGTCCCCAGCTGAGCCGCCCCCCAGGGGCTCCCTCCCTCAACCACAGGTCAGGCCTCTGGCAGGACCCTGAGGAGCTAAGACAGCTGCCAGAGGCCTGTAACACTGCCTAAGCTTCCCCACATCTGCTCCTTCAAATGCCTCCCCTTGATATTGTATAACCAGGAGGCAGAGAGGGAGGAAAGTGGGGAGTAAGATGAGAAGACAACTCATTCTCCATTTTCCCTTTTAAGAGAGGAACACATCATTCCCCTAAGCTGGGGGCACGAAATCAGAAGGAGCCCGTCCACCCGGCTCTAGAGACAGACAGGCACGGGCTCCAGTCCCAGCTCTGTCACCCCCGAGCATGTCACCTCGCTTCCCTGCTAGGAACCTCAGGTTCCTGATCTCTGGAATCAGGTGCGTAACGTCCAATGGCGTCTCAGCAGGGGTGACTTGAGATAACGGCTGGTGCTAGGCAAAGCAGAGGCGTGTTCCTCCCCTGGGCACAGGTTCTAACGGGGTCAGAGCAGCCGTCTCCCTGCCCTTCACCTGCTGCACAGACCCACCCTTCCCGGGCTAGCCTTTGAAGCCCATCCAATCTCACAGAACTGACTTGTGGGCGAGACATCGCTGAGAAGTTCAATTGTATTTTGGTCCAGAATCATTTGCCATTCTCCTGTCCCTAACACACAGATCCCTGTGTGTTGATCTAACCAGTTGGTGGTGTTTCGAGTCATACATCATGGGGCCAATGGCGCCTTAACCACGAATTACATTAATATATCATCAAAGCCGTGGCATTGTTATGATGTATGGCTTTAATACATCATTGGAGTGCCGGGCTGCTAATGATATATTACTCAAAACCATAGCAACAGCTAGAAAGATCAAGTTTTGTATTTTTAAAACTTATTCTCAATAAATACGATTTTTTTTCAGTTTCCACAATAAAATACGTGTTCCAAGGATATACGAGGATGCGAGTTCACCTGATAAGTATCAAGATGTTTTCTTGGTTGTCCTTCTTTCACTGTTTACTCTATACCCTGCTCCTAAGTTCACTTCTAAATACCATATGCAAGTCTCAGAAAAATAATATCACTGCTGACGGTACGATTCTCTAAGTTTTCCAGGGATCTCCAGTTCAGTGTCACAACGGCACGTTTGTAGAGCAGTCGTTTCACTAATGGAAGTTCAAGCACCTTCTACCCAACTTTCCGAAGGATCCTAGGCTATGTCGGGGCGGAAGTGCCCTTCAGTCAACTTCTGGGCAAGTCTGCTTTATACAACGCGACGTGGGAAACGCCTGCATCTCTTCTTACTCCCCTCATCATTGTCACCTGAGTGTGGATACTCAGGATACACCTGAGTGTAGGCTCTCCCTGGAGATTTCCAACATGTCAGAGGGATTCAAATCTAAATCTCAAATCTTCCACCCGGCAGCCCGGAGCCGTTGCTATTTTTAGCACAATGAGAATTGGCAAAGAAATGAGAATCGTATAATTGCACCCATTGCAGCAATAACTCCATGGCTAACAGGGAAATCTTTTAATCCAGAGCCTCACTGCAAATCTCAGCTGTGTGACACGAGTTCCGGTCACTTGGGAATGGTCTGAAGAGCAAATAGGCACTTAGCATGTGCACATACATACAAGCACACACGTGCACGCTCACATATACACACCACACACACACACACACACACACACACACACACACACAAAGCGGGAGAATGAGACATTAGGGCCAAGAAGCTGACCCCAAAGCAGGCCTTCTTAAGAAGACGCTGATATTCTAATAGCCACAGGCCCTTGGATTGACTTTTAAAATTCAATTCTTGAGAAGCTTCAGAATCGGTGTCATTTAGAGAGGGGTCACCCAGTCCTGCGCAGAGGTGGGAGTCTATTTCTGAAATTTCTCAAGTAGACTTTTATACTCTTAGCACTTGGCGTGTTGTGAGATTTAGAAGCATCTCATAGCATCCCGATCTCTGGGTGTGGGTGCCTCTCGCCCTTTTCCCAGGGAGGCAGGAGTCTTTCACCCTAGATGCCTCTGAACCCCTCTCAGGCCAGGAAAGCCTGTTCTCATTCCAAGTGCCTGACGTGGGAATTGAAGTCTCTCCCCTTCTCTCTCTTCATCTGGGCTGGAGGCTGCAGGGGAACCAGCTGCGTGAGGACGGATTAGGGCGAAACGATGATTCAGCACCTACGCTTCCTGCCAGGACCTCAGTGATCAGTTTAGTCTCAATCAGCAGATAGAGAAAGAAAACGCCCGGAGCAGAGACAGGAAGATTCACACCAGAAAAGGGAAGAGTGACAAAGATCCTCGACTCAGAAATGGGAGATTTGTGATGGGCTTGGGCTGAAGAAAGAATCTCCCGGATGTTTTTGTACTTTGTTCTTGAAGGCAGCCAGAGAAAGGGAGCCTGGATGCTTATAAACCACAATTAACCACAGAGCTACGAGGGGCCTCAGAGACTGGAGTCCAGACCCTGGTTTTACAAATGAGGCACACGTAGTGCCCAGGGTGCCTGCAATTCCTAGACCATTGTTTTTTCCAACACGACAACCTTTTTGCTTTATTTCTTTTTCCTTGCTGGTTATTTATTTTAAATATAGCAGTGTGTGCGTGTCAATCCCATCCTGGACCATTTTTGGAGGCATTCATTCATTATTACATTCGATGGGGCTCAAATAGGAGTGGAAGCTTTTCTCTACCCAGAATGACCATCCTCCCCAACTTCTGCACTTGGCCTGAGTCCCACTGCCCCTTTAAAAGCCAAGCTCAAGTCCCATCTCCTCCAGGAAGCCTTCCTGACTTCCCCCAGCCTCTGGTGATTGCCCCCAAGGCTGACTATCCCTGAGTTTTACCCAGTGGTGCTTTGTATTATCTCTCGCCCTTTCTAAGATATGCCCAGTAAGTTCAACTTCAGAAAGAGCGCCCTTCAAGGACCGACAGACCTGCTTTGGGTGGGGTTGGGAGTGGTGGGAAGGGGAGGGCCAGAGAAACAGGCACCTCTCTCAGAGCAGCTGTCTAATGCAGGGTGTTGATAAAGGCGGGAAACAGACAGTGTGATACGATCTCTTGTAAAGACCGAAGATATTCCTAATGCCATTCTGTATATTTGCCTGCTTCCTGCTGCATGGATAACCTGACTATGTGAGTTATTTGCAAAGAGGAAGGAAGTTCTGTTGCGAGTCCCTTAATCAGGGTGCAGAGTAAAACGTTTGTGCCCTTTTCACCATTATACAGTAATCACTTCTTTCTAAGGTTTTAAGCTGGATTGCCACAGTGTCATTTTTATGGTACAGTTAAATGTATGATGATATAGTTATATGGGGGAGAGATATATATGCAAGCTGCAGTTTTCTACCCTAAAGAATAGTGTGGAACATAAACACATATAAACACTACAAAGTATTGGGTAATTTTTGTCTAGATTCTTCAAAGAAAATTAGAAATTTATGGCTATATCAGAATTCTTATTAAGAAACAGATATTATTATGTGGTTTCCTGAGGATTTTTTCCTTTTTTTTTTTTTTTTTTTTTTTTTTTTTTTTGGCCACGCCACACAGCTTGTGGGATCTTAATTTCCTGACCAGGCATCGAACCTGCACCGCACCCAGTGAAAGCTGGCACAGCTTGGGATCTTAATTTCCTGACCAGGCATCGAACCTGCACCCTCGGCAGTGAAAGCTGGGTGTCCTAACCCCTGGGCCGCCAGGGAATTCCCAGGAGTCTCGTCTTGAATTGCTTCAAGTAAACAAAAGTTGCTTACAGTCATCCAAAGAAAACGTTTTCTAATTCTTCTAACTTTTCCTGCAAACCATCCAGAGAGCTCTTGGGAATCAACTGAATTTTCAAGGTAAGAGAAAGGCACATTCATTGCACAGTATCCATCTTTCAAATTTGTAAAACATGTCCTTATGAGATGACACCTTGGAAAAGGATCTGCCAGCTGCTCAATTAAAATACGCTTTATATTAATAGAAGACTAAATACCGTGGTTTATCACATAGATACAGAGAACACAGTAGCGGTTACTAGAGGGGAATGGGGGAACAGGCGGGGGTGGGAGGGTGAAACGGGTAGAGGGGACCAACTGTATGGTGATGGATGGAAGCTAAATTTTTGGTGGTGAGCATGTTGTAGGATAAACAGAAATGGACCTATAACGTTTTACACATGAAACATATAACACTATCAACAAATGTTAGTTCAATAAAAAAATAAATTAAAAATAAACCAATATGTATATCTCATGGTTTACCAATCCAGCAAGACAGCCCAGTGAATTGGTTTCACTAAATCTAGTTCCATGAACCACACCGAGTGCATCCCCCTCTTCCTCTGGAGTTTTCAAACGCGCTCCACTGCTCAGCAAGAAAAACACAAAGCGGGGCTTCCCGTCAGGATCAGGATGTAGCATTTCTGCTTCGCGGACAATGAACAGACTCCTTTCTTTCTTCACTTTCCAGCGATCGGGTGTGTTGGGCAGATACACACAGCACTTCCGCAACCGCCGCATCAAGCCCACGTGACACCCTCCTGAGGCCAAACACTTCTCCCCAGGAAAAAACGTGGCCAGGCATTATATGTTCCCCAGTAACTCTAGGCTCTTCTGACCTTCCTTCCTGCTGGTGCCACATCCTTTGTTACCAAGATAACTTGTTTATAAAAGTGCTTGTATCATTTACGGAAAACAAGTGACACATGCTCTACCTGGGGCGTGCTGCAAAAGTAAAAGGCCAGAATCAAGCGAGAAACCAAAGGCTCTCGTTTCTGAATCTGAGGTTCCGTAACAAGGAGAATTTGAACTCACAAAACTGTCATTTGGGCACAAGAACTTCCCCAGGGTAAAGGTTTCGCTCTGAAAACTACAAATAGTTTACAGTTCTTTCCTTTTTATGATTTTCACCTTTCATAATAGTATTCTCTTGTTTCTGAAGTTTAAAAATGCATTTGTGCATTTGGGTATAGGCACATAATATGACAGATATTAATCAGACTTTCTGTAGTGGTCGTTTCACGATATATACAAATAGTGAATCATTATGTCCGCCTGAAACGAATAGGATGTTATATGTCAACTATACCTCAATTTTTAAAATTTTTTTAAAATTTTAATTTCATTGGTGTATGGCTGATTTAAGATGTCGTGTTACTTTCAGGTGTACAGCAAAGTGGTTCAGTTATACATATACATATATTCACTCTTTTTTAGATTCTTTTCTCTTATAGGCTATCACAGAATATTGATACCTCAAGTTTTAAAAATGCATTCGTGCGTTGCTCTATCATGCACAATTTGCACATCTTGGGAACACTGCCCCACTCACTGTTTGCTGTGTTCACAACGCACTGCCGTCCCCAAACAAGTTTGTTCTCCTGTGACCCTTGACCCTCGCTTAGGTAAGTCCCTGCACGTGGAATCCTCTTTCCATCCCTTCCCCTGCCAAACACTGCTTGTACCCAAGTCTCACATCAGGCTTCCCTTCCGCCAGGAAGACTCCCTTTCCCAGGACAGATGCTTTTCTCCATGTCATCACAGAGGTTTATCACACGGCATGGCACACGTCTGACACATCTGTATCCTCAAGCATCCTCCCGAGACTGAGGTTCCTGGCGACAGGACTCCACCTGTCTCATCACTGTGCACCGACAGCGCCTAATCGGGCTTGACCCTGGTGGATGTACTCACGACATCTTTAGAGAAAGGGTCGGTGAACGTGACCTCTAACTGCCTAAACTAACTGTTTTGGAGCTGTACAAAGAGCAACGAGGCTACGTTTCTGCACAAAAAGCCGAGCGTGGGTTGAACCCAGCTCCCTCTCACCCGCTGCCCTGTCTCTCTTCCTTGAACGGGCTCTGCTCTTTCTCTCTAAAATTCCATTCTCCAGATCTGCATGTGGTGGATGCTGTCTTCACACCATCTCCTCAGAGACGCCTCCCCTGGACATTGGGTCTAAATGAGCCACCTAGCCCCTGCTATCCTTTCACCTGCTAGAGTTCTCTGCGCAGCCCTCTTCCTACCGTGATATTGCGTTTCTGTATTTGTGTATCTTGTCACTCTACCACCATCAGAGTGTAAGCCCGTGAGGGTGGAGCCCTCGTCTGCCTGATTCACAGCCATATCCCTGAGCCTGAAACTTCACTGCACATAGTAGATGACGAATGAGCGAATGAGTGATTAAAGGATTTAAAAGTTCTTCCATCTAAGTCGAAAATTATCATAAAATGCTTCTAAATCAGCTAGAAAAACCACTAGATTTACATACTAATTATTGATAGTAAAGCCATCATTTTGTGTTTGTATCCGAGTCACCTGGTGTGAACACAGGCAAGACACTCGGAAAGGAGGGAGTCGGTGACCCTCAGTGCCTGGTTGAGGAGCTGACCTGGTGGAAGGGGCGCCCTCCTCGGGGAAAGGCTCTCTTGCCTGTATGTAAAGGCCGGAAAGCCTGCCCAGGTTGGTGTGAAGGAATCCCAACTATCCGGAGGACCAATGCCTGGAATAGGCGAGGCTCTTGACAAGAAGAGCTACAGAGAAGAAATTGAGTTCTTTGAGGACCCATAGGGATTTGAGTCTTACCAGGATGTCTCAAATCAACCAACAGGTTCAGATATTGGCACCCCTAGGCATTTCCTAGATATTACAAGGCATAGACCCAAGATCTGGATAAATATGCTTCCCACTAGGGAGACATGAGGGATCCCAGGAGCATCTCTAGGTTCCAAGACCTGGAGCAGCCCCCAGAGACTCACGGGTGTGAAATCCCAGCTCTCAGGACAATCTGTAGTCAAACTACAAAACACATTCCTTTTGGAGCTCAAGGGCCAACCGCCTCTTTCCTCCAGGAGCATCCAATACCCTCGAGACCTTCAAGGCACAGGAAAATTCAGTCGCATGGAGCCCCAGAACTAGGAATGGCCCAATTAGCCATCCCCAACTGAGATGAGCAATACTGCACAGGCTAAGCTGGCTTTGAATCCAGGCTGCCCCACTTATTAACTGTGTAACCTTGGGCAAGTTCCTTAACCTCTCTGAGCTACCATTTTCCATCTGTTATAAGATAAAGGAATAATAATCTCTCAGGGTTATTGGCAGGGCTAAATGAGTTAGGGCATATAAACCAGTTAGCAAAGAGGAAAGGTTCAATAATTTTTGGCTATGGTAATTATTACTGTCATTAATAAATAAAAGTGGTTGTTATAGAGAAACAAATGTTGCAGAGTAGAGGTTTGTGGCTCAGAATTTTGAGTTATGTGCATCCATTTACAAAAGAGCCACCAAATAATAGTTCAACGTCCAAAGCTCAGATTGCTACCTGCTGGTTCTTTGTCATATGTACCCTTTTAAAGAAACCCCTTTGAAATTGGGGGGATATAAGCTAACATGGCCTGGTATTAACAACATGCCTTTGCTTCTCTAAAAGGAATTATATTGTATATCCGCAGGATGAGACTCACCATTCTGGGGCTATAATTAGTCCGTGTCTGTTAAATAGCAGTTGCACAACTTCCTAGTAATTTACTGGAATCCTAAATTATAAGGCTGCTTTTTGAAAATGTTTTTCCCTGCATCATCTTAACCTCCCAGTCTCAAT
The DNA here is from genome assembly GCF_000442215.2 of Lipotes vexillifer. Lineage (NCBI taxonomy): Eukaryota > Metazoa > Chordata > Mammalia > Artiodactyla > Lipotidae > Lipotes > Lipotes vexillifer. The sequence goes on from NW_006783542.1 coordinate 467,771, forward strand.
TAGGCTCAGGTCTCTTAAACCAGAACGTGAGCTAGCTGCTTTTTGCATAGCAGGGAAATTCGAAAAGTATCCATCTAACTCTGTCCTAAATTTCACCAACAAGGGAGAGAGAAAGTTTATGTGTCAACTGAGAAAGTAGTACGGCAAAGGGAGCCTAACAAGTCGATCTTTCCCATGTTTCCACAGAAACACAGTTGTAAGAAATATCATTCATGTGTGTGTGTGATATTTTGTGATGTTAAATTGATTATAAACAGATTGATTAGGTAGAATGTGCTGTGTTGGGCAAGAAAATTTAAATCGATGACAGACATTATACAAAGGTCTTTAAAGAGATTATCACTGTTTAATAATAAGAGAAAAGGAATGCACGGATTGGTATCATTTCCAATGCAACTGCAAGAAAACAGACTCTAAAAATCTTTAAGTAAGATACATTATGAATGTGAAAAGCAGAGCCATATTTGGGAAGAGAGAGTATCTTATGTCAAAATGAAATAAATTTGCATCCATTTAGAAAATTTAAAGTAAATCAATACAACATAAATTACAGGTACTGGAAATAGTGCCACTGGTTTTAAAGGAAGATAATTTACACTAGCCTTTATTATGGTATTAGACAACATAACCAGAAAGCACAACCTGGAAATTAAGTCAGATGCAAAGCATACTGATCATCCTATGTGATCGGTACCCCTAGAATGTACCTGATCAATGTAAGTGACATTCAGAGTAAGTGACTGATGGGTAACTAAGTCATCAGTGATCAGGCCTGAGCTTTGCTCTTGAGGGTCAGCCACGCCACTGCAGTGGCACAAGTTTCATTTCCATTTTCTCATTCAATTACATGTTGTTCAGTTCCTCACTAAAATTTATAGCAAACTTTGCAAAGCTTTTGACCTGTAGCATCTTATTAAACTTTTATGAAAAATCAATGGAGTTCCATCCTATGGAGGCACTGTTCCTCATGCCGTTGTCAGGGGTGAGTGAAGCCTATTTACCCCCAAATCTGATGAGAGAGACTGGAACTGCAAGAAGTTTTCATCTCACAGGCCAGGGCGCCATAAATAGGAAACGCTCATATTTTCTAAAATATGGCATTTCAAGAAATGCCACCTTGTGAAAATGAGTCTGAAAATGTAAGCGAAAGAGTACGTCTTTAATCATTTGTCTTTTTTGTTGTCGTTCTCATCTCATCGCTCTTCCCCGGAATAATGCAACCGTCTCTGGGCCACAGAGGACCCGGGGAGCCGACGAGCCCTCAGAGCTTTGCCGAGAAGGGAAAGAAGCCGTGCTGGGCGGTGGGGACACAGTGGTGAGGCGCCCAGAACCCCACCACCTGCCCTGGGCTTTCCTCGGGTTCACGTTTTTAAAGAACTGTCAGATTGTCTGTCACCACTTCACCAAGCAGCACCGCAACCCCTCCTCTTCCTCTGCTGACCCCCCAAAGGTTTTGACCCCCAAAACCTCTAGCAGAACAGGTTCCAGAGACTGTCAAGAGGCAAATTCTAGCCCAAGTCCAGAACTGGATAAGGAACCAGCGTCAGAGGGCAGACTTGTCACCCTGCCCCGATTCACTGTATAGAACGTACCACGCGGAGTGCTTTGCTTGGCCCTCTCCCCGGAGCCCTGGATCTGTCTGTCCAGCCACCTACTGGACACCTCCCCTCGGCTGCCCTCTGGGTTCCTCGTAGGGGACACAGCCGACCCTCCTGGACAAGCCAGATCCCACAGTCCTCATGCCCTACAGCTATCTCACCACCGGTCAACCGGTCACTTGGACCAGAAACCTGAGAACCAGCCTAGAATCACCTTACCTCCTAAATACTTCTTGAATCTGTACCTTTGCCCCCTACCCACCCCTCAATCCCAACTTTGTCTTTACGTCCAACACAGTAGCCCTCAAATCTCTCTCCTAGACTCTCATGAGTAGCTTCCCAACTGTACTCTCGTTCTCCCATCTAGGCCACATAAATCCATGATAAACTCTGTCTGGCTCATAATGACCTCCCGCGGCCTCCGGTCCTGACCACACGCTCCCTGCCCTGAAGCCCTTCTGGGTCTCCATCAGTCACCTCCAGCATGAGGTCCAGACACTCCGTGATGGGGGCCCGACCTCCCCCTTAGTCCCGGGCTTGGCCAACATTTCCTGAGCACTCCATATGTGCAAGGCCACAGGGTTTTGGGTTTTTTCCACATAAAATGTTTGTCAGAGCTATGGGTTCACAGGCCCCTTACAAAAATGCATCTCTCTTGAAGCCTAGGACCCAGTGACTTGAGTTTGGTTTCTGCGGAGATTGAAAATTTAACAAATCACAAGAGAGTGTGAAACCCATACTCCATCCTTCTTTGGCCAGTGATTTCTCTCAAGTTTTCTGAGTGAGAAACGTCTGCAGTGAAAAAAAAACAGCTAGTGACCACCTAGAGGGGTGGGATAGGGAGGGTGGGAGGGAGGGAGATGCAAGAGGGAGGAGATATGGGGACATATGTATGTGTACAGCTGATTCACTTTGTTGTAAAGCAGAAACTAACACTCCATTGTCAGGCAATCACACTCCAATAAAGATGTTAAAAAAAAACAATTATACTGAGAACTTAAGAACTTTAAAGCAATGAGAACGTAGAATCCTTCTGGACATTAATAATTTACCTCATTCTTTTATAGTTGTCTTACCCACACATAACTAGGCAGCAATTTTTTACTAACTCACCTTCATCAACTCTTTCCAAAGCATTTAACTTGGTGTTCATAAGTCATTGGCTTATGTAATAGCTGAATTACATCATTACAATAATGAGAACAAACAGCATAAACAGGTTGGGGAACAAACACAACTCATTCTTGATAATCATTCCACAGCTGATGGGAGACATGTATGAGTACCCTAGACAGCAACCTACCAGTCACAGGCACAGAGGGAGTAAAGAGTGACAGTTAAGCCAGTCAGTCAGTGGAAACTTTTCTGAGCTTTTACTGTTATACAAATGCTAGCCACAGGTTTCTTCCCACTGACCTTTCCAATTCCCTAGAGCATTCAATTCATCCCTTCAATTAGTAGATGATCTGAACTGAGACCCAACAAAAAGTATCACCAGGTCTGAAAAATGCATCATCAGAGAAGCATCAGGTGTACAGGCAGCAGGAGTCATGGAATCTTTAATACAAAACACCCCAACAATACATCCGGCTTCCCTAATTCATATGTAAGCCATTTATAAGTTAACTATTTAGGGAATTCAGTTAAAAAAAAAAAAAAAAAAGTCCGCCAACGGGACTTCCCTGGTGGTCCAGTGGTTAAGACTCTGGGCTTCCGCTGCAGGGGGCACGGGTTCGATCCCTGGTTGGGGAACTAAGATTCTACAGGCCACGCACCGTGGCCAAAAAATTTTTTAAACTTTACAAGAAAAAAAAAAAAAAACGTGTTTCAAAACAACCCAAGACCCTTCTTTCTCTTCACCTTCCTGAAGTCTGGCTTTCCCCAGGATTTCGTCCCAGACCTGCTTTGTTCTCTTTCAGTTCCTTCGGGAAATTCACGTGCTCCTCTGGGGGAGTGAGCCTGCTTGGTTCTCCACCGTGGTCCTCCTGGCAGAATACCGATTCCCACTCAAGTCCCCATCTCCTGCCTGTCTAGACCACTGACCCCGCCTGTGCCCAGACTCTTCATGTGGGCGGAATGAGAGCTCTGGGAAAGCCTCTGTACCTCGTTCTTCCAAGAGGCACACTTCAGACCTGACATCACTTCTTTGGGACATCGTCAGATGTGTCTGTGAATGACGCTTGTGGAGCCAATGGAGCCCTTGGCCACCAGGGCACAGTAGCCCCAGGCAGAGAAATAAGTAAGGCTACATCCCCAGATGAAACAAGCCTGACTGCCAGCCTACCTCTGGGCTCCTTCATTCTTCCGAGCTAATAATCTCATTTTTGAGTCAGTTTGAGTTGGATTTCTGCAGTTCCTTGTAGCCCAAAGTATTCTGACGGATGCACGTGGCTTTGATCACCACCCATAAGCTCAGATGGGCATCTCCGGCAAGAACTTTCTTCCTGAGCTCCTGCCCAGATGTCTGGATGTTAACTGGCTCACCTCCAACACTTCACAGGCGACATAACCCACTGCCCCCGCCATTCCACTCTCTCTCTCCCTTGATTAATACCACTATCCACCCAAACACCCCAGCTAGAATCCTGGGGACCCCCGACCCTCCCCCTCTTCCAGTAGGTCCTTCCCCTACCCCCACCATGTCCAGTGGATCACCAGATCCTGTTGCTTTACCTTCTAAATCCCCCATAATTCATACCTCTTTCTCCCCACCTCCACACCTTAGTTCATCATTTATCCCCTGGATTAATACAAAAGGGTAGTTAGTTACCTGGTCCCAGGGCCTCATCAGCCACTCCAGAGTTAGGACGATAACAACAGCATTTACTGAGCGCAAGTGCTAAGAACTATTAAAGCACTTCACATGTTTCACCTCATTCGATCCTCAGAATACCGTCTTGAGTCAGGTGAGTTCCCAGACAGGAAAAGAGAGGCATTTAAAGTGACAGGGATGTTGGGGGGTTATAAATTAGGCATTTGGGACTAACAGATACACACTACTATATATAAAACAGTTAAACAACGAGGACCTACAGTACAGCACAGGGAACTATAGTCAATATCTTGTAATAACCTATAATGGAAAAGAACCTGAGAAAGAATAGATAGATATGAATGAGTGAGTCACTTTGCTGTACACTTGAAACATTGTAAATCAACTACACTTCAAAAAAGCAATACAATCAAGCAAATACAATCTGCAATAATAAATACATCTGCAATAGATGCTAAATATCATTAAATTATTACATAATTTAGAAGTAAATATGGTCTATTTTTGCTTCTTTCCAATAGAATACATTTGATTACATTTTTTTTAATACAGCAGGTTCTTATTAGTCATCAATTTTATACACATCGGTGTATACATGTCAATCCCAATTTCCCAATTCATACCACCACCACCACCACCTCCCCCATGGCTCTCCCCGCTTGGTGTCCATACATTTGTTCTCTACGTCTGTGTCTCAATTTCTGCCCTGATAACCGGTTCATCTGTACCATTTTTCTAGTTTCCACATATATGCGTTAATATACGATATTTGTTTTTCTCTTTCTGACTAACTTCACTCCGTATGACAGTCTCTAGATCCATCCACGTTTCAACAAATGACCCAATTTCGTTCCTTTTTATGGCTGAGTAATATTCCATTGTATACGCGTACCACATCTTCTTTATCCATTCGTCTGTCGATGGGCATTTAGGTTGCTTCCGTGTCCTGGCTATTGTAAATAGAGCTGCAATGAACATTGGGGTGCATGTGTCTTTTTGAATTGTGGTTTTCTCTGGGTATATACCCAGTAGTGGGATTGCTGGGTCATATGGTAATTCTATTTTTAGTTTTTTAGGGAAGCTCCATACTGTTCTCCATAGTGGCTGTATCAGTTTGCATTCCCACCAACAGTGCAAGAGGGTTCTCTTTTCTCCACACCCTCTCCAGCATTTGTTGTTTGTAGAGTCTCTGATGAAGCCCATTCTAACTGGTGTGAGGTGATACCTCATTGTAGTTTTGATTTGCATTTCTCTAATAATTAGTGATGTTGAGAATCTTTTCATGTGTTTCTTGGCCATCTGTATGTCTTCTTTGGAGAAATGTCTATTTAGGCCTTCTGCCCATTTTTGGATTGGGTTGTTTGTTTTTTTAATATCGAGCTGCATGAGCTGTTTATATATTGTGGAGATTAATCCTTTGTCCGTTGATTGATTTGCAAATATTTTCTCCATTATAAGGGTTGTCTTTTCATCTTGTTTATGGCTTCCTTTGCTGTGCAAAAGCTTTTAAGTTTCATTAGGTCCCATTTGTTTATTTTTGTTTTTATTTCCATTACTCTAGGAGGTGGATCAAAAAAGATCTTGCTGTGATTTATGTCAAAGAGTGTTCTTCCAAAGTTTTCCTCTAAGAGTTTTATAGTGTCTGGTCTTACATTTAGGTCTCTAATCCATTTTGAGTTTATTTTTGTGTATGGTGTTAGGGAGTTTTCTGATTTCATTCTTTTACATGTAGCTGTCCAGTTTTCCCAGCACCACTTATTGAAGAGGCTGCCTTTTCTCCATTGTATATCCTTGCCTCCTTTGTCATAGATTAGTTGACCATAGGTGCATGGGTTTACCTCTGGGCTTTCTATCTTGTTCCATTGATCTATGTTTCTGTTTTTGTACCAATACCATATTGTCTTGATTACTGTAGCTTTGTAGTATAGTCTGAAATTAAAATTAAAAATCAAAAAATTAAGTGACAAGGATGGTATTTGAACCCACCTAGTACAGCCCTTAACCATCAAACTGTCCTTTCTTATCATGTCACTTGATCATCTAAAATCCTCCAGGGCCTCCCATTTTGCCTAAAGAGGCTTCACATCCAAGCCCCTGGGTGGACCCTGAACCCTCCTCACCCACATGCATTGTGGTTAGTTCCTGAAGTTGCCCTCTAACCTTCACGCTTTCTACAGTCTGTTCCCTCCACCGGGAACTTTTATTCCATCATGAGCATGTTCAGATGACTAACTCCTATTCCGACTCAGCCCAGGTTCACTTTCCCCCCAACACTCCAAGGCATTAAAAGCCAGCCACTACATCTTGCTTTTCACACTGTAAGGTGAATGTTGGTTGTCTCCCCTATTAAACACTAGGCTCTCTGGACAGTGACCTACTCCACCGTGTCAACAGCGAATGACATATAGGAGGTCTAAATAAATATCTGTGGACTGAATGAATTCATTATACTTGCAGCTGTCCAAAGGACAGGAGTGCCTTGTATTAGAAACAAGATTAGGAGGCCTGACCATTCTTAAGAATTGACCTGTGAATACTAAAATTATTTTACAGCTTCAAACACATTACTAAGTTACTAAAACTCTGTTGAAACTGTGAGCACTGAACCAAACAAATCTTATAGCAATCTTTATAACAAGCAATTGAAGAAAGATAGCATATAATAATAAAAGAAACAGTATACTCCTGCCTTCAGGCAAAAGGTATTAGAAGTCAAGATTTCTTTCAAGAAAAAAGTCAACAAACATCTTGGCAGTGAAATGGGAAAGTCAAATTTAGTCAAGATGATATCATGGAAAGAACTTGACCCAGTAGGCTAGTCTTCTAAAACCCTTCAACTCATCTTGATGTAGTCTCTGGAGGGAATATAATTTTTCTCTGACTTTAACCTTGATTACCATGGGGAAAAGCTTTAAATGGGATGCTCTTTTGGTGATAGAGAAAACGTGTGCTGACGCATCACCGAACATGAGCGCGATTCTCCAAGGATGTAAGTGTTTAGTCATTGTACGGCCAACGGAATATCACGGCCTATTTTTATGAAGCTATGTTTATAAATGTGGCTGATTGTGGAGTACTAGCTGAGATGCTGAATTTTTGCTGCCTTTTAATCAATTAGCCATATAACACAGAAATAAGACAGTTCATGAAATTTTTCTTTAAGAAAAAAAAAAGAAGAGCGTAGGTAAGCAATGTTGTCCAGTACTCTAAATATAAACCGTTCCAAGCTGTTGATAATAGGAAACCATGGTACAATAAGGACATTTGGGAAAAGACTGTGTGTATCTAAAGATGAGGGGGAAGTAATTTGAGAATGTAGCCAAATCATACTATGTTAGAACAAGAAGACTCCTTACAGATCACAAGACCTTGATTATTAACTACATTCCCAAGGCCCAGGAAAATCAACAACGAAGTGCAATAATATTCCAGCTACAAGCTTTACAATCCCGTAGAAACTTATATGTAGACCTGGATATATTTCAGCCTTAATCAGATAAATAATTGCTGTACTTTTAATTCTTTGCAAAGCCACTAAGTCTTTGGTATTTCTTTTGAAATTATACTGGGATAAAATCCCTTGACTTTTTACTGCATGTTTACTGGTATCACACCATATATCAGATATGTTATCGGGAAACCTAGTGTCAGATTAATCCAATCTTTCCAACTTTAATCTTGTGCTCTTTTATAAATCAGAGTGCAATGTGGTGAAACATTTCCCCATCAATTACTACAAAGCAAAAATATTCCCCTTAGTGTAATAATTAAGGCAGGAGCTACAAATAAATATTGCAAATGTTATAGAATCAAAGCAACATCTTCAATCAGAATGTTCATTTTATCAGCTTTTCGATAAAAGCCTATCACCATTTATTGTACACATTTTATACTTTCGTCCCGCAAATACTTGAGTGACATTTGATGCCCAGGACACCTATGGCCAGCTTATAGGGGTGGGTAAACAGGGGAAAACTGGAAACTGGGACAACATTTAAGTTTTTGTTTAAAAATAGGTACTTTTAAAAAAGTCAATAAAATTTTTAAAAGAATGTAACATTTGTAAAAATGATTTTATGAAATTCAAAAATGTTAGAAAGGATGGTATATTTTAGGAGAAATAAGAAAACGAAAATAAGGCTTCCTTTCTGTTGAGACAAAATTAAGAAATCAGGTCATCAGATGATTTTGGGTGGGGGGGGAAACATAGACATCTCAAGTGTGTAACTTCTCAGTACATAAGAGTAAACTTGGACTGTATGTGAATTCAAAATTTTTATTAAAAGCATACTACACCATCTAATAAATACAAGAGAGTACAGCATAGATCTGGGTTGAAAGAAACAAATGTTTTTGTTTTTTTTTTTGCGGTACGCCGGCCTCTCACTGCTGTGGCCTTTCCCGTTGCGGAGCACAGGCTCAGGACGCGCAGGCTCAGTGGCCATGGCTCACGGGCCCAGCCGTTCTGCGGCATGTGGGATTTTCCCGGACCGGGGCACGAACCTGTGTTCCCCACATCGGCAGGTGGACTCGCAGCCACCGCGCCACCAGGGAAGCCCCAAAGAAACAAATTTTTAGTTGATATTGATTACAGGGGTGCTGAGAAGTTTCGTCACGCAAGCAAAATACCCCTACTACCAAGTTAACTGAAGCCTAAAATTTCAAACTTTTATTTTCTTAGCTTAGAATTGTATCTTATTTTAAAGTACAAATAGCCCTAGAAAAGGTCGACTACTCAGCAAACTGTCATTTATAATTGAGTGTAAACTAGGTTGTCATAATCTCTCCAAGTGTTGCTAAGAGACAGGCAAAAATGATGGAGAATCTAGATACAGACAGGTAGACGGAGGCAGATAGAATGAGGACCACACAGGGTGAACTTCAGCTCACTCGATATCTGGCTGGAGCTAAAGAGATTTCTGAATTTTGACCACGTTAGTCAAGACAAATGAAACAACTTCTTTCAATAACTAGACAGGCTTTAACTGTTGTTCATGTCAGGTTATAGACCCAAAGGCTTGGAAGGGAATCAACTTGACCTCCATCTTCGCTGTTTCCCAAATTCCCTGATCAGGTCTGTTTTGCAAAGGTCACTTTTATTACTCTGGGTAACAGTTATAAGTTAACATTATGCAGTTTGCATAAGCTAAGTCAAACAGGAATTAACGAAATTCCGATGGCTTACTTCAATGATAAATAATGAGCCACTTTAAGGAAGCGATCTCCTGGGCTGTGGGGAAAAGTCTGCCACTGAAGCAGGCTCCTGGGTGTGGAAAACAGGAAACGGAGCAACCCACGGTTGGAAGGACAGGCAGCTCAGCGTGGGTCACCCAAAGTGGGCACAAGCCCGTGGTCTGGCTTTGTTACATTTTCTTTTTTTTTTCTTTTTTGTGCTATCCATATTTTTTTTTTAAATCTAATCACTCTGAGACATCTACAAAAATACCACACACACCAAGAGCCAATAAAATGATCTCCCTAATCCATATTATAAAGGTGCATATCGTGTCCACTTCTCCCACGCTGCCTCCCTGAAATAACATTTGACAAAATTATCATCAGCGAAAAATTTCAAACTCTTAAAAGCCTGTAGGGAGGGTCTCCATGTTTCTGTTTTAGTAGCATGACATACAGGAAATACACTGTTTTAGATTAAATTTTTATGGACAGTACCTTTTTCTTTCATCTTAAACCAGGGAGCTTAAAGCTTTCAATTTCATGTGATAATGTAAAGAAGGTCTATAACGTATAAAAATACAGGAGATCACAACCTATTCCTTATCAAATCTATTGAAATAATCTGATTCTCCAGGACAATTGCGAAGATGAGAATGTTCCCAAGCAATAGAGGGGAGCTGTCTTTACTGTTTCCCTAACAGCCTCACAACAATCTTGCTTTGAGGACATTACATACCATCAGTAAAATTCAGTTCTCTATCACGTCACATGACATTGTTCCATACCCATCTTGATCTTAACTTAAATGTTGTTTCTGGAGAAAATGGGCCAACAAATCATATTTTCTTAAACATTTTACTTTAATCATTTATGAGCTCACCCATCTTGAAAAAATACATCAGAAAACTTGAAACATGGTAACTTAGAAATGACACAACAAATAATGCCTTTTTTTTTTTTGACGTTTATATGTTTATTTATTTGGCTGCACTGGGTCTTAGTTGTGGCACGCAGGATCTTCGTTGCAGCTTGCGGGATCTTTAGTTGCAGCGTTCAGGATCTAGTTCCCTGACCAGGGATCGAACCTGGGCCCCCTGCATTGGGAGCGTGGAGTCTTAACCGCTGCACCACCAGGGAAGTCCGAATGCCTATTTTTTAAATGCATAAAATTTAAGCCAAATATGATATAAATTGGTTTAAATTATCTATTATATAAATAGAAAATAATTATTCAGATTATTCTGTTGAGGGGCTTTCTGTTCTTGTAATAGTTTGAATTTCAGGGCAAATTAATATACAATATGCTTTTCGTACCCGGCTCAATCCCTGGTCGGGGAACTGAGATCTCGCAAGCTTCGCAGCACAGCCAAAAAACATCAACAGCAGAATTGGGGCCAGGCCACTTAGGACGTCTGCAGCGGAAGGTCTAGTTACCATTATTCCATCTCCTGCATTACTGTCCCATTCCCCTCCACTAGAGTGCAGGGACACCAGCAACAGGACTTTATAAAAGGCCAGTGCTGGTGCGGACAGGGCTAAGCACCTCGGTGGTGACACAACATAAACTTCACTGCATGACATCCTGGAAGTTGATGTAAACAGCTTTTAATAGCAGTGAACATTTGTCGGCTTTGTTTAGACCATCTGGATGTTCCATTGTGTTCGGCTGAACGCCGACTGCCTCTGGGTGACAGTTGATGTATGTTAAGTACAAGCAAAGTGCCTCGCCCCCTCTGGGACCCTGAGAGAGAACTTTCAGGGTTTTGTGGAATATTCTGTCAGATCGCAGCCCAGTCGCCTGCATCCTTCATGGCTCCGGGCCAAAGTCCTCCAGCCTTTTTTTTTTAATCAAAGGAGAGGTTTGCTTTTACTCTTTAAAAGGTTAGGAAAACTATGCCAAAGTTCTTCCACGAAGCTTGGAGAGCTCAGGCTGACAGGAACGATTTTCAATATGGAGGAAAGAATAAAGAGACCCTGGAAGGATGCAGGCTCTGCTTGTCTCACATGCAGTACGTCTGAGGAACAAGCCACTACAGCGCCACCAAGGAAACCTCGCCAATAAACACAAAGCCACTGATGATCCAAAGAGGAGAGATCGTCCCTTCAAAGCACAGCCTGTTCCGCCTGCACAAGCCAGCACGGGATGTGCAACTGTGCGCACGTAGGTGCCCCTTCTAACCCGAAGCGGCTTCTCCTCTTGGCCCTGAAGCTGCACAAGTGAGAAACGCCACGACAAAAAGAGCGGGGGAACTAAGCTCGTGACCGAGCATAAAATTTACACAAGCACAGCTGGAGACCCGCAGAGCAAAGGAAGGGCTTAGAAGTCTTCCCGACTCACTCCCCAGCCTGCTGGCCTTATTGGAACATCTGTGAGATGCTCACATGCCCTTCTGTCTCGCCCACTGCTGGCGCTGCCGCCTGTGTGAAACTGGGGGATGTGGGCCCCGGAGCCGGGAGTGCTCAGAGATGAAAACACTGGTCTGTTTTTTTTGTTTTCTTTTTCTTTTTACTACGTCAGTTTAAAAACGGTTTAATAAGTGGGATTTCATTTTACTGTACAAGATGGAGAAACTAGATGATGGATATGTAATGACTTGATCTCAGATTGTTCACCTGGGAAACACGCTGATACCCCCCCCTGTGTTTGGAGCATTGCCAAATCTCGATGGACGGTAGAAATAAGGGGCAGAAGTTCTACGCGTAAGTGAATTCTATGATTTATGTAACCCTGGATACATGATTCAGACAACACGTGGTTCTTACAAGGACCACAATTGCTGTGCTGCCCTTCTTTATCTTGGGGGGCATGCTATAAGTCCGGAGAAGCCTGCAGGAAAAGAAGAAATGGTGAGAACCGGATAGACTAATCTGTGAAATGGGTATAATGCACCATCATACAGTCCTTCTGAGGATTAAGGAGACAGTGCCTGTAAAGATGTCATGTACAATGCAATGTAATGTATTCCAACAAAAGGCTGAAAAATTATCATTATTATTAGAAAATCGGTACTGAAAATTTGATTATGTAAAGTTGTTACATGGGCAAATAAGGACCCACAAATACCATTTTTAAAAAAATACATTAATAAACAGGTAAAGAAGTTATTTTTTTGAGAGAGAGCTCTATGTTCTTTGGAATAATTTATATCAAACAGTCTAAGTTACATTACGGATTAACTATGTACCAAGAGCAAAATAAACCTTCCAAGGGCTTCTAAAAATTGCGCTTATCTCCTAATTCTTTTCACGATTACAAATTAAACAAAGAAACCCCACACAGTAGTTCAGAAGAAAGGAGCGCAGAGAAATGTGTTACAACCGTTGAAGAAAATTTATACGTACATTATTGTGTACATTGAGAATACCACTCTGAGAATCATTTTCGAAGGGCCTAGAACAGTGGCTGGCACAGGATAGAAGCACAGTGCAGTCATCGACTGTCAGCAAACATCGAATGTGATTGCCACAGCAGATGAGTTTCTAATGTAACAACATACAACAACAACAAAAACTGACAAGAGAGTTAGGATTTTTGGAAGCAGCGTGGCTTCTTTTCATCAGAACCTAACTGATTTTCAAAGGATGGTGAAATAGATATTGACTAAACAATTGATATGATTTTTTTTTAATTCACAGTTTTTATTTCCCATTGAATCTTACATTATAGATTACAGATTTCAAAGTGCTTTCACACTCATTATCTCATTAGGAATGACCTGTCTTGAAATTAACACAACATTGTAAATCAACGATGCTTCAATAAAATAAAAAATAATAAAAATTTAGGGCTTCCCTGGTGGTACAGTGGTTGAGAGTCCGCCTGCCGATGCAGGGGACGCGGGTTCGTGCCCCGGTCCGGGAAGATCCCACATGCCGCGGAGCGGCTGGGCCCGTGAGCCACGGCCGCTGAGCCTGCGCGTCCGGAGCCTGTGCTCCGCAACGGGAGAGGCCACAACAGTGAGAGGCCCGCGTACCGCAAAAAATAATAATAATAATAATAATAATAATAATTTTAAAAGAATGACCTGTCTTTATGCCCTTCTCTCTGAAACAAAACACAGCTTAAAGTATGCTGTTTAAAGAATAACTATAGTTGAATTATTAGAATCTTGTTTGATTTTCCATTCACTTCTACCTCTCTCAAATTAAATCACACCCAAAATAATATGTGTTATGCAAAGGGATTGGACAAATGGTTTCTGTGACAAATCGTGTCACCCAAAGATGGCTTCAGCATCTCTCATTCCACAAGCTCTTCTGAAACCTGACCTTGATACTCCCCTCTCCTCGAACCTGAGTAGACCTTTAGGCCTGTTTCAACCAAGAGTATGGCAGGAGTGATGCTGGGACTTCTGAGGCTAGAGTTTTTAGATGTTGTGTACTTTGCCTTGTTCTATGAGCCACCTTGAAGGTGGAGCCTCAGCCCCTGGTCCAGCAGATGAACCAGCCCTAACTGAAAACACATGAGCAAAATAGATGGTTTCTTTGTTTGAGATGACTAAGTTTTTATGCAGAAGAATACAAGCAAGCATTCTAACACTAGAATTCTAAGATCCTGCCAAAACTATTCTATGTTTTTTATTTATAATATTTTGCTTACGTGGTTGATAGAGTACAATGACTATTTATGGGGCTTAGAAATAGTTAGATTTTAGTACTAAACAGACTATACTGAAGCTTTTATCTGAACTTCCTATTTCCCTTCACCTACAAAACACAAGTAACAGTGTAGGCTTCCCTTATGCTTTCCGGAGGCTGTTCATGACAGAGGCTGTGAAACTACAACATAGCTTCAAATTATTAGAGCTTATAAATATTATTAAGTCAGCTGAATAAACTGAGCCAGAAGTATATTTTTAAAAATTATAGGGCTTCCCTGGTGGCACAGTGGTTGAGAGTCCGCCTGCCGATGCAGGGGACGCGGGTTCGTGCCCCGGTCCGGGAAGATCCCACATGCCGTGGAGTGGCTGGGCACATGAGCCATGGCTGCTGAGCCTGCGCCTCCGGAGCCTGTGCTCCGCAATGGGAGAGGCCACAACAGTGAGAGGCCCGCGTACCGCAAAAAAAAAAAAAAATTATAAAACCTTTCTTTAAGGTATAAAGCTTGCTTGTTGATCAAATGAAGGAATGTAAATGGAAAAACACTTCGTAAACTATAAAATATTTTACTAAGAGAAGTTGAGATTTAAAAAAAAAAACTTACCATTTCGAAGTCTAACTGTTAGCTCCAGTTAGATATACATGATCAAAACATTGTAAATAATACATTTATAAATTCATTAATCCTTTTTAAAATTCCAGACTAATGAAAAATTGTGCATTTTTAAACAGCTACTTTGGCAACAGGGGATTGGATCAGATGACCTCTCAAAGTTCTTTTCAGGGCCCATGAATCTTAGAAATGCAAGCTGCCTTGCTATCCACAGACACCAGATCACAGAGGATTTTAAATCTAATTTCATTTACTTAAATTCTGTGTGTTCTGCAAAACTGAGGTTCACCTCAATGCCTATATTAATGAAGTAATAATTAAATCGTTTCGTAACAAATATCATGAATGTAAAGATCATTCGTTTCTCAAAAACATGCATATTATTTTCCTCTGATTTTATAAATTATCACTGAGTATTTTTAATTTTTAAAATGAAACACTCTTACAACAGCTACAGAGAAAGTGGGATTGTAAATCAACAGAATGTAGTCTTCAAAAGAGCGTGGTCCTAAATAATCATATTTCATGCAGGTCCCCAAAACAAGTAGTAAAATGTTTCTTAGAATCCTGTTGAAGATCTTTTACTGAGGGGATTTTGAATGTGTTAAGTGGAATCAAATTAATATTCATGACTTATCTGCATAAGCACTGGAAGAGCCTTATTTGATTCCTCAGTTATCTGTATAAATATGTGTTTAAGTATTTGCTACCTCGGAAACAAAACCAGCAACTCATTTGATGTTGGGAAAATTAAAGCAAAACCTGAAAAGCAAATTTTGATCCAACGTAGCGGTAGGAGTGAGCCAATGATTCCCAAGCATCTGTACCGTGAAATGTAATGTCCCCTAGTTTTTTAAAAAGTGAAGATGCTAATTCTGCTGATGAAGATATTGTTTCCCCCCTCTTGTGCCCTATTCATTATGCAAGGCTGCAGAATATGAAGTGTGGCGGTGTGATCCGGCCGATCTAATGATCTCCCACACCTGCTCATCTGGTACCATTTTAATTAACACTCCAAGGAGGTTTGTCAAGAGTAATCAAAAACATTGTCGCTTATAAAACTGTGGCAACAAATCAATAGTTTTCATCAGAAAAGGTAAGGTCTGGCATAACTGAACCATTTAATTGCTTCATTCCAATAAACAAAAACTGCACATTTTAATGACTTGATTCGGGAGATCAATATCGAGCCGCAGATCGCATTAAACAGCAACACGTGGTGGGGTATTCTCAGCCCTTTCCCTTCCGAAAGCCGCATTCCTCTTTTTTATTTCATCCCCGAGTGGCAGTGGGTGGCTGCACCCATGCGGGGCTGTGATTTATATCCGAGGGGTGACCTCTAGGGCCGTAAGACTGGGACGGGTGACTAGTTCTCAATGGTAAGCTACTGGCACTTGACAAAGTGCCTGAAGCAGAATGAATTTATTTCTCTTTGCCTCAGTCATCAACAGGCTCTGCCCTGACCCCTGCTCTGACTCCTATAACAAGATCTCCTGTCGCCGCCGGAAAAATTTACTGTCGTGTCTCCTCTCATTGAGCCCGAGTGAGGACTGCTGTCACCTTCAGTGAACTGAGTCCGCAGGAGATTTAACTGAACACCAGTCCTCGTTTAAAAGCTAAGGAAACACATTTCCTATAAAGCAGGCGGCGTTCAAAGGCATCTGTTTGCCAACGGCATGATTTTCTAAAACGTGAAAACTTTCTTCGGGCTACATTTAAGGCAAAACAACATTGGGGCCCCCAAACTCACTGACTCACGTGGTGCCGTGAACGCAAAGCTCTCGTGAAAACTACAGACCTTAAGAACTCTCTGTTCATCATCAGTTGCCATAAGAAGACGAACGTCCCCTCGGCATTTAAGTCATTTTGAAGGTTACTGGAAAACAGAAATTCTTAGCCGTTGAAAAATATTGTATGTGATATGCATAAACGGAACCCTGTCAAATTCCGCTGCCATAAATACGCAGATATGCAACAGGAAATAAAGACATCAGGTTAAGCATTTTAAGCAGTCTGATGTGCTCTTGCATCTTTCTTCATGGCGATATTTTTAAATCCATTGTCAAAAAAGACTTTTCAACAGTGACTTTAAAAATACACAGATATTAAGTCTCAGCCTATTGGAACAGTCACTACTGAAACAGACATGAGGCGTAAACCCACATTTATAAAATGTACACGATCTTAATAATCTTCTTAAAATAATTAAGCAATCAAAATGAACATTTGCAAAGGCTCATGTCAACAACAAGGCAATTAAAAGACTGACGTTTGATGGTTTCTTCCATCTCGCTAAAGCCTTACGCCAAATTTCCACTCCCTCTTTAATTTTCAATTCTTCCACCCTCCCTGCTTCACAGCTCCTGGCTATTGGCTTTTACAGTCTGTCCCCAGGGAGTGAGGAGTTATTACCCCTGTCGATGGAAGAGAAAGGGATGTTATTCCCTTGTCACCCTCTGCGGCTCCAGCAGATTCCGGGCGCTGATGGATAGCCTTCATTGGAGAAAGGCGCCTGAGAAGTTGTTAGTCCTCAGGCCTGTCAGATCCATCTACCGGTGCCACTGGCATTACTTACTGGAGTCAGAGTGACACTTGGTGTCCCCAGAGTCGACCAAAAACCTCCAGGAGCAAACACTGCACGGGCCATTCTGCTGCCCTGGGGTAAACACCATGACAGATGTCCAAGGATGCTACACCCTTGCATCTTTGGCATGACGGCAAATGCAAAAGTTGCTTGGCAAAATCCTTCAGAATTGCACCAAGTTTATTTTTTTAAGATTTCTTCCTTTTAATTAATTAATTTATTTATTTATTGGCCGCTTTGGGTCTTCGTTGCTGGGCGCAGGCTTTTTCTACTTGCGGCGAGCGGGGGCTACGCTTCGTTGCGATGGCTTCTCTTGTTGCAGAGCATGGGCTCTAGGCGTCCGGGCTTCAGTAGTTGCAGCACGTGGGCTCAGTAGTTGTGGCTCACGGGCTCTAGAACACAGGCTCAGTAGTTGTGGCACACGGGCTTAGTTGCTCCACGGCATGTGGGATCTTCCAGACCAGGGATCGAACCTGTGTCCCCTGCACTGGCAGGCGGATTCCTATCCACTGTGCCACCAGGGAAGTCCCACACACCAAGTTTATTTTTTAATGCACTGAGTATAAAGTAAACATTGTGACAACTTATGAGAAAGCTGAGGGAAGCTAATACAAAGCATTTGGGCATGCTGCCGCCCTTGTCAGACTGTTTTCCAGCATTTGATTTTTCTTGTTACTGTGATTTCATCATTCCATCATGACAGGTAGGAGACTGGAAATCTCTACTTAATTCGTAACTTTCAGGCCCACATTTCTCTCAGATTTAAAATATGAATAACCGCTTCCATCAATTGTAAAAAAGCCATTATGTACAAAATGATTTCTTAAATTTTATTATGACAAATGTAATATTTTACAGGGCAAGAAAATAAATATTAATTTCTAGAATTCAGCGGTGAGTTTCCCATCCCAAGAAATGTCTTGGCAGGCTCTAAGCTGTGAGGATTTTTTTAACCAAGGTACAGGGAACATTTTATTCTTTCTTTCTCTGGTTTGCCCCACACCTGTCCTTCTACCTGCTGTGTTTACCCCAAGGTGAGTGATCAGTGGGGCCTCAGCAGTCACCACACACGGCACCCGAAGACCTGCCCCGTGAGTCAGGAGGCCCCGTCCGGGAGAGGTCAATGTCAGAGGCACCGGCCTGTGTATTGGACTCCAAGATTGTTTGGTCACAAGACTTACCAGGAGCCTGAACCCTGTATATTATTCATTTATAAATATATAATATACAGCTACAGGTCCCAAACCCTCAGCCAAAATCCTCAGAACCAAACATGCTTCAGAATTTTTCCAATTTCAGCAAGGTAATAGGGGGCATACACCATACATCACGTTACGTTCCTTGGAAATCAAGGGCACCCCCCAGTCCCCCGTGAGGAAACTTCAGGACTTCCGCACAGAAACATATGATTATTCTGATGACTCGCATGAATTGGGCTCAATAAAAGCTATAAAGAGCCACACATCCATTCCGGTCAGTTCAGGCTGAGCTGACAACTGAATTAAAAAATAACTTGTGGCTTTGGGAGCTGTTGGACACCAGGATAAGGTATTGTGAACCTTTAGCACTACATTAGTCAGGCTGTAAAACTTATGCCAAAAAACAGATAAAAGGGAGATGAGATAAAAATAGAAAGGGAAGCTCTCACATTTTCCTTTTGTAGGGCTTCACTGCACACACTTCATTTTGGAAACCACTGGACGCCAGTAGACACACTGTCCTCAGGTTACGGGAGGTGTGTGCACAGCTGAAAACGGCTGCAAGCAGGAGGACGCAGGGCCACGGAACAGCTCCATGGTTCTCCCTGCCGGCACAGAAAATGCGAAACTTCCAAGTGTCTACCATTGAAAGCCAGCCTCTAACTCCTAAGGCTACCCAGTGCCTGCCTAGGTAGACTTACCTACAACCAGGAGGGAGGAGGAAAGGTCACAGCTTGAGATCAGCATGGTGACTGGAGAAAAACAAGTCCTTTGCTAAACTGACTTGTTTATTCATGACTGGGGGACGTACAACCGTTGACGGTGTGTGTTTACTAGAACTCTTCCAAGTGACTATAGGATTAACACCAGTTTTACTTCTCTAGAATTGA
Source organism: Lipotes vexillifer (assembly GCF_000442215.2). Taxonomy (NCBI): domain Eukaryota; kingdom Metazoa; phylum Chordata; class Mammalia; order Artiodactyla; family Lipotidae; genus Lipotes; species Lipotes vexillifer. The sequence goes on from NW_006783542.1 coordinate 487,205, forward strand.
CCCAGCCTTACCAGGTCTCATAGTAACACTTTAGTACGAGGCGATAATAATCCATTTCCCAGACAGACCTCTGCTCTCTGCCCCCCCACCAGGGGCCAGGTGAATTGAGGAGGAAAAGAGGCTGAAGCACATAGATAAAAGGTAGGTTTTTGCTTGAAATCCTCAGCGAAGAAAGTTTAAAATTGTAGCATAAAGCACTTTCCACAAAGAGCTGCCATTTATCATAAGTGGCTCTTCCCGCAACCCTGATGGTCAAGCCCTCTTTCGCTCTTATTCACATTTTCTTTTAAAGAAAAGAACCATAAGGAAGCCAGATGAAGGACTGCTGATGTCAGGCAACACCTAGACTACTCCTAAAGGCGATAATTGTCTTTCCTCTAGATTTTCCCTTTGGCTTATACTTATTTTGCATTTGCTTAGACCATAGGGGCAGTGTATTTCCCACCACTGGTCCCTGCCCCAGGGACAGTACTAATAACTCTAGCAGAGAGTGGACTCCACCCTCCACCCCTCCACCATCACCCCTCACCCCTCCAATCTCCCCCAGGGAGGGCCCTGGGCCTGATGGGACAGAAAAGAATCTTTGTCGATTAATGCAGAAGGTTCTAGAAGTTCACACCAGCCGTGCTCTTTTTAAAATTTTTTTAAACAAATTTATTTATTTATTTATTTTTGGCTGCGTTGAGTCTTCGTTGCTGCGGGCAGAATTTCTCTAGTTGTGGCGAGCGGGCTTCTCATTGCAGCGGCTCCTCTTGTTGCAGAGTACAGGCTCTAGGCCCACGGGCTTCAGTAGTTGTGGCTCGTGGGCTCTAGAGCGCAGGCCTGTGGGATCTTCCTGGACCAGGGCTCAAACCCGTGTCCCCTCCACTGGCAGGCGGATTCTTAACCACTGCGCCACCAGGGAAGTCCCGCCACCTGTGCTCTTATTCACAAGCACCTCAATGTGACCCTCACAAGTACCAATTAAAGGAGTGATATTACAAAGCTTTTTTAACTCCGGAGTCAATATTACACACCCAGAGGAATTCCATTTGCATATAATTTGTGCTTACTTAACATCAGCATTTATAAAAATGTCTTGAGCCTCTTTTCCTTTTCAACAAAGAGAGGCTTTTTACACCCAGAATTTTGAGATTTCCCCAAAGAGGTCTGATCAATCCCAGACCCAAGAACAGAAACTGCCCTAAATACAAACTCTCCTAAATATCAAGGAACATGGAGATTTAAATTCACCACCAAAATTTCTCCTGGGAGAAAAGTGAGATTGACATCCTTTGTTACCTGCATTGTGAAATGTGTTTCTTGGTTTATTATATGTTTGTCTCCCATTCATGTCATAGATTCAGCAAAAAAAAATTCTCCATTGTGTAAAGACCGTGCCTGACTCAAACTGGACGGTCCAGTAGAATCAAGTTCAGGACCTCGTCAAAGTGTCAGACAGATTTCCGCCCCATTGCCAGGAGGTAATTCTGTCCCACCATTGACAGAGAGACGTACAAATAAATGTCATTTCATCCATGGTGCTACCTTGAGTTCCAGAGTAGCACTGCCCAGTAGAAAGGCGCCAGCCACATACAAAATTTTATGTCTTCTTGTAGCCACATTAAAAAAGGTAAAGAGAAATGCATGAAATTTTACTCAAATATTTTATTTAATTCAAAATACTATCGTTTCAACATGTGATTTACAGAAAAAATTATTAATGAAGTGTTTTATGGTCTTTTTTCACACTGAGTCTTTAAAATGCAGTGTGTATTTTACAGTCACAACCTTTCTCAATTTGAACTATAAATTTTCATCAGAGATAGTAGATATGGATTTACGTTTCATAAAATTTAAAGTAAAAAAAATAGACTCACGTATACTCAAATTGCTTCGAATCATACTTAAAAGTTTTCCAATAACCGACTCGAGTTACCAGTTTTTCTTACTTTGCATTTTAATTTGTTACAACTTAAAATTGAGTTCCCCGGTTGCAGGAGCCACTTTTCAAGCACCCAGTGGCCTCATGTGGCCGAGTGGGTCTGAACTGGCCCCGGCAGCTCCTGAGTAAGTGACAGCCTGGGGGTGGGAGCGGCCTTCCCCTCCTCGCTGAGGACCCCATAGCAGGGCAGGTGGCCAGTCCATGTTTGCTCGTGTCCTTCGAGGGGGCTTCTGGCTACCACGTGTGCGGTGGGGATGGCTTCCGTCCTGCCATCCAATCCCCTTGTAAGAGCCCATGTCACTCAAGCTTTGATCAGGAAGCAGAGCTTCTGCAGAAGGGGCAGACGTGCAGGAGAGCGGGCACCAGCTGGAAGCTGCCAGCAACCTTGGGTCTGCCCCTCCTGTGTGGACTCCACGACCTGCAGACATTAAAAGCTGCCGGTCCCTCCCACCTTCTAAGTCAGGCAGCACTCTCTCTCTTTCAGCCTGTTCTACCCAGAGCCACCCAGGGAAGCAGATGCTGGGAATCCAAGGTGCCCCTCAGCCACGGTGACATGACAAGACACCACAGATGCCAGGAAGAGGTTTCTCAACTCCCAGGACAGAGGGAAGTATTTCTCCTAAGAAAATAGTTTGCTTTGATCTCATGGACCCCATGAATCATCTAACGGATCCCTTTTCTCTCTTTGCTTTGGCTGCTAGGAAACTCCGAACTAAGTCTGTAGACCTTGCTTACCAGGGTACAGATGTGAGGATGTGCATTTTGCAGCTCATCTTCTGTCAGCTTTATTTTCTTTGTCGAGTTGCCCCTCTTCTCTCCTTGATTTGTCTCATCCTGTCAGGTGTATGTTTATAAGCTGTCCCACATGACTTTTGATGGGAAGGTGTATACATCAATGGACGGGTGGACAAATACAGACAGGGACAGGTGAACAGTGGCTCTGGCTGCCGCCGGCCTCTGCAAGCTGTCTTATTCCATCCTCCTCCCTCAGCTGCAGCTGCACTGGCTTCATGCCCCGAACTCACCAAGTTCATGACCATTGGCTGGGGCTGGAGCTCGTCCTCTGGGAAGCATGGTGCTCGGGCTGCTGCAGGACTGTGCTACCCAGCAGATCGGCCTACCCGCCTCCAGAGCACAGTGACTGTGTCAGCTGTTTCCTTCACAGCCCTTGTCACAATCTGAGTGTACCACATTCAACGACTGCCTCCTTAGAAGAATGTCAGCCCCCTGAGGGCAGGGACCTTGTTCACTGCTGAATCTTCAGAACCAGCACAAAGTTGGCTCTCAACACCCATGTAATGAAGGAATTAAGGAACGATGTGCAACTGGCCAATCAATGAACACAGAGATACCCACTGTTTACTTTAAAGCAATTTAAATAATTTGATGTTCTACCTCAAATAACTTACCATCCATAATTGTTTAAAAAGGAGTTGGGGTTGGGGAGGGAGGGAGAAGGGGACTACATTTAGTCTATTTCACTTGTTTAAATAGCATAGCCAAAGGGCAAGGACATTTCCCCCGTCTCTCCTGTCACCAGACAAGCAGTTATCGGAGGTTTCCAGGAACATGTGTGCCTCTATTATAATTCCATGCTCTACTGAGTGTCAGGAACTGCCACAGTTTGGATTGATTTTTGGAGCTACTTGTTCTGAACCTGGGCTGTGGCCAACCCCACATCCAATTCTTTTAACAGAGAAATCAAAGTGGCGTATGAGGAACCTAGAAATGTTTTCACAAATAGTGTTTGCCATATCACATCAGTCCTGGCCTTTAAGATTCCGTCTCTTTATTGGAAAGATAGAAGTCAAGCTCTCTGGCAGATCCTAGCAATCACTCCTGGAAACTCTAACGGCCAAGAAGTTTGGTGCCGATTTTTAACTGCATCTGGCTTTCATGTTAGATGTTGCCCTGACCCACATTTACATCACAAGTTAAACAGTCTGAGAATATTTGTATTAAGATCAACAAGTTCAAAAAATTGTTTAAAAAGGTATGTCTAAAAGGATAAAAACTGTATGATTCTACTTATATGAAGTCCCTAGAATCGTCATGTTAATAGACATGAGTAGAAGGGTGGTTGCCTGGGGCTGGGGGAGGAGGGATGGGAGAGAGTGTTTAATGGGGCAGAGATTCAGTTTGGGAAGATGAGAAAGTTCTGGAGATGGACGGTGGGGGTGGCTACACCACAATGTGAATGGACTTAAAGCCACTGAACTTACCACACCTAAAAATGGCTAAAGTGGTAAATCTTTATTCACCACAGTTTTAAAACGCAGTTGGTTATTGAATCTGCCTCATTACACAAATGTGCTCTGTGGAATTGGACAGTGTTGCCCTTATGCTTTGTGGTAAGATGGATAGTGGCCCGAAAAGGCACCCAGGTCCTAATCCCTGGAACGTGAGAATGGTACTGTATATTGGCAAGATGGGCTTTGCAGGTGTGATTAAGATACGGATGCTGGGTGTACCCTAGATGCGATCGCTGTGTCCTTACAGGAGACAGGTAGTCGGATATCTGACAGAGGAGAGAAGAAAGTCGTAGGACGAACAAGAAGGAAGCAGAGTTCGAGGGCAGCTGCTCTCTGTTGGCTCTGAAGGTGAGGAAAGAGCCCTGAGCCCCAGGATGCAAGAGTGCACCTCTGGAAGCTGGAAGAGGAAAGGAGCTGGGCTCTTCCCTGGAACCTCAGGAGGACCACAGCTCTGCTGACACCTTGACTTTGGTTCTGTGAAACAGATTTCAGACTCTGACCTCCAGCAGAGTGAGAGAATAAATGTGTGTTGGTTGTAAGCCCCCCCAGTTTGTAGTAGTAATTTGTTACAGCAGCCATAGGAAACTAATATATACATATATGATCATATACTTATATAACAAGTATCTTCTTTTACAGTACAGTATTATTAACTATAGTCACTATGCTGTACATTACATCCCCAAGACTTATTTACATTATAACTGGAAGTTTGTACCTCATGTTTTAATAGTAAACTATTTTAATAGCAAAACTATATTTCTGATAAAAAAACACCTTATATATTAAGTTCAGTCCCATTTTTCATCTTAGAAAGTTTTGTATTAAAGGTATTCCATTAAATGGTATTGGTATCTCCAAGCTATAATCAAATAATTCTATTTGGGGCTTCCCTGGTGGGGCAGTGGTTGAGAGTCCGCCTGCCGATGCAGGGGACACGGGCTCGTGCCCCGGTCTGGGAAGATACCACATGCCGCGGAACGGCTGGGCCCGTGAGCCGTGGCCGCTGGGCCTGCGCGTCCGGAGCCTGTGCTCCGCAACGGGAGAGGCCACAACAGTGAGAGGCCTGAATACTGCAAAATAATAATAATAATAATAATTCTATTTGAAAATTCAATATTTAAAATACTCAGCATAGACAGAACACTCACATAAATCACAGCAATATTTTTTTGGATCTGTCTCCTAAGGCAAAAGAAATAAAACCAAAAATAAACAAATGGCACCTAATTAAACTTAAAGGCTTTTGCACAGCAAAGAAAACCATCAACCAAATGAAAAGACATCCTACTGAATGGGAGAAAATATTTGCAAATGCTATGACGGACAAGGGGTTAATATCCAATACAGTTCATACAACTCAACAGCAAAAAATCAAACAACCCAATTAAAAAATGGGCAGAGACCTGAATAGACATTTTTCCAAAGGAGGCATACAGGTGGCCAACAGGTACATGAAAAAATACTCAATATCAATAACCATCAGAGAAATACAAAGCAAAACCGCAATGAGATGTCACCTCACACCTGTCAGAAAGGCCACCATTAAAAGTCTACAAATAACAAACATTGGATAAGATGTGGAGAAAGGGAACCCTCGTACACTGTTGGTGGGAATGTAAATTGGTGCAGCCACTGTGGAAAACAGTATGGAGGTTCCTCAGAAAACTCAAAATAGAGCCACCATATGATCCAGCAATTCAATTCCTAGGTACTTATCTGAAGAAAACAAAAACATTAACTTGAAAAGATTCATGCATCCCAGTGTTCGTAGAGCATTATTTACAATAGCCAAGACACGGAAGCAACCCAAGTGCCCAACACCACACGAATAGACTAAGAAGTTGTAGTGTCTGTGTACAATGGAATACTACTCAGCCATAAAAAGGAACGAAATTCTGCTGTTTACAACAGCATGGCTGGACACAGAGGGTCTTATGCTTAGTGAAATAAATCATCCAGAGAAGGACAAATACTATATGTTATCGCTTAACTGTGGAACCTAAAAAATAAAACAAAGGAACAACAAAAAACAAACGAATGCATATAACAAAACAAATATAGAAAACAAACTAGTGGTTACCAGTGAGGAGAGGGAAGCGGGGAGGGGCAAGATAGGGGTTAGGGATTAAGAAATACAAACTACCATGTAAAAAATAAATAGGCAAGAAGGATGTATTGTATAGCACAGGGAAATATAGCCATTATTTTGTAATAACTTTAAATGGAATCTATAAAAATATTGAATCCCTATATTGTGCACCTGAAACTTCAATAAAATAAAGAAAGAAAAATAAAATGCTGAGGCAAAACCCACCAGAAGCAAACTATTCCTAACCTATTAACCACTTAAAATATTCTAATATGTCTCCAAAGACATTTAAAGCCAAAATCAGGTTTCCTTTAAATGGAAGAGGGAAACAGAATATAAACTCCCTTCAAATTGCATTCATTATAGATTTAATACACATGTAGGTAGGAACAGCTTCTAAGACTGGAGAACATTAAGTGAGAAGAGAAGACCCTTAGTTCCCAGGGAAGGGCCTAATACCCTCCTAAACTTTGGAAAAGCAACGTAAAATTCATCCCCAGTCATGTCGGGAGGCTTGCAGCCCTGAAGGCATCTTCCTGGCTCATTTGGTATTCTGCATGTGAGCCACTGAGCCCCTCATGGAAATCTAAAATGATAATAGTTCAGAAACAGGTGGAACTTTCAATGCCCACGTTGTGGATTGTTATGCCCTCACATTTGTCCGGTTCCTCTCATTTCCAAATGACGACACAGGTGCAAACACAGAACGTGGTCTATGCAGGCAGTGACTCGTTCACTGCCTTCAATGCACCAGCTAACTGGCTGGGGTCCCCTCCCCAACCTTCAAAGAGGGTCACTGAACCAGAAAACCACTCTCCCCTCCAAGCTCTGGGCCTCCACTGGGAGCCCCACCAGGGGGGCTGCGTGGTTACCGTAAAATGTTGATACTCAACCGAGAAGCTAATAAATAATACTAAAGGTCTCTATCCAATCATTAAGCTCGGCAGATTTTCTCTCCTAACACAGCTCAGCCGTGTCCGCTTCTCTACACCTCCACACCCATCGCCCCAGCCTAAGTCACCGTGATTTCAGGCCTGGTTTATTGCAAGACCCACCCCTTACCCCGTACTGATTTCCCTTCATCCTCCTTTGGGAACTTCTAACCATTCGCGCACCAGCCTGAACTCTCTGTGCTAAACGTAACCTGGTGGGATCACCCGTTCCACGTCCTACTTAAGGCCCTTTGATGGCTTCCCCCGTTGTCCTCAGTGTAAATACCCTCCAGCTGACCCACCCAGCCTCGGGTCATCTCCGTAGGCGGTCCATCCTCCAGCGACACTGGATGAATGCCTTTCCGCTCCCGGAGGGCACCATGTCCCTCCCCATCCAAGGCCCTTCCTCTGCTGCTCCCTCAGCCCGTGGCCTCAGCCACCACCAGCTCTTTACTGGGTTAGTCGTCAGTGAGAGAAGAGTCGTGAGGACCACGCAGGTCAGGGTCGGTGAAGCCCTTGGAGCAGCCTCCAGCAGCACGGGAGATCTACAGGTACGACTGGTGTTAGCGGTGGTCGTATCATTATCTGTCATCCTTAAATCTTAAGTACACGGATTCCATGGCAGAGCTGCAGACTCCACTGTCTAAGGCAGATTCCCTTGGTTATGCCCTCACAGAACCGAGTTCAAGGGATTCTATCTCAGTTTGTAATCATGCAATTTACTTACGTGGTTATTTAAGCCCATCTTCCCCATTAGACTTTAAAGCCCCGGGCCCTAACCAAGGTTTAGTACAAACACATAGTACTATACTTTCAAAATGGCTAAACTCATTCAAAATATAGTCTTAATATAAGACTCTGTGGCACATAGAAAATACAGTCAGAGGAGCTCTGAGAAAGAACCATCCAGGAGGCCGTTGATTCAGTCAGCTCTCGCCATCAATGTGCTGCAGGACAAACCACGCAGACTCAGGGCCTTTATGACAACATGTTTCCTGCTTTGAGGAGTCCAGGCTGGGCTCAGCACAGTGACTCTCCTACAGGCAGAGGCCAGGTGGGTGTTGGCTGGGGACAGGCCAGCTCCATGCATCTCTCACCCTGCCAAGACTACGGCCCCTGGAGCGTGCACCCCTCAGCGTGGGTGCCTGGAGTTCAGGCCCCTGTCTGGCCGGCATGCAAGCACATCTAAGGCCCCAGCTTACAGGACCTCAATTACAAGTCCTTTGACCAAAGCAAGTCACGTGGCCAAGTCCAAAATCAACGACACAGAGAAGCAGAGTCTCTGCCCCTGGCAGGAGAAAAGAGGAATGAATGTTTGCCACGAATAATTTAAACTATCGCAGGCGGCCACGCTCAGAGCAACCGAATCTCAGGTAACACGAGATGCCAGTGTCACCCAGCTTGAGGGGACTTGCAGTTATGAAGCCCCTCCGAGCGGAGAAAACAAACAATGGTATCAGATATGAGCCCAAGTTCTGAGTCAAAAATAAGAGCCACCACTGAAAACAGATTTACAGTGGAGATGCTCCTCCGTGGGCAGCAACTCACATGCTCCGGGGTGGGTAACAGCTGGGGTTTACTTGGCCGTCGTTAATGAACGCCAAGGCAGCCCCACGCTGCCACGGGGACTAAGCCATGAATATGCAAGGAGAAACAGAATGCAAAATAGAAGACATTAAGTATCGTTGAAGGAATAGAATTGTGAGTATTTCCTAAGTCAGCATGTGTTGAAATTTTCCTTATGATGGTTTCAGAGTCGCTCAAGTCAAATGAAAAGGGCTGTTTTGCGGTTTGTTTGGGTTTTTTTGTTTCACATGACTGCACAGCAACTATCCAATCAATCCTCCTGCCTGCGGCCACAGTGATTATTTGAAAATGTAAATCTGATCATGTCCCCTCCCCACTGAAAACTCTTCAAAGGCTTCCAATTGCCTCTGGTTAGAATCCAGTCTCCTGTCAGTGGTGTTCCAGAACCTTCTCTACTGGCCCCCATCTACCTCTCCAGCCTCACCCCCCAGCCATCCTCTCCCTTGGCTCCAGCCGCTAGAGACTTTTTTGATTTTAATAAAATGTCATACTCTCATCTCTAGGCCTGTTGTTCCCTCTTCCTGAGAAACTCTTACCCTTCCCTTTTCGGCTAATTGCTAAGCATCACTTAGGTTTAAACATCACTTCCTGAGACAAAGCTCCGGGGACCCACGGCTGCTGCGTGACCCCCAAAGCATCCTGTCATCCACCATCACAACAGGCATCCCACTTCTGTTGTTATTCTGTCTTGCTCGAGTCCCCTTACACCCATGCAGGCAAGGACCATGTCTCTGACCCACTACCCACTGTATATCTGTATATACTCAGGAGGCATGGGTTCCCCTATTTCTGCCGGAATCCTCTCTCGTCTACTTCTCAACGGCTGCTGACTCTAATTCCAGAGGATTTTCTTTCAAAAGAAATACCGTTGAAACTTTTGTGAAAACTGTTATCAACTCGGCATATTGTCGGTAACAGGCACTTTATCCCCAATTTCTATGCATCCTTCAAAGTTCAGATTTCCCCACATCCAGGAAGTCCTCAGAGTTGCCTTCAAGCTCAGCCTAAGGAGCCACCCCTGGGCTCCCAGGGATGACGGTGTACACCTTATCTCAGCACCGACCACATCTTGCTTATGAAGTTCTCAGTAAATATTTGCTGAATCCGGGGGAATTGGACACAAGAGGCAGGGGATGCATGTGTGACCTTTGCCAGAATCCCTTTAGCCTGTGCCTCTTCTGATTCGTGGCTGGCTCTTTTTTGAAAGCAGTACGGTTGCCTCAGATCAAGACAAGCATGAAATAGTGTTCCCATAGTTACACACATCCTTTATATCAGTAAAATTATAATAATCTTATGTAAATATATACTGGCATATCCCCCCTCCCCCAGAGAACCGGTTATTAAGTATTTACCAGCACATCACTGCCCACCACCCACATGAACACCCTGCCTTACTCATTACTAAACGTGAACTTTGAGGTACTCTTTTTTATTTCATTTTATTTTATTTACTTTATTTATTTATTTAGGCTGCATTGGACCTTCGTTGCTGCACGCGGGCTTTCTCTAGCTGCGGCGAGCAGGGGCTACCTTCCGTTGCGGTGCGCGGGCTTCTCCTTGCGGTGGCTTCTCTTGTTGCGGAGCACGGGCTCTAGGCGTGCGGGCTTCAGTAGTTGCGGCTCATGGGCTCAGTAGTTGTAGCTCACAGGCTCTAGAGCACAGGCTCGGTAGCTGTGGCGCACGGGCCCAGCTGCTTCGTGGCATGTGGGATCTTCCAGACCAGGGCTCGAACCCGTGTCCCCTGCATTGGTAGGCAGATTCTTAACCATTGCACCACCAGCGAAGTCCCTGAGGTACTCCTGAAGATAACTTTAGTATGTAGAAAAGAACATTCAATTGGGTTGAAAATTACTTTTTATTTTCCTAATCAATACTTACTTCTCATTGTTTTCAAGTTCAAAAGCCTATTTTTTCCTTAAATTTTAAGAACGACTTCATATCTTATTATTTTATTTATAAAACTACAAATATCCACATCACCTTTAAGGGTATTGATTAATATTTCTTGCCTTTCACTAACTTAGGACATTAAAGTTCTTCAAAAAATTTAAATTGCATTTGTAAATTTAATCTATCATATTTATGTTAAGTACCTCAATTGACTGAAGACAAATAAATCAATCTTATGTGCCTAAATAACACTTATAAATATAATACATTTAACTTACATGTACTGTGAAAGCTGCCACGAGAGAGCTTGGTGTCAAATGCGTCTCCCCATGCTGGCCACCGCCAGTAGAGCGGCACCTCCAGTATACCAGTATCGCCAGTATAGCAGCACCGCCAGTATCCCAGCACCGCCAGTATAGCAGCACCGCCAGTATCCCACACCACCAGTATAGCAGCACCACCAGTATCCCAGCACCGCCAGTATCCCAGCACCACCAGTATAGCAGCACCGCCAGTATAGCAGCGATCTCTAGTGCTCGAGCAGCACGGTGCTGGGCTTCATCTGTCATTAACGTTCTTTCTTAAGCCTTTATGTTAGTCAGGGTCCTCTGAAAAGTGGATGCTAAGATGCGATTAGAGTGCAAGGTGAATGGGAGAAACCAGTAAGGGAAGATGTGGGGGGCCTGGAAAAGGATGGCCCTGCCGTCAAAGTGAGATGCCAATCTTGGGGGTGGGAGGGAGGGA
>NW_006783542.1:498759-499776 GCF_000442215.2 Lipotes vexillifer
GAGGAAGGAAGGAGGGAAGGAGGGAAGGAAGGAGGGAAGGATGGAGGGAGGAAGAAGGAGGGAGGGAGGGAGGGTGGTCATAAATTGCAGAGCAGATTTTTTAGTTTTGCCAAGGCCAACAGGGAGTCCTCACGCCAAACTCTCGCATCCGAGGGCCCCCCCTACTTCCCAGGAACAGGCCCGCCTGAGTTCCCCCTCCCTGCCCCCCACACCAGCACTGGCTGGGAGTAGCCCCTGGAGTGTGGCCTAGACAGCACACCATGAGGGACGTCAGGGTGGCAGCTGGGGTCAGGGGGCAGTTACACTCTGAAGTACAAGATCTAAGAGACACGTTCTTGGCCGTGGCCACCCCTTAACTTTTTGCTTTCCATTATTACTATTATTATTATTATTACACAAGTAAAACATAGTACATAAAAACATACCTGCTTTCTCTCTCCCCACCTAGCCTGAAGCTGTTCACTTCCTCAGAGAGAATCGCTGTTAACAGTTTGGGGTGAATCCTTTCAGACCTTTTAATACTTTATACATTTACATTTATATGTAGAGAAAGACTGCATGTAAGGAGAATTTATTTTGTTTGTCGTTTATAAAATAATACAGATAGTTCCATTATTTGCTCTTTTCTTCTTGTTTTCCTAAGATGTAATCTACATTAATATTTCCTAACCTTCCTTGACGTTCAAACCCATTTCATGGTCTCACACATTCCCTCTGGAATTTTTTAATTGTGTCACTTGTGTGAGGTATATGATTGAGGAACGATTTCGAGAAAGAAAAGATATTTTATTGTAGTTGGAAATTATTAAAGAGTATTTAAATATCATATGTAGGGTTTCCGTGGTGGCACAGTGGTTGGGAGTCCGCCTGCCGATGCAGGGGACACGGGTTCGTGTCCCGGTCCGGGAAGATCCCACATGCCGCGAAGCGGCTGGGCCCATGAGCCGTGGCCGCTGAGCCTGCGCGTCCGGAGGCTGTGCTCCGCAACGGGAGAGGCCACAACAGTGAGAGGCCCGT
>NW_006783542.1:500009-516008 GCF_000442215.2 Lipotes vexillifer
AAAAAAAAAAAAAAAAAATCATATGTAAGGATGTGCATTACATAACTATAAAATTTGACATTTTCCCATTAATAAGTATCATGCTTAATGTACTTTGAAGTATTTGTGTCAAGAAACATGATTTGATGACAAATTTTAAACCTCCATTTTATATTTGCTTTGGGGATGAAATGTACATTAAATATAGTTAATTAATTAAACTGCATCTAATATGGATTAAAAACTGTCTTCAGGACCAGATGTTTGAAACACATTTTACACTAAAAATGTTATTTTTATCATCTGTTTTATTTCTAGATGACAAGGTAGAAAGGAAGGTTTCCCGTTACTATTTGCAAAGGCTTTCCTATTGCCCCCATGGGTAGTTTTAACGCTCTATAAATGAAGACCTAAATTGGATATCATCATCATTCTATTTCTCTCTCTTGCCCCTGGCTTTTGAACACTAGAGGCATCTTGATGCTATATTAGAATTCAGATCAGATGAATGCAACTTACAGATCTGATGAAGAGCAACTTTAGGTAAATTGGCAGAATTACTATAATTTGGAGGCTTCGTGTGAACTTCTTTTTTTTCAAATTCAATGCTTCTTATGCTTCCCTCTGCGAATGCACAGTCCACTGCGGGCATAAACCAAGCAAAATGTGACTACAAACAAAGCACTGTGCTAACTACCGCAGTTCAGCTCTGGGTGACAGACAGGGTAGCAAGAGCTGGTCTGGTCACCCCAGTCACTGGGCGTCCTGACAGACCTGAGACGTAGAGGCTGTCACTCTCTGTTCCATTTCAAAGGGGAAATTTTTTAAAATTATTTTCTTTATTGATATTGTAAAAACAGATAGTTAAATCAGCTACAAAGGTTGTCAGCTGCAAAGAACAGTTTAGCATCCCAGCAAGTACACCTCCAGAGGGAAACGCCCCTCCCCGTGTTGCCAGCTGCCTGGTACCCAGAGCACAGATGAACAAAAGTGACCTACGCCAGCACTTGCGTCTTTTCCAAAGCCGGATCCTGTGATACCAAAGCGGAGCGTGAAACACGGTGGTTAAGTTCAGAGCCTGGAGACTCCAGCCCCATATCCCATTACTGGCTTCATTTATCACACGAGTTCCTTCTGAGTAAAGACCTGGATGTTGGAAAAGGCTCTATTCCCTTCAACAAACTATTCAATGCCAGTGTGGTAACACTAACAGAAATAATCATCCTTTCACTGGAGGATTTCCAGGCAACCTTGCAGTCACTCCACATTCCCCCGGGGGTCTGGGAGACCACAGGTTGCTGCTGATGACATCTAAAAAATGGATAGACAGCAAAGACTTCAGGCACTCCTCCATAAATATTGTTTCTCTCTGCAGAGCTTTTGAAAGATATTAATGGCAGTGAGTTTGCAATTATAGTTCCTGATAAGAACCTGGAAAGCAACTATTCCAGGTAACCAGTTAAAAGAAAAATAGTTAGGGACTTCACCGGTGGTGCAGTGGATAAGATTCTGCACCCCCAATGCAGGGGGCCTGGGTTCAATCCCTGGTCAGGGAACTAGATCCCACGTGCATGCCACAACTAAGGAGCCCGACCGCCACAACTAAGACCCCACGCAACCAAATAAATAAATTAATTTTAAAAGAACTGTTTAAGAAAAAGCAAAATAGTTATACGATGAGCATTACCTGATCATGTATGTGTATGTTTATTGGGTAAAAGTATTTTGGAGGATATTTCTGAATAATAAAGCATGGGCTCCTTTCCTTTCACAATCATCGTAAACACAGTTCTTTCTACCTATTAATTTTGCTAATCAGCTAAAATAATCACTCATGCATCACCTACTATAAGGTATGACACGCCACTAAAATGTCACTTTGAAAATTAAATGCACAAACAGTGATAAGTAATGTGAACTCCTATACATTGTAAAATAATAACAGATGGAATTTTGCAGGATTCAAGGCTTGAAGGTCAAACCAATAATATTATAAGCAGGGGCAATGTTTCACCATACTATTTGTAAAGGGGCTGATATATATTTTTTAAGTTGCTCCTTTGGTAGCCAAGAAAACTAGTTTCCAGAGATGGCCGGTCTGCATAGACATAGCGGATCCATTAAGTCAGTATTTGGTTCCTCAGCTGTACTGAGCAGTTAGCACATGCGTGTCCCTGTGCCAGGAGCAGCCCCTCGTCCCTGGTCCACAAGACATTGACTTCTGGGATAGACACAGAGGTGTGAAATGGGATGTGGCACACATGTCACACAGGAAGGCAAGAAAGGCATGGAGATCATGGCAAGGGATTTTGTCGTAGGCAAAGGGCGCTCACCCCCAAACTGAGCCCCTCAAATCCATTCACTTTCTCAGACGATGAGTTAGTCAACTCAAACCTCAATAAAATGGTACCCATGCCTGAGAGGTAAAAACTCCTGTCACCTTCACTGTGAAGAAGGGCCATTACACCACGGCCTGTACTGCAGCCCCACTTCAACTTCCTTTTAAAGAAAGATTTCTGCTAAATGTTTCCTTTTGTTTTCTTAATTTACATCCGTTATTTCAAAAGAGAAAACCAAAAGAGTTATTTGTCTCTGAAGAAATAAAATCCTCAGGTAAGCCGGCAACGTCTGTGAACTGTGTGATCAATTCGGTGATTAGGCAGAGGGGCCCTGTACATCCACATTGATTTTAAAATGCAAATCTGAACACAGCTAATCTTCACATAAATATAATAGGCACAGCATTGATTTTTCCCTCGTATCATATGAAAAATTAACTAAAGTGATGGTAGTGAGGTAATATAATGTTATTTGAAGGTAGACTAGGATAAGTTAAAGATGTGTATTGTAATCTCTAATGCAACCACACACACACACACACACACACACACACACACACACACACACACAAGAGGTATAGTTAAAAGTCAATAGAGGAGATGAAATGGAATACTAAAAAATATTCAATTTGCCAAAAAAATAAAGGTAGGAAAGGAAGAGGAAAAGAACAAAGAATCGTTGGGGGCAGATACAAAACAAAGATGGTAGACTTGAGTCCAACCATATTCAGAGCTCCATTTAAAGTGATGGTAGAGGGAATTCCCTGGTGGTCCAGTGGTTAGGGCTCTGCGCTTTCACTGCCGAGGACAGGGGTTCAATCCCTGGTCGGGGAGCTAAGATCCTGCCCAGGGAACTAAGATCCTGCAAGCTGAGGGGGAAGAAAAAAAGTGATGGTGGAAAATCTATGGCAAAAGTATAAGTAATAATGACACTGGCCGCCATTTAACATGTTCTATTTAAAACAGACGTAGGTTAACATATTTTAATGTGTGTTTGTTTCACATGTGCCAAGTGGTAACTGGCCCCACGTGGAAGGAAAAACTCACTGGATAATTCTCAGCTATGGTTCCGTCAGCAAAGTCCCTCAGTAGAGACTAACGTGGTGGGTGCACCCCCGCTGAGGCTGCTGCCATCATAGAAATGCTTGTTTATTTAACTGATGGCTGCTGCCTTCACTGGGGGGCTAGCTTCTCCTAGAGATGGGCCCTGGATATAGCAAAGGGATAAGTCATGCTCGTGTACTCATTCTGCTCCCCTACTAACTGCTCTTGTGAGTCTGAGACATCTACTTGGTGCCTAAAAAAGGCAAGATTCAAGAAAGGGTAAGACGTTAGTCACACACACATGCACGCACACAAAAGTCTCCATAAGTTTGACATTAGAAAGAATGTCAACATGATGTCTGCCCATCTGGAGCTACAGATATTTAAGAATCAGTGTCTGGATCTCCTGAACACAATAATATAACAACATTTTTATAGCAAAGCAGGCTGAATTCCTGTGATAAATAAATCCCAGTTCCACACAGGCAGGAGTCTTTACGAATTTCTGCTTTAATAACAAGAGAGTTTAATTACAAATCCCATGAGTTATGATCAACACTCCCGGACTCCCCCATCCCCGCTTCCAACTGCCGGCACCACTGCTGCATTCACAAGACTGACAGACTGACGTCCTCGAAACTAACATTTTCATAGAGGGGGGCCTTTGGCTAGAGAGGTTCTGGCTAACAAGTAATTACACCCGGATGTGTAAGAGATCCTTTACTAATCATTCAGAGAAATAGAAATGTATTTTCTTCTAGGAGTTGTAATGAGAGTTGTGCCATATTAAGCATCTGTTAGAACCGCAACTTTGCAAAGAAAAGGGACTTTAGAGCTGTGATTTAGCACCAGGGCACCCTTCCCCATCGCACCTCCTTGGCTGGCCGCCTGATCCAAAGCACCACTGTCTTTTACCTGGAGTCTCACAATAACCTTCTAACGGAGAGATTACTCTGCTTCCGCCCCTGCCCCCTTACACTGAATCCTTAACACAGGCACAGAGTGAGGCTGTGTAAGTGCCAAGTTGCATCATGACCCTCCTCTACTCCATACGTCACTCAGAGTCTTTACGTGGCCTATAAGATGCCACGGGACGCGACCTCCCTTCCCACAGCTGCTCTGACCTCACACCTCCTCCTCCTTTTTGAATGGACGGACTCCCACCTCAGGGCCTTTGCACAGGCTCTCACCCAGATACCCACGGGGCTCACACCTTTGCAGCTTCAAGTGTTTATTTAACTGTCTCCCACTCAGAGGCCTACCCTAGTGACCTTCTTAAAATTGCAAACCAGCCCTCCACCTGAGAACCCCTGAGCCCTCTCACCCTGATCTATTTTTCTTTCCACGTGGCAGTTATCACCTACTTATGGCCAAGAATGTTAATATCTACTCTTTTATATAATTTCACATGAATGTATAATTCATTTACACTTTACTTTGTTTTCTGCGTTTGCTCACTAGATTGTAAGACCCACAAGAACAAAGATTTCTGTCTATTTTGTTTCCAATGTCTAAAACATGGTCGTATTCAATAAATGTGTGTCGAGTTTCTGAATGAAATGAAGAGAGGGTGCATTTTCATCAGGGGTCAGGCATGAAGAGCCCTAAGGGCCATGATGATTCTAGACTTGACCCTGAGGGCAAGGAAAAATGATGGAGAATATGAGTTAAAATAACCTCCAGGGGCTT
The DNA here is from genome assembly GCF_000442215.2 of Lipotes vexillifer. Taxonomy (NCBI): domain Eukaryota; kingdom Metazoa; phylum Chordata; class Mammalia; order Artiodactyla; family Lipotidae; genus Lipotes; species Lipotes vexillifer. The sequence continues at coordinate 505,061 of NW_006783542.1, forward strand.
CCCTGGTGGCGCAGTGGTTGAGAGTCTGCCTGCCGATGCAGGGGACCCGGGTTCGTGCCCCGGTCCGGGAAGATCCCACATGCCACGGAGCGGCTGGGCCCGTGAGCCATGGCCACTGAGCCTGCATGTCCGGAGCCTGTGCTCCGCAACGGGAGAGGCCACAACAGTGAGAGGCCCACGTACTGCAAAAAATAATAATAATAATAATAATAAAAAAATAAGATACCACTAGGATGGCTATTAAGAAAAAACGAACAAACCAAACAAACAGAAAACAAGTGTTGGCAAGGATGTGGAGAAATTGAAACATTTGTGCACTGCTGATAGGAATGTAAAATGGTGCAGGCACTGTGAAAAACAGTATGGCGTTTCCTCAAAAAATTAAACATAGAATTACCACATCATCCAGCAATTCCACTTCTGGGTATACACTCAAAAGAATTGAAAGCAGGGACTTGAACAGATTCTTGTGCACCCACATTCATAGCAGCATTATTCACAACAGCCAAAAGGTGGAAACAGGGCTTCCCTTGTGGCGCAGTGGTTAAGAATCCGTCTGCCGATGCAGGGGACATGGGTTCGAGCCCTGGTCTGGCAAGATCCCACATTCTGCGGAGCAACTATGCCCGTGCGCCACAACTACTGAGCCCACGTGCCACAACTACTGAAGCCTGTGCTCCGCAACGAAGAGTAGCTCCTGCTCGCCGCAACTAGAGAAAGCCCACACACAGCAGCGAAGACCCAACGCAGCCAAAAATAAATAAAATAAAAATAAAAAGGTGGAAACAACCCAAATGTCCATTAACAGATGCATGAATAAACAAAATGTGGTCTATACATACAACAGAATATTATTCAGCCCGAAAAAGGAATGAAATTCTGACACATGCTACAACTTGGATGAACCTCGAAGACATTATTCTACGTGAAATAAGCCAGTCACAAAGGACAAATACTGTATGATTCCACTTATGTAAAGTACCTAAAGGAGGTCAAATGCATAGTGAAGAAAGTAGAAGGGTGGCTGTCAGGGGCTGGCGGGGAAGGAAGAATGGGGAGTTGTTGTTTAATGGACAGAGTTTTAGTTTAGGAAGATGAGAAAAGTTCTAGAGATGGTTGCACAACAGTGTGAATGCATTTAATGCCACTGATTACACACTAAAACATGGTTAAAATGGCAGATTTTATGTATGTTTTACCCCAATAAAATATAATAATTAATTTTTTTTTAAAAAAAAAAGGACCTCCAATATGGTCCCCAGTGAGCCCCTACCCCTTGCATGTATGGTATCAGGTTAGTCCGTGTGACCAGTGGAATATGGCAGAAGTGATGGTCTTCCATTTCTGCCGCTGGGCTGTAGAAGGCACTGCAGCTTCCATCTTGGTCACTCACTCTAGGGACAGTCGGCTGGCTGCCTGTTATATAAACAGTCCTACGGAAAGGCCACAAGGCAAGGAACTGAAGCCTCTCACCCTTTGCCATGAGGGTGAACTTGCAAACAGATTCCTAGCCTGTGCAGCCTTCACGTAAACTGCAGCTCCAGCTGACCCCTCGACTGTCACCTCCGGAGACCTTGAGCCAGACCCTCAGCTGAAAGCATCCCACTCAGCTAAGCTACTGCCAGGTTCCTGCCCCTAAAAACTATGTGAGGCCATAAGTGCCTGTTGTCTTAAGCTGCTAAACTGGGGGGTAATTTGTTACACAGCAACAGGTGACCTAATGAAAGGGGTAAGAGTTGGGAGGCGGGACGGGCAATTTAGAGGCTACTGCATGTTCCAGTTGTGAGGGGAAGGGTCTACACAGGCAGAGGCGGTGAGGGGGAAAGACAGATCCCCTTCAAGGGGTCTCTAGGAGGCGGGTCAACAGGACTTGACACCTGGGTGGATGCAGACAGGGAAGAGAAGAGAGGGTCCAGAATGATGCCCAGATTTCTGACACGGTTGCCTGGAGACACAGTGACTCCACGGGATACAGACCCACACACACTCATTCACGGTCTCCAACCCCAGACAAGCTCTCAGCCGTTTCCTTGGCGTCTCCTCAGCTACCTCCGTCCACACACTTCCTGCACACGGCGCCCAGCAAGCCCCGCGGGCATCGCCACCCCTCGTCCACCCTGGACAGTGTCCATCTCCCCCTCCTCTGTGCCCCCTGCCCGTGTGGACACACTCCCTTCCTACCACTTCCCAGTGTTGTGCAGTCACTTGTTTTCACTTCTGTCACCTAGACTTTCTTTTCACCTCCTCCTCGAGAAAGAGACCTGTCTGCCATTCCTCTCTCCCTTGGTTTGGCACACAGTAGGTGTTTGATGGGGAAATGAGTGAACAGAATAACAGCTGCACCGCACACATCAACACAGTTACTGGGCCACATCTGCTCAAAGGAAAACTTCTTTATGTCGGCATTTTATACTCCCGTCCAGAACACCCTTCTCACGGTAACTAAGCTTTCCTCACTCCCTTCCTGAGGGGGCCGTTTTCTCCCAGAATGATCTGCTCCAGCAACAGACTAAGGCAGCCTTTCAAACAAATATGAGTAAAAGACTCTGAGAGGTCTGCAGGTGAGAAATCAAGTGTGCCTGAAACCTACATCCCAACCAAAAAGTTGGAGGGCTTTTTCTTCTGTCCCCCTTGTTAGGTTGAAAATTATAAAGCCCACTGCCTAAAAGTTCAAGCTCCATGAGACATAAGGTTTATAATTCCTCACCCCTTGTAAGGTCTGCTTCTATTGAATAAATAATTCTGTCACACGACAGCATACATTAAGTTCTAGAGACATACTGCCGAGTGCCATCTCCTCCAGGGTAGCCTAGGAAACTGCTTTGCTCCCCTCTCCAATGTTTCAAAGAATATTTAGAGGTAGGAATATGTCACAGTGTCATTTCAAGCAACAAAAGCAGCATACAAAGCTGTTTAATAGCTAATGTCATCCTAGTTTTGCCCGTATGTATATGCATGTGTGTGTGTCTATTTATGTGTATATACATGCATACATACATAAAGATACACACAGAGACAATACAGAAATGAAAGGCACCAACATGTTAACAGGTTGTATCTGTTTGAACTTTTCCATAATAAAATGTGAAAAACTATGTTAACAGTGGTAGTGACATTACACGCAGAATATATAATTTTCTTCTTTGTACTTTTCCGATTATCTAAAATATCTGCAATAAAAAATAGCATAAGATGTCATTTTAAAATACCTAATACGGAAAGAAATATAACAAGTGATTAACAGCTAAAGGGGAGGGGAGGAAAGATAATGAGCTGTTTTTGCTTCCTTCTTATTCTTGCCTATTATTTTCCTAAATTTTCTACAGGGATTACGTTTTTTAAAACTACAAATTAGAACCTATTTAAAATTTTAATGAATACGTACGTCTTATGGAATGAATGTCTGTGTCCCCCAAATTCCGTACCTTGACGCCCTAATCCCCAATGTGACGGCATTTGGAGTGGGGCCTTTGAGAGTAATCAGGCTTATACAAGGTCATCGGGGGGAGGCACCTATGACAGGATTAGTGCTCTTATTAAAAGAGGTCAGAGTCCCCTCTGTCTTCCCCATGTGAAGACACAGCAAGAAGGCGGCCGTCTGCAAACCAGGGTGAGTCACGCCAGACACTGAATCTGCGTGCACCTTGATCTTGGACTTCCCAGCCTCCAGAGCCGTGAGGAATAAACATCGCCCAGTGTGCAGCATTTTGTTACAGCAGCCAGAATGAACTCAGACAACGGACATCTGAGGGCAAAGTACTTTCTCCACAGTGGCCCCTACAGCTGCCTTGTCTCCTGAAAAATGGCTGTGTTCCTTTTCTCTCTATGTCAGAAAGCTTCCTACATACTAAACACTCAGATTTAAACTTTAAAGCCTCCTGACTGGGTTGGAGGCTCTCCTGCTAAGCGTGCCTTCCAGGTCACTGTAAGCTCAGCTCTCAGGACGGGAGCCAGTCTACCTGGGGCCCGCCTGGCTCTTCCTCAGGAAGATACTGGTGCACAGGCAAAGGAACAGTCTAACCAGACAGTCCCTCCACACCTGGGTCTAGAAGGGGGTCTTCGGACATCCCAGGGTTCTTTCTGACTCCAGAGCCACGGCCCCCAGCCGGCAGAAGATGTAGGAGTCGGTGGATTTGCCAGGTCCGGCAGCCACCTCCTTTCTCTTTCTGCACGTGGTCTCGGAAGCTCTGCACCAGGTGACTTAGGTCTGCACCCCTAGAACGTGAAGTCATCACTCTCTCCTCGGGGCCACCTCTCCAGCCTGGGGTACTGTCAACTCCCCCTTATTGCTCTGTGTCCCGTGGGACTTGGGGCCACTCCCCTGCCACAGGATCCCAGGGCAGAACCCTACATCCTGTCACCAAGAGGGTTCCCTCAGACACGCGCACACACACACACACACCCCGTCTGCCTTTGAAGCCGTTTCTTCCCCTCGGTTAGGGATTCGTCATAGCACCGGGCAAATGCTCCCCTGATGCCCTTAACACTCTTCCAAAGCAGGAGGCCTGGACTGCGTTGGCAGGCATCTCAGGCCGAGCCCCTCGGGTGGGGATGACAAACAGAACATTGCCTGTGGTCCACGGGACGCTGGGTCACCCTTCTCAGAGACCAGGCGCTTTGTGGATTTGGAGGAACTCAAATCCTTCCCGGATCCCACTGAAAACTGCTGGGGCTGCCTGACCACCTGGCCTTCGTGAGTTCTGTGATCAGGAAGGTCTGGGGTCCTCCCTGCCCCCGGGAGCCAGGCTGATGCTCTGCGGAAGTGGGGGCAGCACTGCGACCTGCCCACTGGCCTCTCAGAGCCACCAGCCCCGATGCTCCCATCCCTCACCTGCACCAGGCCTAGCCCCGTCAGGGTCAGGCGCTCCTGTCCTCTTGGGCAATATTCTATGGATACCGATGAGAGCTATTGCCAAATCTGATGGCAAAAAAAAAAAAAAAAAAAATAGAATTTTAAATTTCTAGACATGTTTCTTTTTCTTCATTTGCTACGAATATGGATAGAAACAACTCCTCAGCCCAGCAGCAATGAACAAAAGTAATTGCTGGGCTATTCACCTGTTACTAGAGTTTCGGGCTAAAACAAATGATTGTTATTACCAGGTTATAAACCCACTCCTCCGGGTTCTCAGATCAGGCCTGCAAACCCAGCTTATTCACATGACCTCCTTGTACCTAGAGAGAGGGCAACACACCTGTAGGGCGGCTGACAAAGACGGGACAGCAGGGAATTCCCTGGTGGTCCAGTGGTTAGGACTCTGTGCGTCCACTGCAGGGGACACGGGTTCAATCCCTGGTCAGGGAACTAAGATCCTACAAGCCATGCAGTGCGGCAAAAAAAAAAAAAAAAAAAAAAAAAGTGGGGACCTCAGCTCTGGGCATCAGTAGGCCTGAGACCATTAGCCTCAGACATCAGACGCAGGCAGGGTGCTGTTTCTGGAGACTTTACCTGCATGAAATTACTCATCCACTGGGGCAGAGTTCAGAGCTCAAAAGAAAGTGTGGTCAGCTGCTAAAAAGATGCCAGCCTGGGACATAAGCGGGGAGAACAGTTAGAATAATCCTAGGAAAAGTCTCAGTGCCATAAAGATGAGAAGGCATTCTTTTAGACCATTGATTAATTTTAATTCTGAAAGTTCAAAGCCACTATTTAAGGGAACTAATTAATTGCCAGTGTTCTCCCCAGAGAGATCCCCTGGGAGGTTTACAAGAGCAAGTGCACTGAGGGTCTAGCTGTTCCATCTCCCATGATCATTACAAGAAAGTAACGCTAGTCTGAGCCCCACCACATCAGGTCTGGGAGTTCCCATGTCAGGAATAGTAGCCACACTTAGTAGGTCTTACCCAGACCCTTCCTGAATTTTAGTTACTATGTCTCTGGGGGATTTGTCTCACCACGGTCACCCTCGGATTATGCTCAGTGGAGAAGTTATTCCCCAGGCCCAGGGCCTGTCGTGCCACATGTAGGTTCCATTACACAGTTCTTCTCATAAACATCTCCAGGAGACAGTCCTTATTTGAGTTTTTAACCTTCGGTGCAGACTGTTGAGTCCCTGAGACGCCTCAGTTCACGGCACACCATCATCACTGGTCCACACACGCGTCCGCCCTTTAATTTCTTTAAATCCCCTTTTGATCCCCGACTCACTCTCACCCTCCCCTCTCCCACCCACAGCAGCCAGCTAAGGCGTTGAAGGCTGACTTCATTCCCTTGGATACTGAGACGTTGCTGTTTGTGTCCACGTGTTCTTTCTGCTCAGAATCCTCTTATGCAGTATTTCTCCTATTCATGTTACAATCTGGTCCGTGTTTGTCTCTCATTGTCTACGCATTTTAAGTGAAAGCAGAGATGGAATCTTTGTGTTCTCATTTTCTATGGAACATTCCTATCAAGGGGTTTTCTTCCTGGTCTTTGATAGTTTTTTTTTCTTATCTCTCTGCACCCCCAGCAGGTGACCACTGTTAACAGCATGGGCAGGGCCCATCTCCACTTCTCCAGATCATTCACTCCCTTAAACTAGTGGATATATAAAGACGTGTGTGTGTGTGTGTATGTGTGCACGTGTGCACGCATGTGCACGCACGTGAGGTCTGGTTTAATGAGATTGGATTCGTAAGCCTTATCTCTGCCGCTTGCTTTTCTCACTTAGGCTTATTTCATGGTCATCCTTCTAGGTTAATAGAAGCATCTCTCATGCATTCTTTTTAATCATTGCATAATATTTCTTGGTACGAATGTTCAACTATTCACTCAGCCATTCCCCTACAGATGGGCATGTGGGTTGTGCTCAGTGTTTTATCACCACAAACAAAGCTGCAGTACATATCTGTGTACGTGAACCCACACACACGGGTGCTTGTATTGCTGTGGGATAGATTCCTAGGACCCTGCGTGTATTTTTCACTGATACGATGGTATTAAGTTATATACCACATTCCACCCCTTACTTTCTCCACCGCGCACCATGCCTTTGAGAGCTACCGATGTTGTAATTTGCAGGCCTGATCTGCTGATGCTACGAGGTGCACGATACCCCGTAGTGAGCCCCGCTTCACTGCCCATCACCCCCTGAGCTGATTTAGCATCATAGCAACACAAGGAAGAACATACAGTTCTTTCAAAATACTGCTGAATTGTCAATGTGCTTGAAGATAGAGCGCCGAACAGAAAGAAATAATAATGCAAGCTTTTTCAAACTCTCAACAAATTTGATTTTGGAAAATTGTTCTGACACAGGGCACAGAGAGAAAGGGGAGATTGCAGAGGGGGGCTCACATTTGTTGAGAATCTACCATGTGCCTGAACTTTAGAAAAATCTTATTTTGTGCTCGACACAAGCCTTAGAAGTAGCATTTTACCCGCTGATCAGATGAGGAAGCTGAGGGCTGGAGGTTAGTTGAGTGCGTTCCTTGTGCTGAGGTCAGGTGGGGGGTTCCGAGCCACTCCCCCCTGCCCAGGCTTAGAAGCCACACCCCCCTGCCCAGGCTTAGAAGCCACACCCACCTGCCCAGGCTTAGAAGCCACACCCCCCTGCCCAGGCTTAGGAGCCACACCCACCTGCTCCATAGCCTCTGCCCTTCCTCCTACTGAGTTTCAACCCACACGAACTTCTCACTTTTCAGAAAAGGGCTCATAAGCGGCGTGGGGAGGCACATAAAGTATCACAAGGTCTTCAATCAACAGTCTCATCCAAGGATTCTGAGAACACTGAAAACGGATATTCTTCCCAATAAAAATTAATGGGTTTAAATTAATGTTCCAGACTTCCCTGGTGGCACAGTGGTTAAGAATCCGCCTGCCAATGCAGGGGACACGGGTTTGAGCCCTGGTCCGGGAAGATCCCACGTGCCGCGGAGCAACTAAGCCCGTGTGCCACAACTACAGAGCCTGCGCTCTAGAGCCCGCGAGCCACAACTACTGAAGCCTGTGTGCCACAACGACTGAAGCCCGCGCGCCTAGAGCCTGTGCTCCGCAACAAGGGAAGCCACCGCAATGAGAAGTCCGCGCACCGCAACAAAGAGTAGCCCCCACTCGTCGCAACTAGAGAAAGCCCGCGCGCAGCAACGAAGACCCAAGGCAGCCATAAATAAATAAATAGATTCAATAAAAAAAAATTAATGTTCCAAGAAGCTCTGAAAATGTAACAGATTTATCGAGCTTTTGTGGGAAGATGTCAGAGGTAACAGGAACATGATTAGGGGTTGAATTCAGAGTTTTCCTGAGTCAGGCAAGAGGCTGGCCTAGTTAGCTAGTTAGCTAGGCCTAGTTAGCTAAGCAGGCCTAAGTAGCGAGGAGAAGGCCTCGGGGAGCCGTGTGACAGAGGCCCGAGACATTAGGACAATGCTGAGTAAGGAGGAGCGTAAAATGAATGCTCCAGACACAAGGGGACTCCTGCTAGGGTCCTGCGACTGTCACGACGGTCACGGGTCTCTTGTCCAGCACTGGGCTTTCTCTTCCCCAACACGTGGGTCCGAGCTGGCCACGTGCTGTGGTCAGTGTGCGTAAGGACCCTAGAAACCATCACAGCGCTGTCAGCAGGATCCAGGCCATGGACACGGAAAAGCCCAAAAGGAGATGACTTGGTCACACTACAAGATGGTAAAGAAAGGAAGGCTAAGGGTTTAAACCATTTCCTACCCCGGGATCCAAAGTCCCGGGCCCCGAGATCACTGAGATTTTTAAAGTGAACTGAGACCTAGGACGTCATGGGCTCAGAACGCTGTGCGGTGCCATCATCCCTGTGATGCACGGGCCCAAAGGCACAGGACGCCGCAGGTGAGCCGAGGTTCCACCACTGAGCAGGCAAGCCATGCAGCTCCGATTCCCGAGCAGGAAGAGGAAACAGGGGAGCCCTCGAGGGAGGGGGGCACAGGAAATGCCAAGCATCTGACAAACAGCAGCGAATCTCCAACCTAAACAGCTCACGGGCCCCCATGGAAAAAGACAAGTGTGACAAACTGTGCAATGCAGGCAGACGCAAGCTGTGCAGCAAAGCTAAATACGGAATTGATTCTGCCTGGGGAGGTGAGGTGGAGGGGCTCACACAAGAGATGGCATCTGGCCGGGGCCTCGAAGGACGACCGGAAACTAACAGACACCCTACTGGCCAACGTTCGTCATGGGGTTACTGGGGACCAGTACTGTTCTGGCAGATCGGCGTGTAATATTTCATCTATTCTTCACAGCCATGATTATAGACGTTGTGTATATGAAACGTGCTATAGGGTTAGGAAAACGACGTGCAAAGAGGTTAACTAACTTGTAGGCAAAGTCACAGGTAAGCAGTACAACAAGAAATTGAATCCAGGTCTTTTTTACTCCAGAAATTCTGGGTTCCCTCTATTCCCCTGTGTTCAACAGTCTTCCAATTTTCCCACAAAAAAAGGGGGTGTGTGTAAGGGGAGAGAACTCAGACAAAATGACTTTAAAAAGCCTTGGTTGGGCTTTCCTGGTGGTGCCATGGTTAAGAATCCGCCTGCCAATGCAGGGGACATGGGTTTGAGCCCTGGTCTGGGAAGATCCCACATGCCGCGGAGGAACTAAGCCCGTGTGCCACAACTACGGAGCCTGCACTCTAGAGCCTGTGGGCCACAACTACTGAAGCCCACGTGCCTAGAGCCCGTGCTCCGTAACAAGGGAAGCCGCCGCAATGAGAAGCCTGCACGCCACAACGAAGAGCAGCCCCGGCTCGGGGCTTCCCGGTCCGGGAGGATCCCACATGCCACGGAGCACCTGGGCCCGTGAGCCGTGGCCGCTGAGCCTGCACGTCCGGAGCCTGTGCTCCGCAACGGGAGAGGCCACAGCAGTGAGAGGCCCGCGTACCGCAAGCAAGCAAGCAAGCAAACAAACAAACAAACAAACAAAAAAGCCTTGGCAACAAGAAGGTGCCTGGAGGTTGGATGGTGGCCACTAGAGGGTGGTAGAGAAGAGAGGAGGCTGGACCCAGGTGGCACGTCAGAGAGGCAGGCCAAGGCGGGTAGGACGCCAGGCCCAGGGTGGGCCTTCTTTAAGAGTCATCATAAGGTTATTTTACTTTTTCAACTGAGGTGACATTCACGTAAGATAAAATGGACTATTTCCAAGTGAACAATGCAGTGGCGTTCAGGACGGTCCCCGTGCTGTGCAACCATCCCCTCCGTCTAGTTGCAAACCATGTCCATCATCCCCCACATAAATCCACAGCTGTTAAGCAGTCTCCCCCTTTCTTCCCACCCAGCCCCTGGCACCACGAATCTGCGTTCTGTCTCTAGGGATTTGCCTAGTCTGGATGTTTCACATGATGGAACCACACAGCATGTGGACTTTGGTGTCTGGCTCCTCTCACGTGACACGGCATTTTCTAGGCTCACTTTGTAGCAGGTGTCAGTGTTTCATCCCTTTTTGTGGCCAAAGGATATTCCATCGTATGGATGCACCACGATTTCTTTATCCAGTCACCCATTGACGGACACTAGGAACAAAGCAGCTATGGACACTGGTGTACGTCACAGGAGTTTTTAACCTGATCTGTGGGTGAAAAAGACGAGAAAGGGTTACAAGAGTGAAGGAGACCAAACTGGAGACCAGTGCCTCGTGCCAGCAATAAGTCTGAGAAAGGGTAAGATCTGAGAGAGTTTGGAATTAGAACTGGCTGGCTGTGCTCTGCATTAACCGTGCTGGTAGGTGAACATACGGCAGCTGGGGCAGAAGGAGGCATCTCCCTTTGCAGGAGGTGATAATGGACTCGGGAGGTAAGGCAGTGCAAGGCTAATGCTCAGAAGGTGAATTTAGGGTTGAGTCTGAAGTGCCCCTGGCCACTCAGCTGTATAAGCAGTGGGCACTGAGGAACCCCATCCAGGAGAGCATGCTGGGCTGAGACGGTCAGGAGAAAAAGATGTGCAGAGTGAGAGGTCGGGCCAAAACGCTGGGGAGACTGTCGGGATGGAGGGGGCAGCTTCTGGACCATCC
>NW_006783542.1:516018-516739 GCF_000442215.2 Lipotes vexillifer
GGAATGCCGCCCCGGTCTCCGAGCCTGGATCTCTCAAGATCCGGCTCAGATGACACCCGTTTATGGCGAAGGTCTGCTAGCCCCCCATCTGAGGCAGGCTCTCCACAGCACCCCGGTCACAGCCCTGCTCACACCGCGCCGCAGTCCTGGGGTCCTGATGGGTGCGTAGGCGGGGATGCACGGTATCTCCCTGTGCGGCACCAACAAGGGCAGTATAAATATTGGCCAGATGAGAGCGTGAACGAACGAAGGGTGTGGGAAGAAGACAGAGGAGGGGCTGCCAGAAGAGCCAGGGCAGGGCTGCTTTTGGGGACTCCAAGAGGAGGGCATTCCAAGGCAGAGTGATAAACCATACAGAGCGCTACAATGAAGTGAAGCCCGACGAGAAGGCTCTGGACTGGGAATTGGGGGTCTATGGACTTATGTCCACGGGGTCCTGGCGTGGAAGGTTGCAGTGAGCTGAGGAGGGGCCCTGGGGCTGCAGGGCAGCGGTGGCCAAGGACAAGTGGGGGGAGACGCAGGGCAGGAACTCGGCGAGGAAGAGCCAGAGGGAAGCGAGAACGAAGAGAAACGAATGCCTCTCCTCGAGGACACGGGACGTTTCACTCGTTCGTAAGGTGTGAGAGCCAGTGAAGGATGGAGAGGGGGGCGGCGGGGTGAGGAGAAACGGGACGGGGGCCGGGGCTTCAGAGGCGGCGGGCGGCCAGCGGCCCCGTTGCTC
>NW_006783542.1:517151-526594 GCF_000442215.2 Lipotes vexillifer
TGGTGAGCAGGAACCCCCAGACGCGGGGTCTCTTTTCCTGCGCCACTGATTTCAGGACGCGGTTTGGTTTGACCGGTGGAATGCGGCAGAAAAGGACGACGTGCCGGCCCCTAGCAGAGGCCTGAGGGGCCTGGAGGGTCCCGCGTCCCTCCTGCGCTCTGGCAGGGAAGCAGGTGCCTCGTGCGCCAGGGCCTCCAAGGCGAGCCTCGGCACACACCGCAACCGGACCCGCCCCCGCCCCCGGGGTCCCTGGAAGAGAAACCAGGCTGCGGTGTGAGCGCTAGGGCCGTGGGTTGCTTGTGAGCGCCGTGAAAAGCCGACTCCCACGCCGCAGGATGGAGCCGTGTGTCTGGGAGGGTCCAGGACCGCTGCGTCCTCAGCAACAGGGGGAAACAGAGATGGATGAAGACAGACTCGGCTGTGGAAGTAAAAGAAAGGGAAACTGAGGACCTTCTCACCTGATGCTCTTTCAGCACCTCCAGGTGGGTCACCTACAGAGACGGGTGCAGACTACGCTGTGGACTGGGGCCACTGGGGTGCCCAGGACAGGAGGTCGGGGATCACCCCCTCCACGCCCGATGGTTTCAGATACAGAGTAGAAGGCGGGTGAGAGAGGAAGACTCTCCAGGTTCAAGGTTAGAAGCAAACGTTTCTGGCGTGTTAGGGGCACATCTCTCGGAGCAAGGCCGATGCCCTGGGCCCGGATTCGGATACCACTGATGACAGCGAGGAGGAAGAGCCTGGCCGTGAACTTACCCTTCCCCCTCGCTTGCCATGGCCTGTGGCCCCCTGCCCTGAGCGGCGGGCACCTGCCCGCCAGGCCCCCAGGCCTCAAGTTTCTGGTGGTACCCGGGTCCTGCCACCTCCCCGGCTCTCTCTGACCTCCTCTGGAAGAGTTCAAGGCAGACCGCAGGCTCTCCGAAGCTGCTGCTACGGTTCCGACAGTATCAGAAGTGCCCGGACATTCTAGAAACTCCAAAAACAGCCCACTGGCAACAATATATTTTTTTTAAGAAAAGTAAGAAATTAAAGATTTGCTAACCTATCCAGAGATTCTTTTTTTCAGTTAGTGTAGCTTGATGGCAGTCACTGAACGGCCAACTTAAAATTAGAAACGCTTTTCATCGTACCATGTCATTTCTCAGTCCTTTATTTTATTTAACAAAGTAAATACGTGATTTTCAATATACGATTTCATATACATTTAAAAACATAGGGGCTTCCCTGGTGGCGCAGTGGTTGAGAGTCCGCCTGCCCATGCAGGGGACACGGGTTTGTGCCCCGGTCCGGGAAGAAGATCCCACATGCCACGGAGCGGCTGGGCCCGCGAGCCGTGGCTGTTGGGCCTGCATGTCCGGAGTCTGTGCTCCGCAACGGGAGAGGCCGCAACAGTGAGAGGCCCGCGTATTGCAAAAATAAAAAATAAAAAAATAAAAAACACACACACACTTTGGAAAAATAAAAGGGCTTCCCTGGTGGTGCAGTGGTTGAGAGTCAGCCTGCCGATGCAGGGGACACGAGTTCATGCCCCGGTCCGGGAAGATCCCACATGCCGCGGAGCAGCTAGGCCCGTGAGCGGTGGCCACTGAGCCTGCACGTCCGGAGCCTGTGCTCCGCAACGGGAGAGGCCACAATAGTAAGAGGCCCGCGTACCAAAAAATAATAATAATAAAAAATAAAATAAATAAAAACATAAATTTTGCGGGGGGGGGACTTCCCTGGCGGTCCAGTGGTTAAGACTTTGCCTTCCAATGCAGGGGGTGCGGGTTCAATCCCTTGTCGGGGAGCTAAGATCCCACATGCCTTGCGGCCAAAAAACCAAACATAAAAAAACAGAAGAAATATTGTAACAAATTCAGTAAAGACTTTAAAATAAATAAATATTTATTTTTTAAAAATATTTATTTTATTTACTTATTTTTTTGGTTGTGCAGGGCCCTAGTTGTGGCAGGCGGGCTCCTTAGTTGTGGCTCTCGGGTTCCTTAGTTGTGGCATGTGAACTCTTAGTTGCGGCATGCATGCAGGATCTAGTTCCCTGACCAGGGGTCGAACCCGTGCCCCCTGCATTGGGAGCACGGAGTCCTAACACGGCACCACCAGGGAAGTCCCTAAAAGCATAAATTTTTAATGTGATAGTGGAACTGAAAACATATTACTTTCCCAAGAGAGAAGGAAACTACGTATGTTCCAAGTCCAAATCCTAAATAAATAAATCCAATGAATGAATGAATGTATTCATTCCTTTATTCAAACCACATGCATCGTTCATCTTCCTAGTTAAAGAACACGGCACTGGGTGGGGGACAGAAAGATGAATAAGAAGAAAATCACTATCCTCCATGAGCATTAAAAAAGAAAAAACACACATAACTCTAAGAGAGTATATTATGTGCGCCAAAAGAATTAAAAGAAACTAGGACCTAAATTCAGAGGAGAGAAATCACTGTCGGTCGAAGGCTTCGTAAAGAAAGCAGTAGTCAGACTGGGCCATTTAGGATGCAAGGGAATTGAACAGATGGGTATGGAGTGCTGTTTGGACATAAACCATAGGGTTTAGAGACCCTGAAGCTGGGCATTCGGGTGAGAGAGCATGGCCACATCCCATGAAAGAGTAGCAGAGGAAATGGGTAGGAAGGTCACTGACACCAAAGTAAAAAGGGACTTCAATGTCAGGTTAAGAAATGTGAAGTTTGGGCTTCCCTGGTGGCGCAGTGGTTGAGAGTCCGCCTGCCGATGCAGGGGACGAGGGTTCGTGACCCGGTCCGGGAAGATCCCACATGCCGCGGAGCGGCTGGGCCCATGAGCCATGACCGCTGAGCCTGCGCGTCCGGAGCCTGTGCTCCGCAACGGGAGAGGCCACAACAGGGAGAGGCCACAACATTGAGAGGCGGGAAGATCCCACATGCCGCGGAGCAACTAGGCCCGCGAGCCACAACTACTGAGCCCACGTGCCACAACTAGATAAAGCCCGCACGCAGCAATGGAGACCCAATGCGGCCAAAAATAAATAAATAACCAGATACAAGACAATCAACTGAATTCCCCACAATTCACACCTAGAAACGGCTCTTTAAAAATAAAAAATAAAACAACTTTACACACCAATGTCAAGTATGTGATTTCAAGCGCTGAGTGGCCATTTGGATTCCACCCAATTGCTTGGAAAAGGCATTTTAATTATGCGAAACTTTTGCATTATTTCGCATTGTTGTTCTAAGCTTTGTCCTTTCAGTTCCACTGCGGCCGCCATGTGCGCGTTCACCAAGAAAAATGAGAGGCTTCCAACAGTCCTTCTGCATCCCTCACCCCGGCCCGCTCTCAGTGAGCCCTGAGTGTGAGACAGTTCATGCACGTGAAATTACCTGTGTGTAACGCCGCCAAGCACAGCTGTGCAGGAGGACGGTGGACCGAGCTCTCTGTGACCAGTTGTGTCACCTGCCAGGAGCTGCAGGGAGGGCTCACGGTCCCTACTGGGGCAACGTCAGAGCCCATCCTCCAAAGCCGCCCAGAGGGCCCTGTGTGGCCACAGGGGTCACCTTTTCCACATCACTTAGAGCCACCATTTGTAGCAGAGCCCCTGCTTGCCCCTTTCCAGGCTTTAAACAGGGATCTTAGTCCCTTTTGCAGGAAGATCCTCACATATGCCTCCCAGCTCCAGCAAAGGCTTTCTTTATCCACTATAGGTGCTCAACAGCTGTTCTTTGATCGATGGAACCAGAGTCCAGACCAGGGTTAAGGAGAGGTCGTTTTGATGATGGCACCGAGAAGCCTTCAACAGAAATAAAATAGAACCCGTGGCAGCCTAGCTTCATCTGACAGGGGACTATTTTTCCCCACCAGTACACCACATGGAGCCATAATTCTCTGTCTAGTGAAAACATCAGCCCCTTTTACATATTCATTAAAAATAATTTTTACATTATTATAAAATGCTTTTAATTTTTTATTACCTAGTTGATAATCAACACGAATCACCAACAATGAGAGAAGTATTCTCAAGAAACAGTGAAGATAGAGACCCAGTATTCCAGTACTTATGTATTCTTAAATTATCCAACAACAGTCTAAGATGTTTATAACTATTGTTAATGTTCACAGTCAGACAGCTTGATGATGTAACCCAGGCCAATAGCTCTCGTTCTTCTAGATCCTTCTGCCAGAGCAGAAATCACAGGAGGGCTTACTCCCTAAGCATCCTGCCTATCACAGCACATGAAAATTGCTGGTGCAGTAATATTGTTTTAAAGCTCTAGATGAAAAGAGTGACAGGCAATGTTGTAATCCCTCCCGTGCATATAGGAACGAACCAGCCTTCGTTTTGTTTCATGAGGTAAACATTATCATCTGACTCATAAAATGACTCCTTGCATTCTAAATAAACTAATCTTGGTTATTCCCCTTAGTAACATATATTGGTGCACATATAAACCAAGGCAAGATTTGCTAAATTATTGTTGACAGTTGTGGGCAAAAGAGTCGTGTACCAAGAGAGGCACATTCCATGGCTTTAGCGCTGTCAGGAGCTCACACTGTTTTACTTTTTAAAACTTCTGGTTTCTCCACTCCAGCAGCCAGAGAGCTTCAACTGTAGACCTGGGCTATTGAGGTCGGGCACCGCTCGCTGTTATTTCCAGCCAAGTGAGACAAACGAATCCTTTGCATGTGATCACCTCCAAGTTTAGCTCCCTTTGCCGTCTTCACACAGATCGCTTCACCTCCCGAGCACGACAAGTCTGGGCATCACTCAGCGGCAGTTACAGAGTTCCAATTCCCAAAAGCCAATGACAACGTAAGGGAATCGTCTAAGGGTCCCCCCAGAACATAAGTCACAGATCCTAAGAACCTGCTTTCACAGAGGCCCATAGTAGTTACCAGTTAATCTCCCAGGTCTGTTGTACAATCAAGTCCACAACAAAGGAAAACATTGAGAAATTGTTTAAAATGCTGCACGCACTTTAAAAGTAAATAAATACGATCGTCTTCAAAACAACAATACTAGAAAATTAACATCTGACCACTAAATTAGAATCGTTCGGTCAGAATTACAGTGTGACGCATCTAAACCATTGTTGGGTTTACGTGGAGGATGGAGAAGAAAAACCACATCCGTGGGCAAGGTCCTCACAGGCAGGTCCAGGGCGGGACCCCCAGAACGTTTCCACCTCCTGTTCAGTTTAACTACCACCATTACCTACAAGCGGGTAGTTCTTGAGCTGAAAGTACCCTCCAAGCTGGTAAACGGAAAGACAACTAAATCTGCTCAGTATTTACCAGCAATGACTCCTTTTCCCTGACAAATATTATATTGAATTTGGTCGCTCTGCTAAGAGGCAGTGAACGATTGGACATTCCAGAGCATCTGCGCCATAAAGACACCAACACAAATTGGTGATCGGTCATGTACAAACTAAAGTTATTGTGTTCTCAAGAGACAGGGAGTAAAACGGATAGGAAAGAATGCTAACAGCAGCAGGAAATATGAATAAACTGCCCTAAAGGGAAAGCTGTGTAGACTGAGAGGTCGAGTCTATATCAACAATTAATAAAACAGGAGTTAATAAAATTAACAGACACCATTTAATATCAATTAACCCATAATTAACACCGATGACTAAAACTGAGATAGCCTACATCACAATCTTTAAAACTGGCAACTCAACCCCTGGTGGAGATTAACTAATGATTTTCTTACTTGGATTTTGCCATATATTGTTTTAAAAGCTTAAGAATAAAACTGTGCCCACAGAACCTTTTCTTCGCTGGCCCTCACCCCGTCATTCAACTGGCTACTCTCAGCTCCTTGACCTCCGGGACACCAAGACCCCCAGGCTGTGTTTTCTACCCACTGTATTTCACCTAACAGAAGAGTCACTGATTATTAGATGCACTGTTATCTCTTGGGCCTCAAAGAAAGAAAAAGGAAAAGGCCAAATCTAAGCCTTATCACGATTCATTGTAATTAATAGGGTCTACCTTAACTCTTAGTTCCTTCGGATCCCAATGTCACCCCCCTAGTCCGGGTCCCCGCATAGCTCACGTGGACTCAGCAGAGCCCCCCCCCCCCCCCCCCCCCGCCCCCATCCTGCCCTCCTGCTGGGCTCCCAGATGCGGTCCATCTCCTTGGTGGGGAACAGGGAGGAGGTATGACTGGAGGGCTGGGCAAAGGCCTCCACAAAGCTCAAGTTTCCATTTTTCAGACGTCAGCCTGGGCACCTGCGGACAGTCCTGTTTCAGATCCGGCCAGCCAGCGCTCTGCAGACTAGAGGGGCGGAAATTCCCCTCCCCACGAAGATGTCCGGGGGGCCGGGAGAACAGACCAGACCCAGCCTACTGTCCCCAGTCCGATTCTAAGTCACCAGTCCTCCCACTGACTTCTGTGTCTGCTCTCTCTCCTGGTTTTCCTTCTACCTCTCTGGCCTCCAAGTCCTGTAAATCCTATCTCCTCGGGATCTCTTGAAACGGTCCCCTCAAATCCATTCCCATTGCCAAAACCATGGTTCAAGCATCACCACTGCCCTCATGCAGCAGCTCCTAACTGGCCTTGCAGATGCAGCGCCCCCTTCTCCAGCTGCCCTTCAATTGGCCCCCACCTCTTTAAAGTGCACACCTCATCATGTCCTGTCTGCTCCAGAGATTTCAGCTGGGCTGCCCGTTGCCTTTGGAAAAAGCTCACGTGGACTCAGCAGAGCCCCCCCCCCCAGCTCGCCCCCTTCCTCTCGCCCCTCCAGCCTCTTCTCTACCCCACTGCCAAAGCGACAGCTTTTTCAATACAAGTCTGATCATACCATGCAAACCTGATCACTCTGGGCTTAAAGACCTAACTCCTTCCGGGAGGCTCCAAGACCCCGAATGATCTGACTTCTATCACCTCCTTGCCTCACCCCTCAGCAGCTTCTTAGTCAACTTCTCACCCCCGATCCCATCCCACCCCTCTCGGTTCTTCATACACCACGCTCTCCCCACCTCCAGCCTCCACACCCTCTGCTTCCTCTGTCAGCTACCCCTGCTTCTCTGCCTCGTCCACTTTGTCTGTATTCACCCCTCACCCCCACGAGCACTCTCCCCAAGGACAGACCCCCTGTGACACATCCCCACCGCCTTCTGCCCTATGCCTGCATAGCCCTTTGTATACCTGGAATGACTGACCTAATTATCAGCTTAATTAGGTGTCTTTCCACCTTGAAGTTCTACGATGACAGGGATTCGTTTTCATCAGAGCGGATTCCCCAGTGTCTAGCACAGGATCTGGTATGTGTAGGTGCTCCGTGTTGGTTGACGGACCAAAAATTGTGGATGATGGCCAACGCAGTTCTACCAAACGTTATTTGGCAGAAACCAGTTTTTGCTGCAAAATATTAATAGGTGTTCTAAGGAAGAGGTTCTCAAAGTGTGGTGCTGGGCACACATTAAGCATTTAATAAATCTTAGGTGTGCTGCTACTGCTATGATGACAGCCACAAACGCAACAATAACGTAACAAAATATCGTAAGAGGTTTCGCTTTTTAAATACTCCATGACTGGGGTCTCTGCGGTTTTCATCCAGACGAGTGTCTAAGAGCAACCTCTCACAACCATATTAACCGTTGATTCTAAAACCCCAGGACAGGAAGACAATTCCGGGGCCAGTTTAAAAGGCCGACGATCAAGAACTGATACTGACAACAAATGTTGTCAGTGAAGTGTATTTTCCTCTCACTTATAAAGATAAAAATGGATTATCTGCAAGTGTGATAGAAGAACAACATTTTCTGTCTTTTAAATATTAAAGAACATAACATATGAGCTACAGCAAAGAAATTACCTTTCTCATTTGCCAACTCCAGTGATATCTGGTCATTTGTAATAGGACAGGTATTCTCCAGGGAAACGTGCCCTGGACACACGGTGTAACCATTTCACATCAGAGAGTCCCCAGCTGGCCATGATGTTCCTAGCTGATTACTTGGAATTTGCAATGAATTTTTCCACAGACATTAAATTCGAAGACACGGTCTTAGTAATTTTCATACCAATGGTACCGTGGTATGCCTGACACACTGCGGATTAATAGGCTTTATGTACTATGACATGATGCAAAACACTGTGGATTAAACAGGCTTTATGAGTCCACTTTGGAACCTAGACACATTTATTAGAATAAGGTTTCTATGAGAAACCCAGGGCCCAGGGCCCAGGAAGACCAGAAGCGATGAAAACGCAAGCCTCCCCTTACTTTCTCCCCATTCACTCTTTCACCTCCACCCCAGGACAGTGGCCACAGCCCCAGGTAGGAAGGCAGCCCAGGGACCCAGGTGCACCCCATTCTCACCCCAGCGTGTCATTCACCACCCAGAGCCGAGGCCCCCCAACCTCCTTACCTTCCAGCTCTGGCAATCTTAACAAAACATGAAGGAAACTGCTCATCAGACGCGGGGAGACGTGCCCTCTTCCAGGTGCCCCCGACTCACCACTCACCTGGCCCAGCCCCCAGCCCTTAGTCCCCAGCCCCAGCCCAGGCTTCCAGCCTGGTTCCCAGACCCCCTTCCTAGCCACAGTTCGGCCCAGGCAACGGCCCTTCTCCCCTTGGCGGCGTTCTCAGACCCACACCCCAGGGAGGGAGTCCACGCAGCCAAGCCCCCCTCAGGCCCCACTGCGCTCCCCCAAACAGACACCATACACACACGCACAGCCACACACATCATACGCACACTCACTGCAACACACATACCACGCAGATCATACACAGCCACACGCACACCACACACATCATACGCACACTCACTGCAACACACACACCACACAGATCATACACACACAACACACACACCAACACGCCACACACATTATACGCACATGCACAGAAACACACCACACACATCATCCACACACACCAACACACCACACACATTATACGCACACGCACAGCAACACACACACCACGCACATCATACACACCACATACATATACACATACACCACACGCACACCACACACACACGCAGCAGCGGGCTCAGGCAGGCACTGGGCGGAGAGTGAGTGCCGGGGGACAGGGAGGCGGGGACACACAGGACAGTATCGGGACCCACGAGGAGAGGCGCGGTGGAGCCGGGCGTGAGGGCGTCGTGGGGACGGTCGCAGCGCCCTCGGAACGGCGAGCTGGAACCGCTGGGGAGGTGGCGCTGCGCCCGCGGGGAAACCCAGGCCGGCCAGTGACCTTGACCCCGGCCCGCGCGCTCCCGACCCTCCTAGGCATCCCGCCCGCGGCGCCCATGCTGCCCCCGCGAGCGCGCCCCGCCCCCGGGAGAGCCAGCCTTGCCTCCGCCCCGGACCGAGCCGCTCACAGCCACGCGCGCGCGGGACCCGCTCCGTGGCCCCGACGGCCACGACCCGGCACCCGCGCCACACAACCGGGGCCCGGCGCCCCGCCGCCACCTCCCCGCGGCGACACCCCTGCCCACGGGGG
>NW_006783542.1:526604-527098 GCF_000442215.2 Lipotes vexillifer
GGCGGCGGTCGTCGGGGTCGGCCCTCCACTCCGAGTCCAGGGCCTCCCTCGCACCCACGTGGTCAGCCTTGACCAGGGTTTCATGCGAGGGGCGCGGACGCCAACAAGGCGCGGGGGAAGGATCGCCGAGGGGAGCCGAGAAGCCCCGTGGCCGCCCCCCTCCCCCCCCACACTGTCCCCACGAAGGATTCCCACCAGAGTGACAGCCCGCCGCACGGGACACACGGCAGGTCGCCGCGGACGCTGCGAGCAGCCGGGCTCCTGTCGCCCGACGCCCCGCGGCCGTCCTGGGCCGGTTCCCCACGTCGCCGCCCGGCGAGTCCCCTGCGGGCGCCCCCGGGACTCAGCCGTCGCGCTGCGGCCACAGCTACCTGGGGGGAAACCGCTCCCCCGCCGGAGGTTAAAGCCGACGGTGTTCGACGACACCCGGGCAGCCTGCGCGCTCCCGTCCGCCCCGCTCCCCCGCCCGCAGCCCTGCCCACAGCCCCGCGCGC
>NW_006783542.1:527498-529653 GCF_000442215.2 Lipotes vexillifer
CCGCGCCCGCCCCCGCTCCGCGCGCCCCCGCCCGCCCGCCGGCCCCGCCCACAGCTCCGCGCGCTCCCGGCCCCGCGCCCGCGCCCGCTCCGCGCGCCCCCGCCCGCCCGCCGGCCCCGCCCACAGCCCCGCGCAGCCCCGCCCACAGCCCCGCGCAGCCCAGCCCGCAGCCCAGCTAGCGTTGCGGGGACCGAGCCCGGAGCGCAGGGCCAGCCGGCGCGCGGGGCCGCGGGGCTCCCCGGGGGATGGGGCGGGGGGCGAGCTTTCGCCAAAGGAAACCCGAAAATGAGCACAGGCTTCTCCGAGCCTCCCTCGCCGAGAAGAATTGCATTCACACAGAGAAGAGCCGCGAGGTACACAGCCGCGGCGGCAGCGCTATTTTGAGGGCGATTTTCATTTACACCTTCCAAGAATGACCATCCTGACCACCTGTTAGAAAGGTTGTGCCTGCTCCAGAGGAGGTTCAAGGTAGAGTCCACCAGCGAGTCCACCCGGCCTCCCGGGCTCGGAGCAGAGAAAGGGGCTTGAGTGGGTCGCCAAGGGGTTCCCAGCACCTTCTGCCCCGGGCAGACGCCCCCTCGCCCGCGGGGGGTCTGGGTTAGAACTTCAGTGTCCTTTGTACTGTGACTCTCATCGGTTAAAATCCTTATATTTTGGAGACACTTGCTGTTCTTAGTTCGGTTTTATTTTTTAATCGATGGTCCATATGGACTTCTATTAATAAGCCCCCAAATCAGAGGCCCGCTGGAGACCCCCAGACCCCTCCGGCTGGAGCCTCAGAGCAGGGAGCAAGGGGGAAGTGGCCTTCCTTCCAACAGTCCGGCCCCGCCCAGGCTGCGGGGTGGGAACGTGTAGGTGGGCCTTGGTCCCCACACGCGCACCTGCTCCACGTCGGGGACGAGCACGCTGCCAGTTTCCCTGCACGCTCCCATTGCTGGGTGAAGCCGAGGGGAACGTCCTTTCCAGCAGTCTTTCCTACCAGGAGAAGGGCCATTTCTCTCTAAGTAAGCACCTCACGGGGATTCCCATTAAATAAAACTGCTCGACGATGACCTAATTTGTTCATTCAAGAGGATAAACTCGTCCTAGCCATACATTATTTTTGTTATGGTTTCCGTTGTTAAATTATACATAAAAGGCCACCAAGCCTACTTTAGAAATGCAACGTTTTCAGAACATGAATCTTAATGAGATCCTTATTTTAAATGGTGCCTGAGAATGTGCGTTATTTTAGATGCCTCTTTATATTTTCACCAATTTGTAATCCTAAAGGCACTTTCTAAAAATTGTTGTAAAATGCATTTTCTTAGACCATGTTCATTCACTACCTTAGACCGACCTGTTGCCTTTTTGGTTTTAGGTTATTTTGGGGTGAACGAAAGATAAAATATATAATTAAAAGAGGTTTTCCAAAATCATGCACCCTCTCATGCCCATCACCTGCAAATTAAGCCCCTTTACAGTTTTGCCTTTCCTAGGTCCACTATTCTTCTGTAGACCTTTCCCACTTTTCCTCTGATAAAGTCTTTTCAAACATGAACAAATACATAAACGCGTGTTTCCCGAGGTGTGGTTCTTCCGACGTCAGTCCTGCAAGATCATCGGTGGAAAGAAAATTGGCCAGCACACCCGGGAAACCCTGCTCCTTCGCCCCTTGGGATGTTTACAGATCACATTAAGGCTCTCAGTCAAGACGCCTGCAGAACTTGGTGTAGCCCAGCATGTCTCAAATTGGCATGTGGAACCTGTATCCAAACAAGGCTCATTAACATGCTGTGGAACTTTTATTTCTAGGATTACATGTTGGCAATTAGTGATTTAAACCATCTAATATACAGAATAGGTCACCTAAAAGTAGGATAAGTCAAGATGCAGCATAAGAATTTTTTTCAGAGAATTAAGAGGAAGCGGACCCTAACTGCCATTTGTGAATTTTGTAAATCCACTGAGTTAAAAAAAGAATGCTTTAAATATCTAGGTGAACAATCAATAGATGAATGGATAGAGAAGATGTGAGATAGATATATGTACACACACACACACACACACACACACACACACAGTGGAATATTACTCAGCCATAAAAGGGAATGAAGGGCTTCCCTGGTGGCGCAGTGGTTGAGAGTCCGCCTGCCGATGCAGGGGATGTGGGTTC
>NW_006783542.1:529944-537051 GCF_000442215.2 Lipotes vexillifer
AAAAAAAAAAAAAGGAATGAAATTGCCATTTGCGGCAACATAGATGGACCTAGAGGGTATTATGCTAAGCGAAATACATCAGACAAAGACAAATACTGTATGATTTCACTTATATGTGGAATCTTAAAAACAAAACAAATAAACATAACAAAACAGAAACAGAGTTACAGAGAGAACAAACAAGTGGTTGCCAGAGTGGAGGGGAGCAGGGAGAGGAGAGAAATAGGTGAGGGAGATTAAGAGGTACAAACTTCCAGCTGCAAAATAAATGAGTCACAGGGATGAAATGTACAGGGTGGGGAACATAGTCAAGAACTATGTAATATTTTTGTACAGTGACAGATAGTAACTAGATTTATCATGGTGATCGATTTGAAATGTATAGAAATATTGAATCACTATGTTGTGTAACAGGAACTCACATAGTGTTGTAGGTCAATTATACTTCAAAGACAAACACACAAACAAACTCATAGAAAAAGAGATCAGATTTGTGGTTACCAGAGGCAGGGGGTGGGAAAAGGGGGATTGGATGAAGGGGGCCAAAAGGTACAAACTTCCACGAGAAGGACCTACCATACAGTACAGGGAACTATACTCAATATTTTGTAATAAGCGATAAAAGAATCTGAAAAATAATAGATATGTATGTATAGTTATACTTTGTTGTACGCCTGAAACTAACACAGCATTATATATCAACTGGATTTCAATTAAAAATAAATGAATAGGGACTTCCCTGGTGGCGCAGTGGTTAAGAAGCCGCCTGCCAATGCAGGGGACACAGGTTTGAGCCCCGGTCCCGGAAGATCCCACGTGCCGCAGAGCAGCTAAGCCCGAGAGCCACAACTACTGAGCCCACGTGCCACAACTACTGAAGCCCCTGTGCATAGAGCCCGTGCTCCGCAACAAGAGAAGCCACCGCAATGAGAAGCCCACGCACCGCAACCAAGAGTGGCCCCCGCTGGCCGCAACTAGAGAAAGCCCGCGAGCGGCAACAAAGACCCAGTGCAGCCAAAAATAAACAAATAAATAAAATTTAAAATAAATAAATACACTTTTTAAAATAACAAATAAATTAAAAGATCTCTGGAATTTGGAGGAAACAGAACATTTTAAAATATATCAATTATTATGAAAGTAATCTGATTTATTACAGATCATTTGAAAGCAAAAGGCCAGTGAAAAAAGAAAAGGAATAAAAAAATCTCCTATATTCCTACCGAAAAAAAAGAAAGGTACAAACTTCCAGTTATAAGATAAATAAGTACTAGGGATGTAATGTATAATATGATAAATGTAGTTAACACTGCTGTACGTTATAAATGAAAGTTGTTGAGAGTAAATCCTAAGAGATCTCATCACAAAAACATACATTTTTTTTCTATTTCTTTAATTTTGTATCTATATGTGATGATGGATGTTCACTAGACTTACTGTGGTAATATTTTCGTGATGTATGTAAGTCAAATCATTATGCTGCACACCTTAAACTTATACAGTGCTGTGTGTCAATTACATCCCAATAAAACTGGGAGAATATATATAAACCATAAACAAAAACAGACACTGTGTCAAAACCCTGAAACTACACAGAATAAGAAGTTTCCAGAAATATCTTTTTTCTCCTGAGGGAACTACAGCCCAAAGTGTAGTAGATTCCATCTTTGTTGAGTCAGGCTTCCTCAGCCCCCATCTCACCTGGGGTATTTAAAACTCATCCCCTAGATATAGACTCCTACAGCGTTCCTGGAAGTGAATGCAGTGCTCAGGAGAAGGGCCCCCAAGTCCCAACCTGCTGTAGTGCTTGAGCCCCACCTTTGTCCCAAAAGACAACCCTGCACCCCAACAGGCTGTGTGCTCCCAGAAGGTCTGCATGGTTGTCAAGTCTTTTTGGACACCTTCTTTCCCTTAAGGCAGAGGGAAAAAAACACGCAAACATCACCCTCGAGAACAAGAAAAGTCAAACTAGCAGCCTAAGGGCTGCTCAAACCTTGGCCCATCTGGACCAACTTTGAATGAAAACATTTTATAAAAGGAACTCCAGGTGTCTCAAGCACCTGGCCTCATAGGAAGTGAGGGGCAGCCAGATGCAGGGAGTTGCATTTACTCCTTTTCCATCAGAGACTCTTCAGAAAGCGAGAGAGAAGTGTTTACATTAAAACCCTTAAGAAATTGCCATCCACGGCTCCCACTAGGACCCTTTCTCCTCCACCCTAAACCCCCCACCACACACACACACACATTAAGGCACAAAAGGTAACATGAATATAACTAAGAAATTATGCATTAAATGTGTCTCATGTTCCTCTCAACACTTAGCAGAAACATTAAGCAAAAAAATAGATGCTCCATAAATACTAATCAATTGGTTACTTAACTGATCAACTAATAGCCCTTCTAAAGTTACTTATTATCAGAGAGAACCTGGACTTACACTGTGAACACTTTGTTCCTGTTTTACCCAGGAGATGATTTTCTATTTCAAGGGAGTCTCACAGTTTAAACTGAACTGTGAAAAATGAACCAAAACAGGCGGGCAGATGCTTCTCATATTTTAGTCCACCCACAAAATTTGCATTATGTCTGATGACATTTGTCAGATGCCACCAGGCCCTTCCTATCCATCATCCTCTCCCACACAGAACAGCCTGAAACTGTGCACATTTGCTTTCTGTCACCTAATAATTATTAATTTTTCTGGAAACTTTCAAAAGGAATGAAAATGATAGGCAAAATATATTTCATCTAAAGCCCACTGAATGGTTGCTTTTTAAGACATAAGCACAGGCTTAATTCCATCACTAAGAAATACAGGTATCACATTACATATACCATTAAACACGAGTTTATCTTGAGAAATTTCATCGTACTCAGCCATATGAAGACCCAGCATTTGCTACTTAAAACGTTTATGTTGGTTAGATATGTTTAAAGTAGAAAAAGTTATCCAGTGCTCATCTGCTTAAGAATTTGCAAGCAAGGATCCATGCTTCTCATACTTTCACAGAAAATGAAAGTGATACTTAATTAGCAAAATAAAAATCCTCTGAATCTACATGTGTAAGACAACTTCCCCTTTTTCCGTTATTTTTAATCCCCCAAGGAGTGGAAGAACTGAAAGAGGTCTTTCGGTGTTGATTCAAAAAACTAAAGTCTTTTTTCTGTTCGGAAGAAGTAATTTCTTGAGGCAGCTTATATAGTCTTTAAGTAATGATACTTTGTAGTAAAATCAAGTATTAGTCATACCTTGGGAAATTATATTCAATTTTATAGTATGTAAATGTAAGTGCTTTTGATTCAAGCAATGACTGAGCTCTGTGCCTTCCTGGCATAATGCTCAGCGCCCTAAGAAAAGGACACCCAACTATTGTCTTTCAATTTTCGTGACCTTAAAGTCCAGGACTGCTCCTTCAGTCTTGTCCTCCTCCTCCAGGGCTATTTTAGGGAGGTTTGATGGGACCCATATCCACAATCTATCCAAGCCAAAGCAAGGTTACTGATGGGATCTCCTCTCGTTATGTTTACCCTTGAGGGTTCTCTCAGGTCAGGAAAATGGGGCAGCTGCAGGCTGGTGTCTATGCTGCCACCTCTGAGCCTTATAAGGAAAGACATCCCAGGGAGAGGACCGCAGACCTGTGTTACATGCTGTGTCCGTGTGGTATTCATACTTTTTACATGTGGGGAGGGGAGCTCACAGACCCTCTGGAGAGAACATTAGGGAAGCCCTGGACCCTCTTCCTGGAAAAAAAACACATGCACACAAAAATTCTGACTCTGAAGCCCGTCCACGTACCCCTGTGTAGACCACACAGGCAGCAGATCAATCTCATTTTTGTGCTATATCACAAAAATCTGTAAAATGGAAGAAAGTGAGAGTTCTGGGAGGATGATTAGAATGTCACCCCTCAAATCCTCCCAGAGCTGAATTTGGGTCAGATGACGATCTGGAGCTTGTAGTCTCTTTTTTTGGGGGGGTGGGGGTGGGGTGGGTGCGTTGGGTCTTCATTGCTGCGCGCCGGCTTTCTCTAGTTGTGGCGAGCAGGGGCTACTCTTCGTTGTAGTGCACGGGCTTCTTATTGCGGTGGCTTCTCTTGTTGTGGAGCACAGGCTCTAGGAACGCAGGCTCAATAGTTGCGGCACGTGGGCTCAGTCGTTGTGGTTCTCAGGCTTAGTTGCTCTGCAGCATTTGGGATCTTCCCAGACCAGGGCTGGAACCCATGTTCCCTGCATCGGTAGCTAGATTCCTAACCACTGCACCACTGGGGAAGCCCTGTAGCCTGTAGTCACTTCATTGGCTTAGTTTACAGCAATGTCGTCTGTTTCTACCAACACTTTTGCTGTCCAGGTAGCACGGAATCCTCAGCTGCCTCTACACTCTTTTGAGCATGTCCCAGCTCTTTCCTGATCTGGAAACCTCCCTGGTCCCGATGGAAATGAAGCCACTGCCTCCCATTTCTACCTAGGGATGGGGACGCGTCCTTAAAGCATCTGAGAAGCTGCTGGAACTAATCCACCCGGTCTTCCTCCCTAATGGGCGATTGGCAGACACGTAAAGAGCTATCGACTGGCTCAGACAGTCCAGCACCCTGGTCATTTTACCTGTCAGTGTGACCAAGGTATTGACCCAGGAACATTTGGGACCCTATACACATTGCCTCCGTGAAATTAACACTCTCTGTAAGAGATCCCCCTTGTACCTGCTGTTTACTGAGGAAAGAAGCTATTTTCAACATCGTCAGAGACAGAACCTGATTGCTCCGTCTGCCTGAAGGACAAGTTATCCCAATCTGCTTTTTGTTCTCATTGAGTTTGATTTTTACCTCTGCTTTGTTATGCCCATAGCTCTCAGGTAGTGTGTAATTCCATCAGCATCCAGTATTTTATCTTGAAAAATAAATCATTATTTTATGGGGGGAAACGTTTTCCCAGCGTGCTGCGTGTTGGCTACAGCTAACAGCGATTTGACAGACCCTTAGCTGATGAAGCCATGAGCCCTAATAATATTGCCTCTACCCGGAGCTGGGCTGCTTCAGGAGTTTTATTAATGTAATAAAATGTAGCTTTTACAGTTATCTACAGTAGTAATTACAAATGCAAATTATTGATATTATCAGTGTGACGCTTGAGTTTCCTTTTCCATTAATGGAAACTCTGCATTTTATATATCAGTTATACAAAGAATTAATGATGGTTTATACAAGTCTGTCTACAAGTAGACATTTTAGAAGCAATTATACTCATACTAGAGCAGTCCTCTCTTGAATAATGGTTTTGTTCCAAAAGATGATTTTAAATGCATTTGTTCATAAACGTAACATGTACTCTACAAGGAGTAAAATGAACACGGTCAGGAAAAGCTCAGTTTTACGAGAGAACAATAGATGTGGAACATGGCAGCAGTTCTTGCGAAATTTCATCCAAAGATATTTTCGTTTGATTTTATTCTTTGCATCACTAAAAGTGTTGATAGCAAGGACTCCAAACTCAACTTCCACCTTCCAGCCCACGCATCACAGGGGCTTCGAGGCACTAGTCCCGCCCCCAGTTGCCTGGATAACTGTACTCATCGTTCAGATCCCCAGCTTAAGCTCCATTTGCTCAAGGAAGTTCTCCCTTACTAAGTCAGGGTCTCCGACCGTGAGTTTCTTCGCACCTTGTACATTTACCCAACATTGCGATTTTATGATTACTAACGTTATTATGATTAATATCTATCTCCCCCATCTCTCCGTTTTGTGAAGGCAATGTCTTCTTGTGGTCCCCTCTCTAGTCCCCAATGTCTTCAGTAACCAGCGTATAGTAGATAATGAATGATTGAGTGAATGAATGAGGGAGTGAATCACAAAACAGTGCCTCCATGCCAGGCATTATAAGAGTCATGGACTCTGCCTCCAGACTTCCCAGTTGGGAATTCCAGTTCTGCCACCTACTGCATGAACACATTTTCCACATCTATAAAATGGGAGCAATGATAATTCTTACCTTATGGGAGTGATATGAAGTTTAGATAAGTTAATAGGTACAGATCACATTGAATTGTGCTGGACACATAGGGAGCATGTATATGTATCATTAAATAATAATTATTTTTATTATTGTTGTTATCTCTGACTTTAACAGTGATAAAGAAGATTCTTAAAAAAAACCAAAGACCTCTAAAACCATTATGGGGAATTCCCCGGCTTCCCAGTGGTTAGGACTCTGAGCTTTCACTGCTGGGGGCCCGGCTTTGATCCCTCGTTGGGGAACTAAGATGCCACAACCCGTGCAGTGTGGCACCCTCCCTCCCCCCAGAAAATTATGATGTTAAACCCCTGGAGTTCTTATCCTGACCCTTGGGGCAAATTGAATTTATGACCCAGCTGAGGACCCTTCCCTTGACCAAGTACAGCACATGTCCTTGTTCACCATTTAAAATGTTTTTTTCCACTTTTACGTTGCCTCTCCTTACTAGAATTTTTTTTTTTTTTTTTTTTTTTCCTTACTAGAATTTTAACCTCGCTTGCTGGTTCTGCGCTTACAGGTCGTGAAGAGGTTAATCGTGTCTGGATGACATTTCAGAAGTAAGTCCTGGCTCAGCAAGTGTCCCATAGGCTACAGCTGAATTAACTCGACCCCAGGCGCCACCGGTCCCATCACTGGTGGCGTGACTCACTCTTGTCACTCATGCCCTGCAGGGGACCCCTCCGGACAGGCACTCAGAACAGCCTCCCCAGCTTTCCGCCTCTTTCCAACCCATTTTTCTTTCCGTTTTGTTTTTAATAAGGTATTTTATTTATTAATTTATTTTATTAATTTATTTTGGCTGTGTTGGGTCTTCGTTGCTGAGCGCGGGCTTTCTCTAGTTGCGGCGAGGAAGGACTACCCTGTGTTGCGGTGCACAGGCTGCTCATTGCAGTGGTTTCTCTCGTTGTGGAGCGCAGGTTCTAGGCGCACGGGCTTCAGTAGTTGCAGTACGTGGGCTCAGTAGTTGTGGCGCACGGGCTTAGTTGCTCCGCGGCATGTGGGATCTTCCCAGACCAGGGCTCGAACCCGTGTCCCCTGCATCGGCAGGCGGACTCTCAACCACTGCACCACCAGGGAAGCCCTCTGGCCCATTTTTTT
>NW_006783542.1:537201-549327 GCF_000442215.2 Lipotes vexillifer
CCCCTGCATCGGCAGGCGGACTCTCAACCACTGTGCCACCAGGGAAGCCCTGGCCCATTTTTTTTTTAGTTTTTTTATTGAAGTATATAGTTGATTTGCAATATCGTGTACGTTTCAGGCGTACAGCACAGCGATTCAGTTATACGTGTACATGTATCTATTATTTTTCAAAGTCTCTTCCCATTTAGGTTATTACAGAGTATTGAGCAGAGTTCCCTGTGCTATACAGTAGGTCCTTGTTGGTTACCTGTTTCAGCCCATGATTTTTAAAACAATGCTAACTCCAGCTTGGTTACAAAGCCACCACACAGATCGTCTCTAAAATTCAACGACATTAAGGGTTTAGTCTGGACTTCTTAAGCAATCAGAGTTAAACGGAATTGGAATAAGAACTTTTGGTTTACGGAAGGTGGAGAAACTTCTAGAACATGTTTCTTCACAAGAATGGGATGGACCTCATCGGGCTCAAGAAATCCGAGGGGAAGAAACGGTGGGCATCCTTATTTCAGAACTGGGAAGAGGG
Source organism: Lipotes vexillifer (assembly GCF_000442215.2). Lineage (NCBI taxonomy): Eukaryota > Metazoa > Chordata > Mammalia > Artiodactyla > Lipotidae > Lipotes > Lipotes vexillifer. The sequence goes on from NW_006783542.1 coordinate 537,725, forward strand.
AGGGGAGGCCACGGTGTTCCGGGGGCAGTGGGCAGCTGTCAGCCCCCAATCTGGGCCCTCGGGGGCAGTTACCTCCTCTAATTCACAGTGAGCACAGCCGCTGTGGTCTCATCTTCATTCGACGGATTAAAGACTCGGTGCTCAGAAGATTCACATCTTATGCTAAAGGTACCACAGATATCAGCTGGCAGAATTAATACCTGAACCCTGGGCTGACACACAGGTGCATGCTTTTCATAAAGCAGGATGGGTGCCCTGTGAAAACTGTCCCCTCATCTGCCTGAATAGGGAGCTCTTCACCATGGAACGACGTCCACATCCCTCTACTGGCATACACTACAGCTACTGCTAATTTTCTTTTTTTTAATTAATTTTTATTGGAGTATAGTTGTTTTACAAGGTTGTGTTAGTTTCTGCTGTACAGCAAAGTGAATCAGCTATACGTATACATATATCCCCTCTTTTTTAGATTTCCTTCCCATTTAGGTCACCACAGAGCACTGAGTGGAGTTCCCTGGGCTAAACAGCAGGTTCTCATTAGTTATCTCTTTTATATATAGTATCAACAGTGTATATATGTCAATCCCAACCTCCCAATTTATCCCATTCCCTCCTTTCTCCCTTGGTAACCATAAGTTTGTTCTCTACGTCTGTTTCCGCTTTGCAAATAAGTTCATCTGTACCATTTTTCTAGATTCCACATATAAGCGATATTATACATTTGTTTTTCTCTTTCTGACTTACTTCACTCTTTATGACAGTCTCTAGGTCTACCCATGTCTCTGCAAATGGCACTATTTCATTCGCTACCGTTAATTTTCTATCCATATTTCCCTTCTCACTTATCTTCTAGAATGCTAAAATTGACCTCACCTCTGGGTTTTGGTACCTCACACAGACACCCTCTTTCCCAGCCTTGTTCTCTTCTAGGTGACCTCCACCCACTAGGGACATGGTGTGACCAGGTGTGACCGTTCCCAGCCCTCTGGGAATCTGAGCACACTTGCTGACCCTTCCCAGGATGCTCAGAGATCCTCTTGGATTTTGACATTTGCCAGAAAAACCATGGATAAAACACACATGTAAACTTGGTCTTGGTCATTGGTGACTATACAGTTATCACTCAACAACCTTCCACCCTCAGGAATCAAGCCCGGACCAGTGATGACAAATGACACCAGCATAATGACCACAGTAATTCACTGTCCTGTTTACAAATATCATTTAGCAAAGTCAAGGTTAAAGCCACGTAACGGAACAAATTAAGGGGTGGTATTACGGGACCCTCCACAAGACTTGGCATCCACCTCAACTAAGATGCATAGCTATATTTCATATTCATCTAAAATTTAAAATTTTTTTTTCTCTGTAACAGCCTTAAAATACCTCAGGAGGGATTGTTGGAACCCTCGTGAAACCTTTTTTCAGAACTTTGAGCCCATAGAGTCTTTACTTTTTCAACTTACTTTTAAACCCCTGACTGTGGACAATTTAAGATTAGGACAACAGGATTGCTTTTTTCATAACTAACAACAGAATCCCATGAGAGTCTGACCAGTGTTAGCCCTATGCTACCATGTAATTCGCATTTATTGTGGGGAAAAAAGTCCATTTGGATTTTTTTTTAAGAAGCCGTAGTGAGAAGGTTCGCAGACATGAGCCCTGCCCTGACTGCGCAGAGGGAAGGCCGCTGAGCTTGGAAAGCCGGCAGAGCAGCCGGCATGTGTGCAGAGACTCTGCATCCTTGGTTTTAAAGGGAAAGATGTGAAAAGAGAAAAGTTCATTCTGAGATGAATGGGGGCGCTGCTTAACCTGTCCCCTTGGTAATCACCCTGTGTTCGAAACGAAGGGCAAGTGGGCGCTGCATTTTCAAGAGCTCCACCTTTGGCGACACAGGATGTTTACAAATCCCTGGAGGGGAGGGTCAGGATCCTCAGCCCACAGCCTCTGCTGACCGTCAACGCCACAGATCGGCAGTGATTTCACCTGATTAATAAATAACCACGGAGGTGAAAGAAACCATTTCACAATCGGCAAGTCGCCTCAATTTTCAAATTCCTCCAGGTCAAAAGCAATCACCAGCCAGGCTTTCTCCCCACCCTGGAAATATTTATTCTTCCTCTTCAGATGCGAACCATTCCAGAAGGTGAACAAAAACTACAGCAAGTGCGGCCTGCTTGTCCACAGCATTTGCATGCCTTACGTACCGTAAAAGTATGTAGCTTATTAATGAACTGAGTTTCCAGCCTCTTCAATAAGCCTTTTCATTAGCGTGACACTCCTTCACTTACAAGTGTCAAGCCATCTCGCCCTGTGTGAGCTTCCTTTCTGGTATTTAATATAAAAGACAGAACAGTATTTATATCCCTCACAATAAGAGAACGGATTGTTTTCAGGTTATACAGCCATGGTGTGATAAAGAAAGAAGGAACCTTACTTTCATTAAAAAACTTTAAAACTAAAAGTTCAAAGATATGTTCTCCTCTCTTATTTCTTGTCAAAACATGACTTAAGACCCCAAACTAATCTACTTTCAATTTTATTCCATATCTCAGTGCTGTCATAGCACTCAGCGGAGAGTATCGGAATACGATCATTTTTTATTTTGTTGATGTTACCGACAGCTTTATTTCACAAAGCAATCTTATACTACGGCTACCAGTGGCAGGGCACGGAGGTCAAATAGTCTATCCTTACAGGTAGAGAGCTTATTAAACGGCACGTCTATTAAACCCGATGGACAACATAAAGAAACATTCCAGCAAAATACTTTAAACATAGTTCAACGAAGATATGGCTCCAAAGGGTAGTAAATAATTTAAACGGAGACCAATAAGGAATTTGTTATATTTTTTACTAGCATCTTCAAAATTACATTTCAGACAAAGTGGTTAGAATAGACAGAGACACAAAAGGTGCAACGAAAGGCCCAGGTTCTATGGCAAATGTTCAAGAGTGTGGCTACTTCGAGGCAAATCCCAACATTAATTGATCAACAGTTCTATTGCCAAGTTCATTGAAAATAATCTAGGGGTAAATATTACGTAATCGTGAGCTGAGATAACTGCTTTTAAAAAATCATCTTCCTGACTGCCATTTTTATTCTTGTTTTGGAAGACGGCTGATTTTGAAATTCGATGTAAGATAACATTTATTCATGACACAACTTTGCTTCTGAGAGAAAAAAACTGCGTCAGAAGAGTACAGTCAAAATAATGTGAAAAATATTTTCTTAATTATTACGTATTAAAATATTACATAATATTTTACATACACATCAAGTATTACATAATACCTGCTGTGAAAATCTAAATGTGATTACAAAGGACTAGAAAAAAAGTTTTGATAATGCAGGATTTTCTTCTTTTCCCGTGGTGTCTCTGGTAACTCTTCAATGAGCAAAAAATTGAATCTATCGTCCTTCTAATCACAGTGTTGCCCCCCGTATTTGATTAACCACATTTACCAAAAAGAAAAAAGGGAATCCATGAAAGCGAACACGATTTCTTGTCCTCCTACGCAAGCTGTGGGTTTTCTACCAAAATGACAAACTGAATCAGTGCCTTTTGATAAGTTTATCATAAGTAAGAGTATTTATGACATAAATAAGAGACAGAGCCTCTTCATTTTTTAAAATAAATTTATTTATTTTATTTTATTTATTTTTGGCTGCGTTGGGTCTTTGTTGACGCTCGCGGGCTTTCTCTAGTTGCGGTGAGCAGGGGCTAATCTTCGTTTTGGTGCGCGGGCTTCTCATTGCGGTGGCTTCTCTTGTGGCGGAGCACAGGCTCTAGCCGCACAGGCTTCAGTAGTTGTAGCATGCGGGCTCAGTAGTTGTGGCACGCAGGCTCAGTAGTTGTGGCTCGCGGGCTCTAGAGCGTAGGCTCAGTAGCTGTGGCGCACAGGCTTAGTTGCCCCCTCGGCATGTGGGATCTTCCCGGACCGGGGCTCGAACCCATGTCCCCTGCATTGGCAGACGGATTCCCAACCACTGCGCCACCAGGGAAGTCCTGAGTCTCTTTATCTTGATGTTGGTTACCTGGTGTCTGACCAGGCAGTTGGGTCCCTGATCTCTTACCAAGAATACAGATGACTTGATCAAGGGTCACTGGTAGATTCGCCTGGCAGGACAATTAATAAGATACAGAAACGTAAAACATGAGTTGTTAAAGTTAACAATTACCTCCCCACCCAGCATCACTCCAGAGGCACCGTCCCTGCTTCAGCGCCCAGTAAATCATCCACCTAAATGCATTTGCACCCAATCATTTTTTAAAGTCACAATCTTTGCAGTGTCAACTTGTCAAGGGTCAAAGGGAAGAGCAGGCAAGATTCCCACATCAATCTGCTTGTAGAAACCGTCTCATTTCATTTCAAATCACCTGCTGTGCTTGAAGCCGACGATGGACAAACCGTCTTCCTCCATAAAACCGTGACAGCCCAGGTCGAACTTGGGCCATCATTCATTGGGGCAAGTCAGGCCGCTTCTGTCATTAACTACTTTTAAACGGCTGTGCGGGGTTAAGTGATCCTGCAGGGCAGCCAGAGATATAAATACTGTTTGGACAGTTTAATGTCGAGACCATTCCTCTGAGATGAAAACTGTGTAACCCAATAGAACAGTTGTCGATACAAGGATTAAGCTGCCTGTATTGTTACCGGGAGCCGTGCCTTTACATGGGTTTTGTCTACATGACTCCATAGGAGACTCTGAATGTTGTCCATCCACCTGACACAGCTCCTAGACAGTGTTCTGAGAATATTAAAAACGACTTCAGGCATTCAGAGGGCCACCCTTCGGTAGGCGTTCTTAGAGGGTTCACATTTGTCCTTGAGAGGCTGATGGGAAAATGAGGGCACCCTGCTGCTGTGGGCGGCTCACGTGAGCCTCACTGTCAATTGGAATCTCAAAGGTCTACAGCTGGCCATAAAATCAGTGTGGGCAGTACGGTAACTTGTGCACGGAAGAGTCACGATCGAAGAAATAAGGCTGAAATGATGATCCCATCTCCTTCAGAGAGCTCTTTCCTGGAGGCAAACACTGTAATATCTAAAGGTGACAATATTTACCCAGTACTTAGCATATATGGGGCATGCACTAAGTGCTTTGCATGCATGTCCTCACTTAAATCTCACAACCCAATGAGAAATCTATTTTTAGTCCCACTTTACAGGTGAGAAAGCTGTGGACCAGAACTGGTAAAAATCTGCCCCCAGGTTGCACAGCTGGTAATGATGAGAATAGAACAAATGTTGTGTCTGATTCAGGAGCTAGTACAATCAACTACGGCGCTCGATCACCTCTGCTGTAATGATGCTCTCTGTGAGAAATTCCACTTGCTGGTCTTATAAAGTATTTATAATACACACTGGCTTAGGTCTCTTTAACATGCTTTAGCTGTGTGCAGAAACAGTCTGAATCATTAAAAGAAGAGAGTTGCTAAGTTCCTCGGAGACCTCAAGTGAGTTAAATCCAACCAATATACAAATAACTTGGAGACTTTCCAGGGGGTGTGTGGGCGTGGATAGTTCTGAGAAAATCCATTTCGAAATTCTCAGTGTCAATATGTTTTCTTTCCTACAATTGGTCTACCTGAGTAAACACCGTACACATTCTAATTTTCTACCCCATTCACAACTGCAATTCTCCAACCTTACTTCAAAAGGCACCCTCTCCACCCCCGGAGTCTTACCCGGCCTCCAAGGTGAAAAATCTCCAAGTCACCAAAGACTATCGAAGATCCCTCCACAATGTATTCTGTGAAGAAATGAATTTCAGCCAAGAGGTTTCTGTGTTTAAAACTCATCTATCAGGACTTCCCTGGTGGCTCAGTGGTTAAGAACCCACCTGCCAATGCAGGGGACAGGGGTTCAAGCCCCGGTCCGGGAAGATCCCACATGCCGTGGAGCAACTAAGCCCGAGAGCCACAACTGCTGAGCCCGCGTGCCACAACTACTGAAGCCCGCGCGCCTAGAGCCCGTGCTCCGCAACAAGAGAAGCCACCGCAATGAGAAGCCCGCGCACCGCAACGAAGAGTAACCCCCGCTCGCCACAACTAGAGAAAGCCTGCGCGCAGCAACCAAGACCCAACGCAGCCAAAAATAAATACATAAAACAAATAAACTTTAAAAATAAATAAAACTCATCTATCGAATGTTGTAATATATACTTACGGTGTTTGAGCGATTTCTAATGCTACCTCAATATGGGAGGAAAGTGTTAACCTTTAGAACCTCACAGTTGTAGGAATTGAAAACAAATTCAGTTTACATGCAGAGTTTTGTAGCAGAGAATTTCATGGTAACTAGTAAGGCTTTCAAACATAAAAATATTTCATCATGATTAAATTCTGTGGGGAGTAAGAATGCAAATACAATTTCAGGAAGAAAAAAGAACAATGTTATAGAAGATGATGATGTTTTTTGAATGGATGCTGCTGAATATAAAAGCACCATGATGTTCATATTCCTTAGGGTGCATTCAAAACAAAGTTTCTCAAACCTCAGCACCATCGACATTTTGCCCTGATAATTCTTTCTTGCGCATTGCATTATAGGATGTTGAGCGGCATCCCTGATCTACACACGTGCACACGCATGCACACACGCACACACACATGCCCGCACACACGCACGCATGCGTGCACACACACATACGCATGCACACGCGCGCACGCACACGGGCGCACACGCACGCAGCACACAGGCGCATGCGCAAGCACGCACGCACACAGCACACACGCGCACACGCACGCATGCACACGCGCACACACGCACACATACACAGAGTTGTGACCACCACAAATGCCTCCAGATGTTGCCCAAATGCTTCCCTGGGACGCAAAACGGTCTCTGGTTGAGAATCCTTAAACAAGGGACCTAACATTTATTACACGATTTCAAAATTTAGAATTTAAACTTATGATGAAAGATGTTCACTAGGAATTATGCAAGAGCGAACACAATTTTTCAAAATTATTTTCAGAGGAGTACATGGACAAGCACATTTCGAGACCATTGAGTTCAATAGAAACATTCGTGGCCAATGTGGGGTGAGGAGAAAGAATGTCGGCCGAGCCTGGGACCCCAGGGGACCTCGGCTGGGGCTCATCCCTGTCAACCTTAACTGCCAGGTGACCCAGACCCACAGAATCTGAAGAGTCGCCGGACCATCCTAAAGGCAGGAGCAATGTCATAGTGGAACATGGCGACTTTGAATAATGAACAATTTAAAAGAAGCAGAAATAACAACGAGTGTGCACCATTCTTCAACAATTTCAAAGTGACATCTTTTGAAAAATAAATTGAGAAGAGGCCAGGTCCGGGAGAACGTGAAGAATTTTCCAGAAATGTTAAGACCGAAAGGTCACAGATGACATGGAATTTCTGTGACCCTGTTGTAGTGTATCACAGTTATCCATGCTTACAGTGAACTTGCAAAATCGTTTCACTATGATCATCTGGATACAAACTTGGGAGTCGAGTGGGTAGAGCCCCGGGGACCTTAGCTTCTCGTAGGCCTGATGAACAAGCCACACACTAGAAGCCAGGCCGGATGAGCCACCAAACCACCTATCAGACTGTGGCAGGAAAACCACAACCCCTAACAAAAACAAAAAAAATCAATGGAAACCATCCTGTTATTTTATATTAGTTATACCATCACCTAGCTACATCTATTGTACAGTATCAGATATTTACAGTAGTGATCCTCAAGTATCAACTAAATATCAAAGTGTAAGTACAACATTCTTCTTGGATATCTTTAATGACTTGTTTTTTAATGACTCAACTAAGTTAAAAAAAAAAAAAAAAAAAGTTCCTAATAGCAGAACTAGGAAATGCAGATAGGCAAAACCGAGGAGATGAAATTACCCATAAGCTCATCACTCAGAGATAACAAAAGTAGAATCTCGGGCATATTCTTTTGAAACTCTGTGTTAGAATTGGCACCTTGGGCTCTGCTCCAACCCCTGCTTTTTGCTAATAAACTCTCCAGATGCCCCCTTTTATTTTCACGGTCCTCTGCGATGATAATGCCCTTATGGCGGGTCGTCTCTCCTGACCTTGGGGAGAGCATCGCTCCAGCTTTATAAGTGAGGAATTAGAGGCCAGGGAAGCTCAGGGTCTCAAACCCACATCCTGTGCTCTGTCCTCTGAGCCACGAGCCTCCAAAAACGAAAGTAGCAACAGTCTTGGAAGCGGGCTGCATGTTCACTTCCAGGTGAGCTGCCAACGTGAAAACACTTCCATACATTTGATCCTGGCTAAGAAGGATCAAAGCAGAAACAGACTCAGAGACAGAGAGAACAGACTTGTGGTTGCCAAGGAGGAGGGAGGTTGGACGAGGGAAAGACTGGGAGGTTGGCGTCAGCAGGTGCATGGATGGACGGCAAGGTCCTACTGCAGAGCACAGGGAACTATATTGAATATCCTGTGATAAAGCATAATGGCAGAGAGTATGAAAAAGAATGTAGGTATGTGTGTGAGTGAATCACTTTGCTGTACACCAGAAACTAACACAACGTTGTAAATCGACTCTGCTTGGATAGCAGAAGAGGACAAGCCGGCCAAGGGTGCATTTGGTACCTGAATCTTTAAAAGCAAAGAAAGTCAGGACGCTTCATCCTTGGCTGTTCAGAACAATCTTTCTGGAAAGTGCTACCTGGATTCTAACAGGCTGGACCTCCGTTGCTGCATATGTGAATACATCCATCCAGCCCCGGGGGGTGGGGATTGGCAACACACAAACAAAGGCTTAACAGCAAGGAGGTTAGTGCTGATGAGAGGGGTGTGGTACCACGCAAGCCAAATGCTGAAGCGCCCAGCAAACAAAGGAACCGGCAGGGTCAGGAGACTAGCGTTCACACGCTCAGCCTATGCGCCAGGCAGCGTCCTGGGCTCTGGGGACACAGCGACGGTACAGACCAGGCAGCCAGGTGCACTGAGTCAAGCCAGGCAACTGCGAGCATAAACCCTTCTGCCCCTCCCTCGGCCAACAAGGCAAACTCTGTCCTCTCTGAGCCACAGCTTCCTCGACGACAAAATGAAGGGAATGTCTAGCCCATTGTATGAAATCAGGCAATATATCTAAACTACGTGGTACACAGTAGGAGAATATTTGTTGGCAGTGGATATGCTCACCTTGACTGAGAGCTGACCAGGTCTGAGGGGTTGTGCCGTCACGTCACACGCGTTAGTGCATTTAACCTCGTAACTCGGAGGCGTGGCAACTGGTCCAAGCACGTCAGGCACCGAGGGTAAGGTCAGTATTCAAATCCAGAGGACCTGGCTTCCAGAGCTGGTGCTCAGGGATGCTCCAAGTACATTAAATGAACAGCAAATCTCTAGGGATAACAACCCGCAAAGAGCTGGCATTATCCAAGGAGCTTCAAACATGAATGTAATAACTACAATTAATGAGACCAACTTGGGAATTCCCTGGTGGTCCAGTAGTTACGACTCCAAGCTTTCACTGCCGAGGGCACGGGTTCCGTCCCTGGTTGGGGAACTAAAATCCCGCAAGCCGCACGGCTCGGCTAAAAAGAAGAAAAGAAAAAAAGAGACCGATTCTATGGAACTTGTTCAGAAGTCGTTTTTTGTTTGTTTGTTTGTTTGTTTTTTGTTTTTTTGCGGTACGCGGGCCCCTCACTGTCGTGGCCTCTCCCGTTGCGGAGCACAGGCTCCGGACGCGCAGGCTCAGCGGCCACGGCTCACGGGCCCAGCCGCCCCGCGGCACGTGGGATCCTCCCGGACCGGGGCACAAACCCATGTCCCCTGCATCGGCGGGTGGACTCTCAACCACTGCGCCACCAGGGAAGCCCTTGAAGTCGTATTTTTTACATGGAGTTAGTACCGTGTGTTTTATAGAATAGATCAACAAAATAGTGATAATGCTGATTTTATTATTATGAGTTCAATGTCTGCCTGCCAGGGTCAGCACACGGTCACTACCTGTAGGGTGCACATCCCCTGGGGGTGAGGCCAGAGGGCTGCACTCTGCCCTTCTCGTCTAAGGTCAAGAGCTGAGCTCAGGAGCTGAGCTTTCACATGGGGGACTGGAAAGCCAATGCTGGAAACTGAGAGGAGCCCCGCCCTCTTGCCACCTGGATCCCTCACCCTGGCTGGCCAAGTCTTCCCACCCTGGCGGCGGCACCTGGAGGAGACGCGCCCCTGCACCCCCATCCCATGGATGTAGCCTCTGCCTTCCTGGTCCCCAACCTCGGAGGGCCTTCCGTGCGGTGCAGATGCGTCTCCAACCTCTTCTCTCACCTCCCTCAGTGGTCCCCCTGCCACCCCACCTGCAGCTCCCTCTCCAAGCCCCCACCCCTCACTCCTGCATCTTCAATACATGGTCTTGCCCCCTGGCCTATGAACACAGACAGAGCCAGAACTCTCAGCTCTCGGGGCTCTACGTGCATCTCCCCACCTGCCCCCCAAGACCTCACCCGCTGTGGGCCAGGCACCGCTGCACGGTGAGGACACGTGGAAGACACACTACGGGCTTGCAGGAAGCTCACTTGCCTCCGCCTGCCCCTCCTCTGTCCACGGTGAGGTCCTGGATCTGGCCTCAGAGCATCCCCTCCTGAATCCCCCGGGGCCTTGTTCCATGAAGCATCCTCTCAGCAGGCACTTCTGTTTCCAATCTCTCCTTTTCAACCGCCTCTCCAGCCTAAACAAGGGCTGCAGAATTCTCCTTCTGTTTAGTTTCAAAGCATTCTTTTCATACACACACTACTATATATGAGATAGATAACCAACGAGGACCTACTGTCTAGCACAGGGAACTCCACCCAGTGTTCTGTGATAACCTACACGAGAAAAGAATCTGAAAAAGAATGAATATATGTATAGGTATAACTGAATCACTGTGCTGTACACCTGAAACTAACACAACATTGTAAATCAAATACACTCCAAAAAAGAATTTTTTTTAATTAAATAATAAAGCGTTCTCTTAGCCCTCACTCTCCTAGCAACCTTCCACATTCTCCCAACTCTCTACATTATTGAAAAAGTGAGTCTCGCCTCCCCAGGTCCCCTCCCTGCAGTCTGGCCTCTACCTGCAGTGCGTGCTGGCAAAAGTCCACTCTGGAGAAGGTAACTCGGAGGACGCCCTGCAGCCTCATCCGACTTCATTACGACGGGGAGGCCTCTGTCTACGGTATCGGGCCCTTTCCACCACTCTCTTTGCCCTGACACTAATTTCCTTGGCTCGGCCCATTTCAGATCCCCTCCCGGGCTCCTCTCCTGACCCATAAGCAGTCATGTCCACCTGGGCATGCTTAGGTCCCCAGCTCTCACTCTGGACACACATTGCCCTTGACCTATGAACTGTCACCCCCCAGACACAGCCCCAGACTAGATTCTCCTACCAGTCCTGTTTATAAGAGGAAAGGAAAACAATAGAGGGGACTTCCCTGATGGTCCAGTGGTTAGGACTCGGTGCTTTCGCTGCCGGGGCTCCGGGTTCAATCCCTGGTCGGGGAACTAAGATCCTGCAAGGTCCAAGGCGCGGCCAAAAAAAAAAAAAGAGAAAACAGTATAAGTAGCCCAAGCCGTTCCACAAAACGAGCACCCGTGACTCTGGTCCCCTCGGCATG
>NW_006783542.1:549346-554790 GCF_000442215.2 Lipotes vexillifer
CCTAAATGTCTCCGGAGAGTGAGTCTCATGTTTCCAGACGCTCCTGCCTGGCTCCGAATGCAAGCCACGGCTCCCTCCCAGGTTCATCGCAAACTCTGGGGCAAAAGGTGTCATTGTTGTACTTGGACGTCACCCTCCAACCCAGCGCCTTCTCAAGAGTTTTCAAGTATAATCTATGCAATTTCACCTCATATCTTAACTTAATCTGAAGAAAGTGTAAGGTCTAAAGTCAGCGAGACGGTGAAACTGAGAAATATACTCAGAATTACTCCATGGAAAGTCCCATGCATGGTCCATAACACGCAAAACGCTATTCGGATACATACGATCCTATACAATAATGCATACGGAAACAGTGAGGCCCAATCTGTAAAAACGAGTATGCAAAATACTTTAGAGTATTAGATGAGAGTTAGCTCACACTCCGAGTTCCTATTGTAGGAAAAATGCAGAGGTCAATTTGCACTTGTAAATTAAGTTATATTTGGGACTTCGCTGGCGGTCCAGTGGTTAAGACTCTGCCCTTCCAGTGCAGGGGGTGCGGGTTCGATCCCTGGTCGGGGAGCTAAGATCCCACATGCCCTGCGGCCCCAAAAAAAAAAATCATGAAATAGAAGCAATATTGTGACAACTTCAATAAAGACTTTAAAAATTGTCCACATTGGGGCTTCCCTGGTGGCACAGTGGTTAAGAATCCGCCTGCCGATGCAGGGGACATGGGTTCGAGCCCTGGTCCGGGAAGATCCCACATGCTGCGGAGCAACTAAGCCCACGCGTCACAACTACTGAGCCTGTGCTCTACAGCCCGCAAGCCACAACTACTGAACCCGCGTGCCACAGCTACTGAAGCCCGCGCACCTAGAGCCTGTGCCCCACCTCAAGAGAAGCCACAGCAATGAGAAGCCCACACACCGCAACGAAGAGTAGCCCCCGCTCGACGCAACTAGAGAAGGCCCGGGCGCAGCAACGGAGACCAATGCAGCCAAAAAATAAACAAATAAATAAATAAACTTATTTTAAAAAAAGGTCCACATCAAAAAAATCTTTTAAAAAATTAATTTATATTCATATCTGGTCCTTACTATGTAATCAATGCTTCCTTGCTCTCTCTAAAGGGTCCCAGAAAATCTCCCCAGAGAAGAAAGGCAGGAGTCGGCCCCTCTTTCCTGCTCAATCAGTGTCATTGAATTAAACGGGAACAATATATAAAAAGATCAAGGGCTTCTCCGGCGGTACAGTGGTTAGGACTCTGTGCTTGCACAGGGGTTGCGGGTTTGATCCCCGGTCGGTGAACTAAGATCCCGCATGCTGCACGGCCAAAACAAGCAAACAAACAAAAATATGTAGAAAGATTTAGAGAGAAAGAAGAGCACAAGTTTTGTCAGAAAATACCAAGTATCAGTGCTGCGCAGGTGTGAAGCGTGAGGTAGGGATGAGGGGTGGGCGGGGGGAGGGCAGGTGAGCAGTGGTGGAAGATGGTCTAGACAGGTGGGCCGGGCCTACCTGCCACGTAGCCCCCTAGGTACCGGGCTGGGACAGAACATAAGGCCTTGTGTGCCAAGCTGAGGACTAGAGATTTCACTCTGGAACCGCTGGGAAGCTTGTGCAGGGGAACAAGAAAAGAGGTGACAAGGTAGGATTGGCATTTTCGGGTCCTGGACACCAGACCGAGCGTCAGTTGGGGTGGGAAGAGAACACGGGCAAGGAAACCCCTTAGGAGTTGGTGAGAGGCGACCTCCTCTTAGAGGGAAAACAAAGACGTGGCTGTTTGACCCTCAAGGCAGTTTTAAGGAAAATAGTCTTAGATTAAAACACATCTGGTAAATTGATGATTCGCTGCTTTGCAGAGATTAAAATCATGACGTGTGTATCCCTTCCTCTCCGTGTTAAAATGTCACCATATCTTAATCCATTCTCTTTTCTCCCATTTGTGTCTCTGAGTAACTCTCCACACTCCTCACCCCAGCCCTTTTGCTGGTCCCTCCCTCTCCCCTGGCTCCCCTTTGTCTGTAAATGCAAATGCTCTCAGCCACCAGGGGCTGAGTTTTTTGTTTTTTTTCTCTGGAGCTTTCTGGAGCCCTCTGGAGCCACCTGAGCCCAGCACCCTACCCCTCGCCCAACGTCACCAAAGAACGAGCGGTACTCAGAGCCTCACCACCCATGCAGCCTGGCCTTGACCCTCCAGGATCCGGCCTGCAGGGGCCCTGACTCTTGCAGGATGAAGCTCCTACACAAACTGCGCATCCCAGCGCAGTGCCAGTGCAAACAAAGAACCAGGGGGGAAGGAGGCAGGTGATGACCTGAGCTGGTGCATGACCTGTGCCTTGAAAGACGTGCCACCTCCTTCTCGTAAGTGACAAAAATCTAATTCGAAATAATTGAAGCAAAAAAGGGACTTGACCATCTCCAGTGGGGAAGAAGACCGGGCTGAGGCCGGGCTCAGCTGGCGCCTCCAGGGCACACCTCCCCACCCTTCACCTCCTGTGGCAGGAATGGCCAGGCAGCCTTGGAGTCGATAGTCCCAGAGTCCCTCTCCAGGTGTCCACGTCAACCCTGAAAAAGGCTGACTGCACAGCTCGGGTCACCCACCCTCTCCCCAGCTTCCAAAGAAGGACAGCCTGTGACCCTGAAAGAATACTCATATAAAAGGATTTTAACCAACGATGACATGGAGGCAATGGTGAGATGAAGGTGATGACTGACCGGGCACATTTTGGGGCGAACACATGATCCTGTGCGCAGGGAGGAAGGTATGAAAAGACACTGTAAATAAAAAAGAAGCTGGGGGGCTTCCCTGGTGGTGCAGTGGTTAGGTATCTGCCTGCCAATGCAGGGGACACAGGTTCGAGCCCTGGTCCCGGAAGAGCCCCCATGCCGCAGAGCAGCTAAGCCCGTGTGCCACAACTACTGAGCCCGCGAGCCACAACTACTGAAGCCTGCACTCCTAGAGCCCGTGCTCCACAACAAGAGAAGCCACCGCAGTGAGAAGCCCATGCACCGCCATGAAGAGTAGCCCCTGCTCGCCACAACTAGAGAAAGCCCGCGTGCAGCAATGAAGACCCAAGGCAGCCAAAAATATAAATAAATAAATTAATTAAAAAAAAAAAAATAGGCTGCGATGAAACACGGAGTAGGGAATTCCTGCAAGTACAAGGAATCACTAGCCATGGCAGTGACCCTCCTGGACTGATCTGGGTAGGATGGGCATCACAGTCAGAGTCTCAGGTAAGTAGGCAAAATAACGCCCTCCCCAGTAGGAAAACGGGTAACTACGTCCTGTGGAAAGACAGTGGGTAAGACAGCAGACTCGTGGCCACTGAAGATTCCTGGTGACGGCTGGTTGGGGCGGGGCAGTATCAGCATAGTTTCTAGTGATAAATCCTCCAAGCCTGGCAGGACAGCCATGCTAGCTGTTAAAATATTAAAATACTTGTATGTCAGTTGGTAAGTAGTCAACACCCTCTAACACCCCCTCCCAGGGCCACTCCTGTTCATCTGAACCCTAGGATCCCGAGACCAGCCCATGTTCCAGCAACTACTGCATGGAGTCTGAGCCCTGGGGGGCTTCCAGAACCTTCTGCATCCTTCCCTGGCCCCCATCCTCTGTGCCGACTGGCTGATGACTGCGCCATATTGATTATTGAGTGCTCTGGGTGAGAGCAGACCCCTCGTGGAGAAGCGCCCTCGAACTATTTCCCCAAATCCAGGGAGCTGGAGAGGCTGGACCAGGGAGGAGCTGGGGGGTGGGAGCTGCCCCTACAGGAATGGGCCAGTCCCCTCCTGTGAGCTCATTATGTCCCAGGCAGGCACACGCCCCAATCTTCTGCTATGTCCACTTCCGCACCAGGAAGTCGCCAGCCAATGTGACGTTGGGAGATCATCAGTATTATCTGTAATCATGTTATTTCCCATCTACCTGCCCTGGGGAACCGTGACATTTAAGCAGAGTCGACATAAAATGGGAGATGAGTACTAACTCGGACCCGCCCTGGGATTACTCTGTATCCACCCAAATCACGAAAGAGATTAGAGGGCTGCCATCTGACCCAGAAAGTATAAAACCAAAGTGGACAGTGACAGTATAATCGATTTATAACCATCCTCTTAAGAGATGCTGGATTTTGCAAAAGGCTGAATATTGTAGGAAAAAGCCAACTCTGGCAGGAAGTAAATAAATATAAGTGGTTTGTGTTTGCTTGTTCATTTAGCAAACTATTCTGAGTGCATTTTGGCCCCAAAGAAACCTCTTAGACTTTTAATATTCAGTCTAGAAATATAACCATTCTTTAACACATCCCATAATTTATTTTATAATATCAATTGTGTGGTAAATTTTTATTTTAAGAGGGGCATTTAAAAAGCAAGAGAAGGACTTCCTTGGTGGCACAATGTTTAAGACTCCACGCTCCCAATGCAGGGGTCCCAGGTTCGTTCCCTGGTCAGGGAACTAGATCCCACATGCATGCCGCAACTAAGAGTTCACATGCCACAACTAAGGAGCCCACGTGCCGCAAGAAAGGAGCTGGTGAGCCGCAACTAAGGAGCCCGCTTGCCACAACTAAGACCCAGCGCAACCAAATAAATAAATAATTTTTTTTTAAAAAACAAGCTATTAAAAGGCAAGAGAAAAGACAGTTTGGTGGTTTCTCAATAAGTTAAACATAGAACTACCACATGATCCAGCAATTCCACTTCTAGGTGTGTACCTGAAAGAATTAAAACAGGCTTTCAAACAATAACTTGCACGTGGATGTTCATAGCAGCATTATTTACAACAGACAAAAGGTGGAAACAACCCAGATGTCCTCAACGGGTGAATGGATGAACGAAGTGTGGTCCATCCATACAATTGAATATTATTCAGCCATAAAAAGGCAGGAAGTACTGACACACACTACAACAGGGGTGAACCTAGGAAACACACGCTATGTGAAAGAAGCCAGATCAAAAGCCACACATTGCATGATTCCACCTGTGGGAAATGCCCAGAAGAGGTGAATCCGAATCCATAGATGGAAGGTGGGTGCGGGGCAGGAAGAGACGGGGAAGGACTTAACGGGGCGGGTCTCCTGCCGGGGTGGAAATGCTCTGGAATTAGATCATGGTGATGGTCGCACGACATGGTGAACGTGCTAGATGCCACTGAATTGGAACACTTTAAAACGGTTAAATTGGTGAATTGTGTCATATATACTGTACCACAATTTAAAAAAAAAAAGGGGGGGGGAAGAGAAGACCCCGGGGTTGTGAGGTCCTGAATACCTGGTCTGGTGCCCACAGCTCTGAGGGAGCCTTGGCATCAGCTCCCCACCCTGTCCCCTGCCGCCCTCCCCCTCTCGCTCCCCCCGCGCCCCACCGCAAAAAGCATCAGCCTCCCCTCCCCCAGAGCGGCAGTCTCTCACTCCCAGTCCTACAAACAGCAATGCTTCCTCCCCGGGTGTCCT
>NW_006783542.1:554841-559063 GCF_000442215.2 Lipotes vexillifer
GCCCCTAAAAAAACAATATCTTTCCCCCCGGTTGGGTTTTTTTTTTTTTTTTTTTTTTTTTCTTTTTTAAAGAACGCTCCGATTAGGTTTTGAATCTTCAGTATTTAACTTCTCTAATGACACTGCAAAGACTTTTGCAACGTATTTATTTTCCTGAAACTTTATGTAAAGAAACTAAGGACAGACTACCTCTTGCTTAAAAGAATAAGGCATGGCTCGAGCAAACCAGAAATGGCTAATAGCTCTGTTTTTAAGTGCAAGCTTGTCCTGAGGTCCAAGCCAGAGAAGCTTCAAGTTAAAAAACCGTTCGACGGCCACAGATTATAAACTTAAAGCTGCTGGGCTGACCAGCTCTCAGGACTGGGGCGCACAGAATAAGAAGGATGGCTTCTGTACCTGTAACCCGTCACCAGAATCAACACAGTTTCCCTCCTTCTAATGCCAGGGCGTCTGCACACGTGCGTGTAGAAAATACAAACATCATCGCATTGTTCGCTACCAGGAATAGAACCTGCTCGTTTCTTGTCTGTGGAAAATTCTTCCACACACACGCAGGCACACACATAAAAAGAAAAAAAAAAAAGATACAATTTTAGATTTCCTATGGATTTCTGAGTCAAAAACAACAGCTAAGGCTGCTATTTTAAAACCAAATTAGAGAATTTTTTTACCACAGGAAACCGTCCTAACAATGACACCTTATTTCCTGAAAACGACAAGAAAATGTCACATATTCCCCTGTTGAGTGTGCCACAGTGAGGGTGCTGCAATTCCCACATCGGAGTTGCACAAATGTGTATTTTGAATCTATCGTTTGAATCAAAGCATGCTTTATATTCTGGGGTCCTGATATTTTGAACACTGTGTAGATGATTGGACAAACTAAAATACAGAAAACATTGACACTTGAGAAAGGTTTATATGATCCAGTTTACTTTGATTTTTACTGAGACATCACTGTAACTGTAACCGAAAAATTCTCGGGAAACTCCAAGCTAATCCTGTATTGTTAATATCGTGCCTGATTATTAATTTCCACAAAACTTTCCTAACAACGTGTTTACAGAGCCAGGAAACATGGTGTTACCCTCATCCCCTCCCAGCCTAGAAATAGCAGCGAACTGACCCAAGACACAGACTTTTCTGTAAGTCACTCAAGCGTTTGGGACTTCTTTTTTGTTGTTGTTCTTTTCTGAGTACCATAGTTTTATTTTTAATCTTAAAAAATAAATTATTAATAAAAGTTAAAAGAATAAAAATAGATAAAAATAAAAACTCAAAAAAACAAATTATTAAAGATGAGCGTATATATGTGTAGAACTGAGTCACTTTGCTGTACAGCAGAAATTAACATTGTCAATCAACTACACTTCAATAAAAAAGAAATAAAATGATCTTCTTTTACTAATTCTTAAAAATTAAAGAATATTTCATTTTTCTTCTAGAACCTTCTAGGGCTGGCCTATATTCGTTTGTTTGTTTGTTTTAAATAAAGTATAGTTGATGGACAGTGTTTCAGGTGTACCGCAAAGTGATTCAGTTTTATATATATTCTTTTTCAGATTCTTTTCTATGATGTTATTGCAAGACATTGACTATAGTTCCCTGTGCTATATAGTAGGTCCTTGTTTATCTATTTTACATTTAGTGGTGTGGATCTGTTAATCCCAAATTCCCAATTTATCCCTCCTCCCTGTTTGGGGCTTAAACTAAAATGGAAAGAACGAGGCCCGAGGCAGCATTACCCAGGAGCACCTGTCCTGTCCCCTGAGGAGGGCAGGAACGTGGCTGAGTCTGGTCACCGCTGTGTAGAGCATCCCCTGTCCCTGCCTGAGGGCCACGGGAGTCTCTGTCAAGAATCCTGCCTGGCTTTGCCGGCCTCCACATTCCCCATCCTTATCTGACCACTCCCCCTTTTCTGGAAATGTGATTAACATTCCACAGACACCTAAGGGCATTGCTGGGCTGGTCGGTTCTGCTAAAGGTATGGTCCCTGATATTCTGGACAATCAGGGTTCGAGTCGAGAAACATCCTGGGTTGTCGCGATGTTTTAACTTTACAAAATGATGACAACCCCACCCCAGCAGAAAGCACGACTGTCAGTCCGTCCATCCTTCATCCAGTTTCTGGCCTGTTAGGACTTTCAAGTCCCTTCGGTAGATGATGGTCAGCCTGAGCGACCAATTTTCTCCTTGGCACGTACCTGAGGGCGTGACCAAAAATGCCATTACAGAAAAAAGAGCCACAGTTTCTACCCACACAGCTTTCAGGTCACAGGATATGCCCACGTGCTCGGCCTGTCCCCACGAGATCAAACCGCCTGTGTTCAAATTCCAGGCTCCGTGCTTCACAGTCATGTTCCCTCGGGCCAATTCCTTCACCTCTCTGAGCCTCAGTTCTGTCACCTGTAAAATAGGAGCACAATAAAAGTACCTACCATTTAAAGAAAAGATTTTAATGAAAAGATTAAAAACGGCGGTGCCTGTAAAAGCACTGAGGATGCTTGTCCTGGGCACCTAGCTGACTGCTATTATTTCTTGTTCCTCCAAGCTCCTCCTTAGCTAATGTAGTTTTAACAGCTGGGACAGGGGACAGGAAATGGAAACCGTGGCGGAAGAGGAAAAAGGGGCCTCTGCGGCTCCTTCAGATGTATTTACAACCCCAGGTGGAGACAGAGAGGCACAGGCAGAGAGCAGGGCTTCTGAGCCTCGCCCAGTGACAGGTGAGCCCAAACTGAGAAGGGTTAGAAAATCCTCATCTCAGGAGCAGAGCCTGGCCCCCTGCTTCAGGGCCGATCCTGCCCAAGGTGTAGGGTCACCCCATGGATGCACGAGCTTTCTTCCTGTCAACAGCGACCACCCCCCTTGACAGAGAGGTGTGGGGCTGAGGGGAATGTTCAGCCACTGGGGCCCCTTGTCCCCAACGCTCTGGACACCCCTCCACCGGCTTAGGGGGGCAGTCAGGGCTGAGCCCCCCGACCTAGATGCTCAATAAATATTTGTTGAATAAATAAATGTTTGTGTGAAGTGGAGTCAAATGCGCACATGAATAGTTGAGGGTGAGGAAGCAGAGAGGCTTATCGATGTCCAAGCAGCTTCTGTCCATCCTGGAGGACGGGGCGGGGGTGGGGGGGCAAACTTTTTCTGTAAAGAGCCAGAGAGTGAATATTCTAGACTTGGCTGTCCAAACGGGCTCCCTGCAATGAGTCGAGTCTGCAATGCTGCAGGAAAGCAGCCAGAGACAACGTGTACATGTGCGTGTGGCTGTCCTCCAATAACACCTTGTGTGGACGCAGAAATGGGAAGTGTGCATCATTTGCACATGTCACGAATTCTTCTTTTAATTTTTTCCAACCGTTTAAAAATGTAAACACCACTTTCAGTTCACAGGCTCCATAGAAACAGGTGATGGTGGATCCGACCCTCGAGCTCTAGTCGCCAGCCCCTGCTTTAGGAAACACGAGAGCCAGGTAGGTGAGGAACTACAGAGGTGACAAAATTCTTCCTCCTTGGTGTCTTCCTCTGTGTCTCCTCTGTCTCAAATCTCCCTCTGCCAAGGACACTGGTCATTGGATTTCAGGCCCACCTGAATAATCTCCTCATCTCAAGGCCCTTAATCATATCAGCAAAGACCCTTTTTCCAAATAAGGTAACAGTCACAGGTTCAGATAATTCCCGAATTATCTTTACTTGGTTATCCAGTCACAGGCCACCAACAAATAAATGTAGATCTACTGGAAAACCACCGCTGGAACAATTGATTCGGGCAAGGATCAGCTTAGATGCTAAAGCCATGGGGTGAAAGGTCCCGGGAAGAAAGGATAATCACACAAACTCTACGAATCATCCAACAGATTACTTATTAGTTACAAAGGAGACCACTACCTGGTCAGCAAAGAAGCCTGGTGGGCACCTCTGGACCAGGTGACCAGGTCTTGCACTGACATCACCTGATGAGTTGCTCGGAGAGGACCCACATCACCCGTGTAGGATGTCAACTGTCCCCCTGACTCTACCCACGAGGACCTGGCCGCAGCCAGATCAATGCATATTCTGCAGAATAACTGATCTGGATTTTTCAAAAATGACAATATCCGAGGTCCAAAATAAAGGCAGGGGAGGGGTGTTCTTGATTAAAGGAGACTAAACGCATGGCAACCAGATGCAATGCCTAAACTTCAGTTACATCCTGGAATTTTTTTTTTTTTTTTTTTTTTTTTTT
>NW_006783542.1:559180-563319 GCF_000442215.2 Lipotes vexillifer
TGTTTTTTTTTTTGCTGTACGCGGGCCTCTCACCGTTGTGGCCTCTCCCGTTGCGGAGCACAGGCTCCGGGCACGCAGGCTCAGCGGCCACGGCTCACGGGCCCAGCCGCTCCGCGGCCTGTGGGATCCTTCCGGACCGGGGCACGAACCCGCGTCCCCTGCATCGGCAGGCAGACCCTCAACGACTGCGCCACCAGGGAAGCCCTGGATTTTTTTTTTAAGCCATGAAGAGCATTCACAGGAAAATTGGGGGAAATGAATATAGACTGTATACTCCATCATAGTATTGTATCAGTGTTAGATTCTTTAGTGGGATGATTATATTATGGTTATGTGGAAAATTATGCTTATTTTTAGGAGTTACTAAAATGTAAGTGTCATGATGTCTGCATCTTACTTTCAAATGGTTTAGAAAAGAGAGATTCAGAGACAGCACAGGGAACTCTACTCAGTACTCTGTAAAGACCTATATGGGAAAAGAATCTAAAAAAGGGTAGACATATGTACATGTATAACTGATTCACTTTGCTGTACAGCAGAAACTGACACAACATTGTAAATCAACTCTATTCCAATAAAAATTAATTACAAGAAAAAGAAAAGAAAGGTAGTGTGCCAAAATGTTAACAATTGCTCAGTCTAGATAAAAAGAATACTGACGTTCATTGCATTATTCGTTCAACTTTTCTCTAGATTTGAAATTTTCCACAACAAGTGGGGTACAACTTAAGCTAATACAATGTTATATGTTAATTATAGCTCAATAAAACTGGGGGCGGGGGGAGGGATAATGAAGGGTATCAGAAAATTGACCCCAGGGCCATTCTTAAATATCAGAAAGAAACTAAAAAGAGAATTTTTGAAAAACATCTGAATGATGGAAGCCTTGGTTGCCAAAGCTTCATGTAATAAAAAGAGAAAATGGGTTGAAAGGGTCTGCATATATAGCAGTGGGCTGGCCACAAACTATGGTGGAGACGGAATAGCCTCTAGCCAAGGACGGCCATTTCTAGTCCTTGCGTTGCTATGTGAGACCCGGAACCTTAGTGCTCCAGGCCTTGGTTTCTTCACGTTCGTAATGATAGAGTCACGCTAGGTGTGCTCTGTGCACAAAATTACATGGCGTAGGTAAACAAAAGGGAGACTGCTTCTGGCCCGGCCTATACACTGTGTAATGCACGCAAAGCTAGAAGACATGAAACCATGGCTGTATTCTGTTGCAAAATACGAGAAAAAAGAAAAAAATTAACAAGTTGGGGGAGGCATGATGTCACAGCACATGAATACCATTTCTTTATCAGGGAGCTTCACCATGACGTGAAAACAGATGCTGCTTTACTCGATCCCCTTTCCACTTTACCCACGCTGCCCTCTCCCAGCTGCCAAAGCCACCCCTGATACCCCCCACCCCCAGTACCCTTCCCACCCTCGGCAACAGAAACACAAGAGAACATTCACACCGGATGTGCCCGACCGGGCCCGCCAGTCACTTTTCTCAAAAACATTGTAGTTCTGCAAATCATTTTTTTCATATAAACCACTGGTTCTCAACCTTAGCTGAGCCTCAGAATCACCCTGGGAGCTTCTGGAAATGCAGACAGCCCCAGAGCCCACGGTGAAGATTCCAGCTTACTTGGTCTGGGGCTGGGCTAATGTGTCTGCATGTAAATGTTTAAAGACGTAAAGATAAATCTGAAAGAGCTGTCATGACCTGAGCCCCAGAACAAACATCCCCACCTGAGTTTCTGTCTGTTTATCCACTTTTTTCTGGCTCAGAATTACCGTTTTAAAGTTGAGAAATTCTAAAGTTGAGGGACATTTCCGTGGTTGCTTGACCACACTTGATCACCTGTACTCTACACAAACCTGGACATAGATCTTGTTGTAAGAGGTCGTAGAATGAAATCAGACATATACATTTAGTAGAAGGAATACCATTTACAAAACTCCACCATACAAAATATTCAATTGCCAACTAATTCAGGAAAAAAAAAAATACTGAACTATCTGAGAAAAAAATAAATTTCCATGTTTTCCTCTTTCCATTATTACAAGATAAGTTGAGTCAGAGAGCTGTGGGTTGCAGGCAGACGAGCTCTGGGGTCTGAGGGTACCAGGTACCTGTCTATGGCCTGGCAACTGCTTGGGGCCTGGGTACCTTCAGTGGAAAAATAGGGATAACAGAACCTATCTTTGGCGATAATCAGAATGACATATACTGACAAGTGTTGGTGAGGATGTGAACAAATCAGAATTCTTAAGACAGCTGATGGGGATGTAAAATGGTGTGGCCGCTTCGGAAAATATTCTGGCAGTTCCTCAAAAGAAGAGAGTTAACGTATGACCCAGCAATTCCTTTCCTGGGGATCCATCCAAGAGACGTGAAAACACACATCCACCGAGAAACCTGGACACTAATGTTCACAGAAGCATTATTTATAATAGCCCTAAAGTGGAAACAACTCAGATGTCCATCTACTGATGAATGGATAAATAAAATGTGCTATATACGTGCAATTGAATATTATTTGGCCATAAAAAGTATGGGGTACTGATACTTGCTATGACATGGATGAACCTTCAAATTGTGTTATGTGAAAGATGTCAGTCACAAAAGGCCACATACTGTATGATCCCATTTATATGAAATGTCCAGAATAGGCAGGAGTGGTTGCCTCGGGTTGGGTGAGTTGTGAAGAAACGGAGACAGGCTGCTGATGGGTGGGTACAGAGTTCCTTGGTGGGGTAATAAATGTGTTCTCAAATTGATTGTGGTGATGGTTGCACAATCCTGTGAATATACTACAAACCACTGAGTTGTACACCTTCAAAGGGTGAATTACAATGGATGTGAATTGTGTCTCAATAAAATTTATTTTTTAAAATAAACTTATCTTGCATCATGCTTGTAAACTTTAGATAATTTATGTAAAGTGCCTGGCACAGTACCTGCTAAGTAACTGAAATTCAGTAAATGGTGCTAGTATTAGTGGATATTAATTATGAAA
This sequence comes from Lipotes vexillifer, assembly GCF_000442215.2. NCBI lineage: Eukaryota > Metazoa > Chordata > Mammalia > Artiodactyla > Lipotidae > Lipotes > Lipotes vexillifer. Next base: position 562,189 of record NW_006783542.1, read on the forward strand.
TGCAGGTCCACCAGGAAGTGACGGAATAAACCTGGATCTTGGATGGGCCAATGTTTGCCAAGCTCACTTGATTGTGTTAAACAACGCTTTTTATGGTTTTTTTTGGACACAACTCGCAGCATGTGGGATCTTAGTTCCCCGACCAGGGATTGAACCCACATCCCCTGCATTGGAAGAGCAGAGTCTTAACCACTGGACCGCCAGGGAAGTCCCCTTAAACAAGGCACTCTTTATAGTGATTCCTAAATTGTGTTACACTTTTTCATATGTGTTCTTGTACGAGACAATCAACTCCTAAAGAACAACATCCATGTTCACTCATCTGTGAATCCCTGCCCCAGGAATAGGATATTACTGAAATAATATAAAGCATGTACAATAGATACTCTTGAGCTGTATAAAAAAACATGGAAGGGCTTCCCTGGTGCCACAGTGGTTAAGAATCTGCCTGCCACTGCAGGGGACACGGGTTCGAATGCCTGGTCCGGAAGATCCCACATGCCGCGGAGCAATGAAGCCTGTGCGCCACAACTACTGAGCCTGCACTCTAGAGCCCACGTGCCACAACTACTGAGTCCACACGCCATAACTACTGAAGCCCACGTGCCTAGAGCCCATGCTCCGCAACAAGAGAAGCCACCGCGGTGAGAAGCCCGCGCACTGCAACCAAGAGTAGCCCCCGCTCACTGCAACTAGAGAAAGCCCACGCGCAGCAATGAAGACCCAACACAGCCAAAAATAAATAAATAAAATAAATAAATTTATTTAAAAAAAACATGGAAGATTAGTTACCCCACTTGCCGCAACTAGAGAAAGCCTGTGCGCGGCAATGAAGACCCAACACAGTCAAAAATAAAGTTAATTAATTTTTTAAAAAAAACATGGAAGATTAGTTAATAACTTGAAAATATAATCAGGATATATTAAATGAAAAAAGCAGGGACTTCCCTGGTGGCGCAAGTGGTTGAGAGTCCGCCTGCCGATGCAGGGGACGCGGGTTCGTGCCCCAGCCCAGGAAGATCCCACATGCCGCGGAGCGGCTGGGCCCGTGAGCCATAGCCGCTGAGCCTGTGCGTCCGGAGCCTGTGCTCCGCAACGGGAGAGGCCGCAACAGTGAGAGGCCCCAGTATC
>NW_006783542.1:563329-564267 GCF_000442215.2 Lipotes vexillifer
AAAAAAAAAAAAAAAAAAAAAAGCAGTTCATACAAGAGTATGATCATTTGTGGTGTGTTTTCCAGAAAAAAGTGAAAGGATTTTCATGAAAATGTTAACAGCAGTCACCTCTGGGCGGGAAGATTGTCAGTATTTTCTTTGCTTCTTGTTGATCTTCTGTATTGTCTACATTTTCTAGAGTAGGCATTGCTTTTGTAATTATGATGTCTAATCATTGACCACACCCGTCTAGCCTAAGAAGTAAAAGAGGCAGCAACTCCTGCCATCCCAAGTTAACTAAAACACATTATTGCACCTACATGCACACTAACATTTTATAAAGCGGGGGTACCTCTCAGACCACGTGTGCTTTTTCAAAATACAAATGTCTGGGCCCCACCTAAGACCTAAGGAGTGAGAATCTTCAGGGAAACACCTGGGCGTATGTCCTGCATAAAAGTACCAGTGTTGCTTGCTTGCTGTGTCATTCCTGAATGAAGAACCAATGTTAAGGATTTCCCTGGTGGCGCAGTGATTAAGAATCCGCCTGCCAATGCAGGGGACATGGATGGGTTCAAGCCCTGGTCTGGGAAGATCCCACATGCCGCGGAGCAACTAAGCCCGTGTGCCACAACTACTGAGCCTGCGCTCTAGAGCCTGCGAGCCACAACTACTGAGCCTGTGTGTGTGTGCCACAACAACTGAAGCCCACGTGCCTAGAGCCTGTGCTCTGCAACTAGAGAAGCCACTGCAATGAGAAGCCCGCGCACCACAACGAAGAGTAGCCCCCGCTCACTGCAACTAGAGAAAGCCCGCGCGCAGCAACGAATACCCAACGCAGCCAAAAATAAATAAATAAACTTATTTTTTAAAAAAAAGAACGCATGTTAAAAATCTAGGCTCCAAAGGAAGGAGGGAAGGAAGGGAGGGGGGAAGGGGGAAAAGGAAGAAGGGGGGGA
>NW_006783542.1:564277-620689 GCF_000442215.2 Lipotes vexillifer
GAGGAACGGGGGAAGGGATTTAAAAAAAAAACCGAGGCTCCATTGCATAACCTGCAAAACTTCATCAGTGTGTGTTTCCAGGACCTTCCAGGACCGTCCTCAAGACTCTCCCTCCCCGACACCAACTGAGCTCCTGGAGGTGGGAGCTTTGCCTGATTCATCTTCATGTCATACAGGCTGATGTGTCAGCGTTAGTGGGATAGCTGGACACCGTCCACCTGACTCCTTATTTCAGCCACTGTTTTGTAATCCAAATCCAGCTTGCTTATCTGTAAAATCAAGTTAGGCAGCTTGAATTGTAACCCCACCAATGAAAAGCAAACAACTTTAGAAAAATGAAGTCATTCTAGTCGGTAGATGTTTTCCTTGGAAGTGACAATGAAGCATGAAGATATGGAGAGGCTTCGTGCATGAGGTATTCTTAAAATGCAAACCAAACCTCTGTAGCTTTTTATGCACCCCAGGCAACAGCCCAATAATACGAGGCTTTGGTCATCTGTTCTAATTAATTCAGCTCTACGTTGAATTCAGTATTCTTCAAGAACTCCCTTTTCCAAAACTGCATTTGAGGTACTGATGTTGACATTTTATTAACAGCTCTGCAATAGCTGAGCTCTACATAACACTAATATCAAAGATCCAAAAATAAGATGACCTGGAAAGAGAAGGTCAGTTTTTTTCTAGGCGTGCTTCGACCCTATTTGCAAAATAAATATAATACGTATACATGTGTACGAGTGGCCAATCATTTATCCAAAAATCCGGATTTCTGTTAAGTGCCTAATATCTATCAGATACTGCGGAATTCCATCACCAGTGAGGTGGTGACCACAAACTCTTTTCCCTACATCCATATTCTTGCAGTCATAGCAAGGTCCTTCCCAGCAAAAGGCAGAGAGTCTCTTTCCCCATCCCTTGGCATCTCTGTTGGTCCTGTGACTTCTGAAGCAAATGTGATGCAAGCAGTGGCTTTAATCTCTTCCACTCCTGGGGAGGGGGGGTGGGTGGTTACCGCAGTTGGGGCCCTAACACCACCCTGTGAATGAGCCCAAGCTAGCCTGCTGGAGGAGAGACACACACCTATTGCCAGGCACATCGGCAGGGCCCTCCTGGGTTACCTGGCCACCATCTAACCCACTGCTGGCTCTAGATCAGCCGCCCGCCCAGAAGAAATCAGCTGAATTGCCCAGACCAGAACAGTCTGACCTCAGAATCACAAGCTAGAGACTTGGTTGTTTGAAGCCACTAAACTGGGGAAAAGGGGGAGAGATTGTGTTCCTAGCAAAAGCTATCTGATCACAATGGGGCAACAGTTTAACAATTCAGAACACTATGTTGAAACGAATTCTAACTCACTGACTTAACGCGGTACATTCTTATAACGTCAGAGATGCAAAGTCTCAAGCCCACTTGCTCCGCGTGGCAGACAGAGCAGCTATCCTACTAAGCACACGGAAGCTCGGGGACAACACCGCGTTTCCCAACCACCTGTCAAGTCCACAGGAGCACGAAGACTATTGAGTGGGTCAGGCTCCGCCCTCAAAATCCTTACTCGGGGAAATGGGAAAGCACAATGGGAATCAGATGAGAATACGATCTGGTCATCACTGGAGGTGGTGGGGAGAGAGGGGAAGAGAAGAGACTAAGACCTCCCGGTCCTGACACCCCGGAGTTAGCCGAGAAACTGGGGTGGGAGTTTACAGGACAGAGAAGCAGAGAGACCTAGTCGGGATCCCACACTGACAGACCAGGCGGTGGATGCCTTCAGACAGGGGTATCTCCTCGAGGCTGGAGGATGGAGACCAACACCAAACTTAGGCACAAAGCCGGGTGGGGTGAATCAGGAGAGTGAAGACATCATCAAGGGTGACCTATGGGCTCAGTGATGTCATGGGGGCAGGCTGGAGGTCAGAGCTGTTAGGTGAGTGTGGACAGACTCAGTTTGGTGTCCATGGAAACCCCAAGTGGAATCTGCACTGGTGACACGATGGCTGCCCTGGAGCTGGGTAGAGAGAGGGACGCGACAGACGCAGACCTGGGGCGACGGACCCAGAGACGTCCCCTTGGGAAAGCAGCTTTCGGCTTTGAGTCCACATCTGTGAAAGGAAGATACACATCCTTATGCAACAGGGGTGTGGTGAAAATTATGTGTAATATTGTTCAACACAATGCTTGGTGCATGACAGGCACTCAACACAGGCTGCCTGATCATCAAGGAAAGTCAGGAAGAGAATGGATCAGTGTAAAGGCCCAGGAGCGGCGGGGGTCTGGGGGGCTCCAGTATTTAAGAAATGGGCTAAGGAGCAGACACAGGACACCGAGAGGAAAAAAGTAAATAAGCAAAATAAACAGGACAAAATCCAATAGCAGGTAGCCAACCCTCCAAAAAGCTACTGACTCAGGCTTCTACAGAAGTTTGTATACATTGACACAATAATTCCCCCTGTAAGCATCTATCCTAAGAAATAGTAAATGTTTTAAAAATTAAGAAATATCTGGGGGCTTCCCTGGTGGCGCAGTGGTTGAGAGTCCGCCTGCCGATGCAGGGGACACGGGTTCGTGCCCCGGTCCGCGAGGATCCCACATGCAGCGGAGCGGCTGGGCCCGTGAGCCGTGGCCGCTGAGCCTGCGCGTCCGGAGCCTGTGCTCCGCAACGGGAGACTGAAAAAAAAAAAAAAAAAAAAAAAGAAGAAAAATCCTTGGATATAATGTTGAGCCTTAAATAAACGCAAAGAACACCAACAGACGAGTTATCTAAATTATGGTAAATTCACTGGATTTATTTTCTATCTGGGGTGGCGGCTCAGAGCCGGGAGAGGGGTAAGAATGTTCGCAGACTAGAGCAAACTACGTCAGCTATTAATAGAGATCAGATTATAGTATACGAGAATTTCTGATTTTTGTCAACATCCTTAATTTGTGACAATAAATGTTATGCACCTATATACACCCCAAACCTCCACCTGAAAAATAAATAAATAAATAAATAAAAGGCATGGTAACGCAATTATACTCCAATAAAGACGTTAAATAAATAAATAAATAAATAAATAAATAAAAGGAATTACAGAACATTTTACGGGGAGTAGGGGTGGGGGGAGAAGTTCTCACCTTGCTTTCAATTTCACCCACAATATGACCTCTCCCACCTTTTCTATTGTTGTTTCTGACAATCCCATGATCTTCCTCCAGTCAAACTGGGCATGTCGGCTCCCTGGAGCTTTCCTACTGCCACTGTCCCCCCCACCCACCCCCAGACGTCCCCCTCTGCCTGGAATCGTGCCTCCCAGAGACTAACACCCCACCCCAACTGGGTATTAGTTGGGGGGTGGGGGTGGGTATTAGTCCTATTTGATAGAGAGGACGGTGTATCCAAACACTACCCAACCCACCAGTCCCACCCAGCCTTTATCTGTAATCGCTGTCTCATCAGTGATTATGGCTTTGTGTTTCCCTGAAGGCATGACTACTCCGCTTCAGGCCAAACTACTCACCCTGAGGTCATTCCTACAGACCAGCTCTGGGGAGTCTAAACACTCTGCAGTCACTGCAAAATCGTGTGCGTGCACATCTGTGCATTTTTTCTGGGAAAGAGGACCCACAATTTCACCAGATTCTCAAACCTTCCATGACCCAGAAGAGGGTAAGACACACCGTTTAATTCTCATTTGGTCCTCCCGTCCTACCCACTCCAGGGAAACCCCCAGGATTTACCCAGTGCGGCATCCCCTTGATGTTTGGGAAAGAGCCTCACTCCACACAGGCACAGGGCTGTGGAATCCTCGACACATGCTGGCCCTAACCCAGTGGAAAGGGGAAAGTTTTAAGAAGGAAGGGGAGTTAAGGGAAACCTTAACTCCTCCAGTTTAAACATCCCATCACAGCTCCAACAAGAACAAAAGTGAAAGTGAAATGATTGCACTTTTCTTTCCAACGTGAGCCAAGCCGAGCCTCCAGCAAGGCTGGGATCGGGGAGCAGGCAGCCCAGTCAGCACCTAACTCACTTCTGTCTTGAGTAACAATCCTCACACGCTCAACTGAACCTCATTTCCTATTTGTGCAACATGGAAAGTAGCTCTTGCCCCTTATCTACCAAATGAGGAGGGTGTAAGGACAGCAGAAGACACACAGAATGCTTCTTAGACACTCCATCAGTCAGTTTCTTCACTAGTCCTCTCATCAGAGAGCCTGTGGTTGCAGAGACAGCTGAGTGCTTGTTTCCATGTCCTGCGGGGCTGCCTTCTTGCAGGTCTAAAATATTTCCAAATGTGCTCAAATTTAGCAATGGTGGTAAGAGAACCCAGGGCCGAAATGCACTCTGACCACACTCCAGCGCAGCATTTCTCAATAATCTTAAACCCACGTTCCCATTTGATAAGGATTAGGAAACTTGCTCCCTTTTTACATTTTGCTATGAAAACCAGGGTTTGGGGTTTTTTTTGTTTGTTCCTTTGTTTGTTTGCGGGCCTCTCACTGTTGTGGCCTCTCCCGTTGTGGAGCACAGGCTCCGGACACGCAGGCTCAGCGGCCATGGCTCACGGGCCCAGCCACGCCGCGGCATGAGGGATCTTCCCGGACCGGGGCACGAACCAACGGCAGGCAGACTCCCAACCACTGCGCCACCAGGGAAGCCCTGGTTGTTCCCTTTTTTAAAGCACACAATTACTCGGCGGCAAGAAGGAATAACTGGTGATTTATAACAGCCTGGCTGAATCTCAAACGTGTTACACAGAGTGCAAGAAGCCAGGCCAGAAAGAGGATGTGGGTTATGAGTCCATCACATAAAACTCTAGAAAAGCAGACAGGTCTCCATGACACAAGTGGATGAGCAAGTGCTGGGGATGGGAGGCCGGAGGGGCTGCAGGACACTCTGTGGGGGGAGGCATGATTGAGGCATTCCTTACCTTGACTGTGATGTTTTCACGGTGGATACCTACGTCACAACTTACCACATATGTGCATCGATTGCATGTGAATTACACGTCAGTGATGCTGTTCTGAAAAATTTCATCATGCCATTGAATTTCTCCAAGAAAAGTGAACGCTGTCCACCCTGCCCCATTAAAAATGGTTCTAAAAATGAGCTTAGGACTTCCCTGGTGGAGCCATGGTTAAGAATCCGCCTGCCAATGCAGGGGACACGGGTTCGAGCCCTGGTCCGGGAAGATCCCACATGCCACGGAGCAACTAAGCTCGTGAGCCATGGCCGCTGAGCCTGAGCTCTGGAGCCCAGGTGCCACAACTACTGAAGCCCGCGCGTCTAGAGCCCGTGCTCTGCAACAAGAGAAGCCACTGCAATGAGAAGCCCATGCACCGCAACGAAGACCCAAAGCAGCCAAAAATAAATAAATAATTTTTTTTTTTTTTAATGAGCTTACCGACCCCCTTGGCTGTCTCTGAGTCGTTCCGTAGCCTCCGGGACTCAGCACTTGGCCCCAGTACTCCTCACTTCCCCAGAGTCCCCGCACCCTACCTGCTCCCTCCCTGGAAACGACCACCTGCGTGTGTGTGTGTGTGTGTGTGTGTGTGTGTGTGTGTGTGTCTCTCTCTCTCTCTCTCTCTCTCTCTCTCTCTCTCTCTCTCTCTCTCTCCTCTTCACTCCTCCTTCCAGGTGCAGCTCAGGGCTCTCCAGGAGAGGCCCCTGAAGCTGAGCACAGTCCCTCCTCGGGTCCCCGTGGCTCCTGAGTATTTTTCTCACCGCCACTCACCACTTCTTACGACTCTATCTGTTCAGCCTTCTGGTCCCCCTAGCCGCCGCCCCAAACTGTACACCTAAAGGGGTTCTTAACTTTTTCTGTGCCCTGGTTTCCCTCGGCGGCCTTGTGAAACCTCTTCAGAATCAAGTAAAGGGAGTTCCCTGGTGCTCGAGTGGTTAGGACTCGTCACTCTCACTGCCAAGGGCCTGGGTTCAATCCCTGGTCGGGGAACTGAGATTCCACAAGCCGCACGGTTCGGCCAAAAAAAGAAAAAAAAAAAAGAATCAGGTAAAATACACAGGCATATGCAGAAAGTTGATTACGAAATAGTTATCAAAACATTAAAATACATATTTGATGTAACACATAACATATGTGCCTTTTTATTCAATGCCAAGGTCTAGTGGTAGGTCAAATAACTACCATTATTTCAAAGTAGTGATACATGTGAACAATATTTCAAGAGAACTGCAAACAGCTCTAATGCGACATGAAAATACATGTGATTTCCTGGTGACAGTCACAGGGACGGCTGACACTACTGTGGTTTTCCATCACCATTCATCTCTGAAGGAACTACGACATCGCAGCTGGAGGTTACTGAACATGTAATCTTTTCTCCATCCAAATTCACAAAGCCCCTGAATTCCAACCAAGGACAAGGATCCATGGCCGCCTGCATAAGAACTGCTGTTTAGAGAGGCCGTGTACAATTTATCTTTGTGTTCTCAAGGCTCCTAACACACAGAGGGAACTTAATATCCAGCTACAAAACACTGTAACAATAACAATGACAATACTAAGTATAAATTCAAAAACAAAGATAAAGGGACTTCCCTGGTGGTCCAGTGGTTAAGAATCTGCCTTCCAAATGCAGGGGACGCAGGTTCAATCCCTGGTAGGGTAACTAAGATCCCACATGCCGCAGGGCAGCTAAGCCGGTGGGCCCTAGAGCCCAAACGCCACAACTGGAGAGAAGCCCACACTCCGCAACTAAAGATACCACGTGCCTCAACTAAGACCCGATGCAAACAAATAAATATTAAAAAAAAAAAAAAAGATAAATAATTTCTCCTGCTAATAATTGTTACCATGACTACTAGCATGCTTACACCCAAGTAGAGCCTGGAAGACTGTTCACGGACTGCCAAGGGGCTTCAAATACATCTACCTGGAACCACATCATTCCCTGGCCACCTTACAACACAGTCTTCAATTCTCCAAGCATTAACACAAAACCGTGGAAAGAGAAAAGAGAAGATTCAGGGGACATACGGGGAGGACATCGGTTCCCTTGCCATGACCTTGCCATGTGCAACGTGACCTTCAAATGGGCCGTGCGGCCCCAGATACGTGAGCGACAAGAGATTCCCTTTGCTCGGTCTCTTTCCTCGCGCTGCCGCGGATACTAAAGCGAGATGTTTCATCCCGACCGAGCCTCTCTCTTCCTGTTACTAAACAAACACCTCCTTTCTTCTCCCTTGTCGGGGCAGTTATTGTCGAGAGCATTTTCTAAGAGTGTAAAAATGCTGCAAGGGGGTCAAGTGAACCGGAGGGACAAAGCAGCACCGCGGGGGCCCTGGGTGTCTTCACAGGACGCCTAGTCTCAGGCTGCGCACTGGACCGTGATTCATGTGGCCAGAGGGTTGGCGGATGGGGGGCGGGCTCGGACGAGGGCAGCTCCCATGCCCCCACCGTCGGACCATTGCCTTTAGCACTGGAGGTGGATCCTCTTCTAACTTCCAGCATCATTCAAATGAGCTAAGTGAGTAAAAGTGTTCACCTGAGCACTTCTGTTCCCTCCAACCCAAGATACTGAGGAACAGCTCTTACCCGCCGTCAAATTCAAGAGCGCGCAGCAAGCGTATCACTCCTCGCGCCCCATCCGCATCCTGTCGTAGCCTAAACACCTGCCCATTGAACGTGGGCTGTGTGGAGATTAGGCCATTTGGGGAGTGGGGTGTCCCAAGTAGCGGAGAACAGGGAGATTCCCACGGGGCTCCCTTAGAGCCACGGCGCCCCAGCTGCTGGGAGCTCTGCTGTCACGGGAGGCGTCCTCTCCATCTGGCTGATCTGCAGGACGCCCTGCACATTGCGGGGAGGAACGTCTCTCCACCACTTCACTCTCTCTCACCAGCTTCTCACCTTCCATCTGCAAACATGCTCAAATTGATTGCATCCTTAGAGTAGCAGCAACTACCTTTACCCCACTTCTCCCCAGTTACCAAATTTCTGCCCCGTCATCTGTCCCAACTTCTGAAGAGCGAGGTCCGAGGTCGAGGTCTTCACTTCCTCCATCTTTCTACCTCCTCTGACCTCCCTAAACTCTGCTTCCAGCCACCAGCTCTGCACTGGACTGCAACTAGTTCATTAAAACGGATGGTGCCAGGTCGATGACCTCATCATTGCCGACTGGTCCCCGAGGATGGCTTTGCATCTTTGGCTGGAATAATCCCAAGGGACGTCTGACGCCCCCTCCACCTGGAAACTGCCCCCCGCACTCTCCTGCCCCCATCCTTAGTTTCTCCTGCATGCGTCGTTTGTGGGATCTTCGTTCCCCAACCAGGGATTGAACCCCGGCTCCAGTAGTGAAAGCACCGAGTTCCTAACAGCTGGACCGCCAGGGAATTCCCAAGGCTGGTGTTTCTAATTCTCCTGCTTCAGTCTTTGGTCTCACTCAATCTAGCCATCGTCTTTAGAAGATCTAATCCATTGGGCTTCAAGCTCTTTCGCTCATGAATCCCCTAAAATACAAACTGCACGCCCCTAGGCAATGTCTACTTTGGGCACCACATTGTTTTAACCCAAGTTTAAATGGCTGCAAAGCATCTTGTTAACTGTGTTTTGCACATGCACAAATCTTTTTAGTAAAGCTAGAAATGGTACATCATTCTTTTTTCCTGTTTTAACTTCCATTTCCACTCCACTTACCCCACAGATTTTTTTTAACAGTTTTATTGACAGATAAGTCACATATTATACAATTATCCATTTGAAGTGTACAATTTCATGGTTGTTAGCATAATCACAGAGTTGTGCATCTATCACCACAGTCACTTTTAAAACACTTTCATTACCCCCAAAGAAATCTCGTCCCCATTGGCAGTCACTCCCCATCCCCCGGTCCCTGCCACAGTCCTGCGCAACCACTAATCTGTTTTCTGTCTATAGGTTTGCTTACTCTGGACATTTCATACACATGAGATTATACAATATGTGGTTTTTTGTTTTTTGTTTTTTTTTTTTTGCTGTACACGGGCCTCTCACTGTTGTGGCCTCTCCCGTTGCGGAGCACAGGTTCCGGACGCGCAGGCTCAGTGGCCATGGCGCACGGGCCCAGCCACTCCGCGGCATGTGGGATCTTCCCGGACCGGGGCACGAACCCCTGTCCCCTGCATTGGCAGGCGGACGCTCAACCACTGCGCCACCAGGGAAGCCCCAATATGTGGTCTTTTGTGACTGGCTTCTTTCATGTAGCATAATGTTTCCAAGACTCATCCTTGTTGTAGCATGATCCATGCTTATTCCTTTTTTATTTTCCAATAATATTCTACTAGACGGATAGACCACATTTTGTTTAGTCATTCATCAGTTGGTGGACGTTTGGCTTGTTTCTATGTGTTGGCTATTATGCATAATGCTGCTCTAGACATTGTTCTACAAGGTTTTTTGTCACTCAGATTTTAAACCAGATTTATTTTTACGCTTCAACATCTTTTATCGATAACCTTTTCATGGATCTCATCCACAAACTGTGTACACAATTCAAAACTAAAATTTACGAGCGCCACAACTACTGAGCCCACGCGCCACAACTACTGAAGCCCGCGCGCCTAGAGCCCGTGCTCCGCAACAAGAGAAGCCACCGCAATGAGAAGCCCGCGCACCGCAACGAAGAGTAGCCCCCCGCTCGCCGCAACTAGAGAAAGCCTGCGCGCAGCAACCAAGACCCAACACAGCCAAAAATAAACAAATAACTATTTTAAAAATAAATAAATAAAAAGTTTCTGTGACCATAATTCATTAAGTACACACAAAAAATTCTTCTGGATTGAGCAGCAGTAAATTCCAGTTAATCAAATCATCATAAGTATATTGCAAACTTTGACAATTATTAAACATAAAAGGTAAGATCTTATTGGAAATACATCTCTTAATGAGAGGAACTGGGTTTATTTTCCAATGATTAGCTCATGGGTCTGTGGATGCCTCATTATTACAATGAAACATTTTGGCATAACCTGGCATCACTGCTTTTCTTTTTATAGACACGATCCCTGAGAAACTCTTTTCAAATAAGTAAGTGAAGCAGGAATTCCCTGGCGGTCCAGTGGTTAGGACACCGCGCTTTCACTGCCGGGGCTCCGGTTCGTTCCCTGATTGGGAAACTAAGATCCCGCAAGCCGCATGGTGCAGCCAAAATAATAATAATAAGTGAAATAATGAAGTATTCTACTCAGAGCAGTGTTAGTCATATCTTTGAAATCTGTGCAAGTCGCAGCCCCGGAATCACTTTGTCATCTCTACTCAAAAATCACATTTAGGGACTTCCCTGGCAGTCCAGTGGTAAGACTCCATGCTGCCACTGCAGGGGCCGCGGGTTCGATCCCTGGTCAGGGAAATAAGATCCCACAGGCTGCACGGTGCAATCACACACACACACAAAATTTACATTTCAGTCCCCACAACGTGGTAAAAGCAAGCAGCCCAAACCACCTGACTTGCAAGGAAGCGTCTCCAGGCCCTCATGCATCACCCCTTTGTCTGGAGCCCAGGGGTTTTTTTTATACACGCCCCAGAACACGCCAGTCAAAGAGATGTGCCCTTTTCCTGCAAAGTGGGAGACGGACTTGTTCTCAGGGGATCCATTTCAGAAAAGGGTATATACGTGGGTGATGAACGTCTGAAATTGCTTCCCTCGCCCGGACCGCTGACCCCATTTCCTTCACCGACTGCTGCATGGCTCCGTCAGCCCTCAGGCCCCTCAAGAGCTGAGCTGACCTGCCCCAAATCTATCTCCCTCCCCAGCTCCCAAGCATCCTCATCCCCTCTCCCCACGCTGCTGCCACCAGATCAATATGCATCAAAGCAAATCCCATCAAGCCACTGCCCTACTAGACACGCTTTCCTCTGCCTGTAAGGCACCTCCTCTGGGGGACAGAGTGAAGCTAGGTGTCTCCAGGCAAAGGACGCAAGCCTCAGTTTCTGACCCTCTGACCCCTGGCTGAGAAGGGCCAGACCCAGGAGAAGACAGGCTAGTGGTTAAAAGGAGGGACCCTGGAATAGGACCACCTGGACAGTTACCGACAGTTACTGGAAGATAACCTTGAGTGACATCTCTGACCCCTCTGAGCCAGTTCCCTCAACTACAGAAGATAAGGACACTCCCTTTCTTACAGGGCGTGTATAAAGATTAAGTGATTAAAGGTATGTCACGTGCTTAGCGAAGTGCCCCGCACATGGCAAATGAGAGCAAGGTCTCAGTACACCCAGCCGCCATCACCTTGAAAGAAACAGCCAGTCTTACATTGAGCGTCCACATCCACTGCAAGTTGGGGACGCCCGTCCTCCAGCCTCACGTCCCGTCTCCCCCCTCCTCTTGCCCGCGAGCTCCCTGGGAGCCCCGTCTCAAGTCTCCTCTGCTGACCCCACTCTTTTTCCAGGACCCTCAGGGTTGGCGTGCCCCAAAGCCCAGCCCTTTGACCCCTTCTCTTCTCCATCCACACCCCCTTAGCAGTCTCTGTTAAGTCTCCAGGCTTTAAACATTTATATGTTGATAATTTCCAAATGTGTGTCACCAGACAGACCCCTCCCTTCCCCCCTGGATGCCCAGGGGACATCTCAACGTGGACACAGACGAAGTCCTGGTCTCCCCCCAGACCTGCATCTACATCTCCGTCCCCATTCCACGTGTTGGCACACTCCATCCCCACAGATGCTCACGCCTGAAACATCCCATGTGTAGCCCCTGAGAAATCCCGCTGGCTCTACCTTCAAAACATGCCCAGGACCTGATCACTTCTCCCCCGGCTCTGCTGTCACGAGCCCCCGTCAGATCGCTCCCCCTCGCCTGCCTGGATTACTGCCCCGGCTCCTCTCCTAACGGGCCTCCCTGCTTCAGGCTTGATTCTCAACACAAGCCATCAGAGTGACCTTTTGAAAACCTCATCACCTCCTCGGCTCAAAGCCCAGCAGAGACGCCGAGTTGCCCTCGTAGTAACAGTCCTGGAGAGGATACCGAACTGTCTGAGCGCCTGGCCTCTCTGACCTCACCCTCTACTACTTTCCGCCTCACTCACTCTGTTGCAGCCACACTGCGTCCCTTGTCCTTCTTAAATCCTGCCAGTAGGCAACTTTCTGTTTTGCCTCAGCTGTTTCCTCTGCCTGGAAACCTCTCCCACACCGAGACCCCCGCACGCGTAACTCCCTCCACGACTTCAGCTCTTTGCTCACATCTCATCTTCTCAAGGAGCTCCGCCCTGAGCTGACCACGGACTCAGGTACAGGCACCTGCCTCAGAGCATCCCACTCCTGCAAGGGTCTCCCGGGACGCTCTGTCTCAGGACTGGTCATACCTGGGCCTCTGAGGATGTGAGAGGAAAACATCCACCTTGCTGCGTGTCTCCTCCAGCCCACGCTAGGACCTGTGAAGAAACCATCCAAATTTCACAGGCGTCAAATCAACTGTCCCAGCTCACCAGGCTCCTAACCACTGAGACTCAGAGCCGTGTCTGCCTGACACCCGTCTGCACCGGGCCAGGCCAGGCTGACCGCTGGCACTCCGCGTCCTTGCCCTGCCTGCGGCAATATCTGCCCGCCTCCGGTACCAGACAGAGTCAAATGAAAGGCAGGTAGCCTAGGGTTTTTGTTTGTTTGTTCTCTTAATGCCAAGTCATTGTATTATGGCCATCAACCTAAGCTGGGAAAAAAAACACAGCAGATTTTCGATACGGTTCACGTCTTCAGCCCTGTGAATTACACACTAGCTCTGAGCAGAAAATGCACTAAGTTAGAATCTTTCTCTGAGCCCCTCCGGCCTCCTGGGTGGTTATTTGCAGCTCTTCTGCCGTTTTCCCCTAGATTGCTCACTGAGAGAGAGCAAGGATTCCAACCCACTGAGGATGTTCTTCCCATATTTTAACGTCGCTGGCCGGTGAGTAGTCACGTTTACGAGCTAGAGGCGCTCTCCACGGGGACATCAGGGCTTAGGGTCCTGCCTGGGTGCAAACTCTCACTCTACCATGGCGAGGAGTCCTGTGGGTATGATTTAGTCTCTGAGTTTTCATACACTCGGCTTGAAGGTATTAAAAGTACAAGCTGCTCGGGACTTCCCTGGTGGTCCAATGGTTAAGACTCCAAGCTCCCAATGCAGGGGGCAAGGGTTCGATCCCTGGTTGGGGAACTGAGATCCCGCATGCCACAGGGTGCAGCCAAAAAAAAAAAAAAAAACAGGAAAAAAATGTACAAGTTGCACCTCTGTAGGTGACTGAGGCCGGGATGGAGAAGGCAATGGAGGCACCTGGCACCGTGGCCGGCGTAAGAAGCAGGCACACAGGGCAGCGCCTGTGTCACTTCACAGGTGGGTTCAGGGACACTGGTCACCAGGGCTCAGCCACGCAGAGACCAGCGGCCGCTGCCCACTCGTGATGGAAACACCCTGGAGGATGAGCACGTAAACTGGCCCCATAGTAAATTTCCACCTTGTGAAATGACTTCAGGGTGTTGGTTAATACCGGTGAACAGACATTTCTGACTTCCTGGAATGTTTGCACTCTCTTTAGTCCCAGATACTAACTTTAAAGGAACCACCTTTATAGTGTAAAAATAAAATAGCAGTTACAAATACAAATTATTCCGACTTTTATCTCCATCTGTAGTCCACATTCCCATCAGGAGTTCTATAAACTTTCTTTCTGGTTCGAAGGAAACTGCAGCTTCCTGCCACTTCCTCTGTTAATACTGTTGTAGTCATACCTGCTCACGGGCTATCCAACTACATGAATAGGAAACTACAAACTAGGAAAACAGACTTCCGAAAAGCTCAACTACAGTTAGACATCAGCTATCAATATCTGCTTCACTACTATATTTTATTCGTTTGTTATTACTTATTTAAAACTAATTCAAGAAGCTTAATGATGCAAAACTTCAGAATAATGGCCAACACGAATTTTCTCCTGTTCTCTAAACCACACAAGACAACTGCTATACCATTTATATTCATTTTCCCTTTCTAAGAAGTATTTAAAGAATTTCACCAACACATTACCAATCAGGAAGAGCACTTACCAGGCTGTTAGAAATCTCCAAAAACAAGTTTTAAAGTTAATACTAAGTTGCTCTGTATCGATGCATTAGCCCTTTCCAGTTTTCTTACTGGCATTTAAATTAGCCACATACCAGCTCACAGTTTGATTTGTCTGCAGTACTTTTCCTGGGTGCAAAACATTTGACTCAGCAAAGACCAGGTGACTCAGCACATTCAAACTGCAGACCTCAGGTTTACAGGGTGGATCCCTCCCTGTCCTCTTGCAAATACTGCTGAGAAGATATCAGGATAGGACTTTTTGCTTTTTAATTTAAGGTTTGAAATGTCAAAGAATCGAAACATACGCCTCTCTAGCAAAAAAGAATAGAATAGAATAAAATCAATATAGAACGGAGAAAAGAGAAATGAGATTTTCATAAAAAACAATTCTAATCTGATTGCTAAAACGACTGTTGGACTTAACTGCATTAGCATTTAAATTGCCCCAGTAGGACATGGGGGAAATAGCCCCCTGGTGCTAAAAATGTTGGGAAGACGGTGAGGTTTGCACCTTTCCTTCTATTGTTGAAGTGGAGCCAGTTTTTTCCACCAGCGGGATAAACAGTTAAGATAAAACAGGCCTGGAGAGATCGAATCTTGTTTACGAATAGGCAAATAAACTAGTTTTTTTTTTTTTTTAATTACACAGACTATAAAGCTGAGAATATTGAGCCCTAGGCTTTTCTAGTGGCATATGTGTTAGTGGTTCCCAAACCTTGCAGATGATCAAAACCACAAAGGAGGTTTTTATAAATATAGATTTACGGTCCCCTTCCGGCTCCCTGTTGTGATTCAGTAGGTGTGGGGTAGGGCCCAGGAATCTCTAAAACACTCGCCCAAGTGACCCCTATGCCCGGCTGGGCCTGCGATCAAACAGAGCTGATAAAACACAAAAGTGCAGCAAAACAAGCGGTGGATCACACTCGCCACCCCCAGCCCAACTGCTAATTGTATGGTGAAAAGTCAAAGAGTACTTTAAGACGTAGTTGAATGCATCTTCTTAGGTGAAAGCTGCTGTAAATATTAGTGACATTCTTAACTGTCTTAACTTTTAAAATTCCCAATGAAATTCTAACTTTAAAAAGTTATTTTAGGGGCTTCCCTGGTGGCGCAGTGGTTGAGAGTCCGCCTGCCGATGCAGGGGACACGGGTTCGTGCCCCGGTCCGGGAAGATCCCACATGCCGCGGAGCGGCTGGGCCCGTGAGCCGTGGCTGCTGAGCATACAATCTAATACAGACACAATAGATGAGGCCAATGCACAGAAAAGAAGGCACATACTTTCCGCTCCCCAAAAAAAAAAAAAAAAAAAAGTTATTTTAGGAAAAGATCTTGTCTCCCAGTTCCTGTTTAGAGTGATGAGCTACACATATCTTTGTCTGAAACAAAGACTCCTTAGCCAGGTCCCTCGCTGGCTAATATCCTTCCATTAGCTCCTATAATCTTCTCAGCCACCCCTGGAGGTGGTTACAATTATCCCCATTTTACAGACCAGGAAGTGGAGGCTAAGAGAAGCAAATTGTTCTAGTGATAAAGCCAAGATTTCAACCAAGGGCTTCTACTGGTCTGTTGGCTGGTTGGTTGTTTGGAGGAATTTACACCTGAGAGCTGGATCCATTCAAATCTTAGCTCTCTGGTCTGGTGTCATCCTTATACATTTGGCAAACACTGGTTGCGTTGGGCATCGGGCCAGCCTGGGGAGACCCAGAGAAGGCCGACAACTCCCTTCCTGGGAAGGGCCTTCCCGGCCCCTCACGGGGCGGAGAGGGGCAAAAGGGAACGATCTCCTGTGGTTCTCCTGGGCCTGGTCCAACCTTCTGTCTCCGGGGGCTGTGGGAACTGCCCTTCTGATTGAGAAACGGGTTCCCCCAGATGATGGGCCCCCGGTGCCCTGGTGAGACGGGCTGCTGGGAGCCCTCTTTGAAAGGCTTCGCAGAGGATGTGGCTTGTGAGCTGAATGTTGAAGGACGAAAAGATGTCAGTAGGCAAAGGGGAGGGAGGGTGCTCTAGGCCCCGCGTGGTCTGTGCTGCGCCCGCCTCTTCACCTGGTCTAGCAGGAGACCTGGGGGCAGAGGTGCAGCGGGGCAGGAGAGGGGACAGAAGGAAAAGACCCAGGAGGGGCTTCATGAGACGTGCGGAGTTTGGACTAAAAGATGCAAAGGGAACAAACCATGGTTTCTAAGAGCGGAGCCATAGGACTAAAGTTGTATGTCAGAAAGATACGCAAGGCTTGTCACAGGGTGGAGAAGGGGCCACGTGAGAGGCACAGGGTCTGAGACATCAGGTGGAAGTTTGTTGCGACTACTGGGACCAGATCAGCCCCAACTGGGGTCGTGACCCTGAGGCTGGAGAAAAATGTCTGAGGTCAGGGCATGAGCTCAGGAGTCAGGCGGCCGGCCAAAAGCTGGCTCCAGACCTCCAGCCTGCATCCCGGGCATGCCTGCGTGGCTGTCAGGCTGAGGGTGGGTGACGGAGGAGGGAAGAGTTTTCTCCCAGGCTTCTCCACGGGTGGGTGAAGACCCACGTGGTCAGCCAGGCTGGGGATGGCCTGAAACAGAAGGTGGGGCAGGGCGGGGGGCTTGGTTTAGAACAGGCTGAGCTGGGGAGGCCTACAGGATTTTACTTTATTAATGGTTAGCTGGAAAGACAGGGGAAAGAGGGGTCAGGGCTAGAAGGGGAGACTCAACGAGTCATTCGCGATCATATCTTTGGGAATGGAGTTTCAGGGACCAGGATTTCCTAGGGCCTATGGACAGGAAACCAACACAGCAGAGAGAGAGCCACTCAACAAACATGCACTGAGGGCCAGCTGCAAGCCAGGTGCTGCCCTGGAGCCCAAGGCCCGAAGGAGCAGACAAGCCCCAGGTGCAGGTCCAGTCGGCAGGAAGGTGGGGTGCAGGAGGAGGGCAGGGGTGTCCGGTGCCCGGGGGAGGCTCCTGCACCAGGAGGGGCCTGGATGCGTGAGCTGAGACCTGAGGTACACCAACATCGCCTGAGAGCTCCCCAGATTCAAGGCTCCTTCTAGGCCTTTTGTGTATTATCCCCTTTAATCCTTACAAGAACCCAAGGACGTCGATAGTGTTATTATCCCCACCTTAAAAATAAGGAAACCCAGCCACAGACGTAACCTGCCCACACAGCCAGTGAGCTGGTATGGAAGACCTTGACCCAGGCAGTCGAGCTCCAGACACAGCCCGTGCTCTCACCTCCTGCACAAATTGCCTCTCACTGTCTGACGAACGGTCAGAGAAAAGGAGATTTCAAGAAGGAAGTAGCGACCAGCAGTGTATCTTAGTGGTCAAGAGCACAAAGGCTGTGTCTAGAAATAGTAGTGGTTGGTGTTCGCTAGGTTAGTATTTAAAGCATGGCCACTTCACAGAGCCATTTGGATCAGAAGCCCCAAATTTAAAGGCAGGCTTACTTGTTCACTAATTGTGTAACCTGGGGACAAGTAAACGACCTCTGTGAAGCTCAGTTTTTTCATCTGTAAGAGAAATCTAACACACAACTCAAAGATACTCCTGAAGATAAAGGGACTTAACTCGTAGGAAAATGTATTTCATCCTCTCTACACAGCGTTATGTTCACAGCTGGTGATGCTGGAGAAAGGTCCCCACTACAGTTAACACACCATCATTTCTTCATAACAGGCTAAACCTCAGAGTGGGCACAGCATCGAAAACAAGATTGTTGATTACTGTCAAGTATAAATCACTAATTGTTATTCTGAGAAAAACCCTGGGTGGGGTGGGAAAAGTCCCGTTGAGACCTACAACTGGTATTACCAATTATTAAGGAAAATTAAATTTCTTTTATTTATCACTTTATTTGAACGTCAGCTTGGACCCACCAAAGGAAAGTTGGTTTCACTGAAACTCAGTTCATTCCAAAGTGACTCCAGGGACTGCCCTGGTGGTCCAGTGGTTAAGACTCTGCACTTCCACTGCAGGGGGCGCAGGTTCCATCCCTGGTCAGGGAACAAAAATCCCACGTGCCGCATGATGCGGCCAAAATAGAAAAGAAAAAACACAAAGTGACTCCATGAGAAAATCAGAAAGGACAGGCTTCCTCTTCATTGTACCTTTTTCCCCTCTACCTACTCATTCTAGGTAGACACAAAACAGCAAAATGAAAGCACATTAGCTCTTGGGAAGAACGGACACCAAGATCCCAAAGCACTTTGCAAAGTGCCATGAGAGGCACCATCCTGGGCTGTGGGCATCCAGAAAGATCCTCTGGGCCAGCACACTCAGGGATGGCTATGCAGAGGGTTGGATCACCGCTTGAAAGGGCGCTGCCTCTCCCGGCAGCTGCCACCCTCCTAGCCCGGCCAGGCGCCCAGCCCCGAGGGCAGCCCTGAGCTTCCGTGCACCTGGGCTCGCGCCGCAGAGACTCGGCCCATGAGTGAGGCTCACGCCACATCTTAGGAGGAACGGCACCTCCCTGAGTACCTGCCCTTCTAAGGCTCCCACCTGGGTGGATATGGCCGCGACCTCCGACACCACACCCCCAAACACACACACCGTACAAAATCACACTGACCTTCTATTTTGCTTTCTTCACGCACTTAAAACTATGAAAAGTTATCTTGTTCGTATTTTTACTGATTTCTTTTCTGCCCCTCCCCACCCTCTGCTCCATCACAGCCTAAATATTGTTTTTCTTGTTCGCCCTTATACCCCCAGCACCTGGCAGGAAGCAACGAACTCAATAAATATTTATTGAATCAATAAAGAAACGCAGAAGAGCGTGATCAAGTTGCAGAGGTAGAAAAGGAAAAGCTGAGCCTGGGATCGTGGTGAGCGGCTCGCTCTGGAGCAGCTGCCCAGGGGCCTGGCTGCCCTTGGACCTGGAAGGAGTGCAGGGCCCCCGACAGAGTTTGACGAGGAGCACCTTGGAATAGAGTGGGTGGAAGTGAAGCTAGAAAACCCAAGAGAAAACCACGTCCCCCCTAAAATCAGCAGCAATTAAGAAGTCTGCCGGGGATGCCACATACAGCACAGCGTTGACAGTACTGTCCTGCACGTTTGAAAGTTGATGAGAGATTAGATCTTGAAAGTTCTCGTTACAAGAAAAAAAACTTTTTTTTAATAAATCAAAATAATTCGACCAGCATTGGAGAACATTGGGGAAAGAGCTGAACATCAATTTGGTACTATCTCTTAAAAGTGAAATTGGGCATATTCACAAGGTAGCGATTCTAGATGTAGACATCAAACCTAAGGAAACTATTCCCTATATCTGACTTAGGGAAAAGTAATACAAGCGTTATTATCATTACTTTTTTTTTTTTTTTTTTTTAGCAGTGCCACGCAGCATATGCAGGATCTTAGTTCCCCGACCGGGAATCGAACCCGCGCCCCTTGCATTGGAAACTCGGAGTCCTAACCACTGGACCACCAGCGAAGTCCCAACCATTATTTATATTAGTGAAAAAATTTTAACAATCTGCATATCCACTAATGAAATAATTAATAAAATGTGACATTATGCATATCACGAAATACCAGATGGCAATTAAAAACAAGTGTGTACCTACAATATATGTGTTTATATAGCGATAGATAGATAGATCTCAAAAACAATGTTCAGTGAAAGTAAGCAAATCATAGAACAATAGGTAGGTATGGATCCATGTATATATATATATATATATATATATATGTATATATACACATATATACATATACACACTCATGAAACAATGCAACTTACTAATTGTGAGTACATGTAAATATATATAAGATATTTTAAAAGCACATATCAAACTGAACATGGGCTTCGTGAGGTGAGGACAGAGGAGGGAATGGGATTAGTATTTAAAGGGAACTTGACCTTATCTCCAACACTTCATTCATTTAAAGAACTGAAACAAATGTCACAAAAAAGATAACAGTCGTTAGTTATGGATGATGGGAACATAGTACAGTTTTTACTGGGAATAAGAAGAGAGATGCTGGACACATATGGAAAAACTAAAAGGATTTCAGGAGTAGCTGGATTAGTAGAGTAGAAAGAAGGCTGAAAGAAGGGGAGTTAAATATTATACTTTTTTTAATGATGAGACGCTGGCTGCACCATTAAAAGAACTAAAAAACGCTGAGCTCCATATTAGAAAGGTTTGCTCTATTAATGAGATATCCAGGTGCTGTCCAACAAGAAGTCAGAATTCAAAAACCCAAGCTGTACTGAACAGTTGTCCAGGGAAAGTGAGAAATAAAATGGTTGCCTGCATCGCTTTCCTTCACACTCTCTCTCTCTCTCTCTCTCTCTCTCTCTCTCTCTCTCTCTCTCACACACACACACACACACACACACACACACACACACACACACACACACACAGACAATTTTGTAAGGTCCCTAGAGAAACACAAGGACCTTGCCCTGTACTCAACCAATGTTAGTCTCCTTCTTGGAAAGTCAGGTTCCTAAATTTTAATGTACTTTTCTAAAACGCCTGGGGGTCTGATCTCTGCTAATCAATTAACTATTCTAGTAAGGCAACTTGGCAACTGTTTCCTTTCAGTAAACAACACAATTACTAGAGCAAATGAGGACCCAAATTCACACTGTTTAAATAAAAAATTTCAAACATAAAACTCTTTTTGAAACCAAACTCCTTAGTCTTTCATAAAGATAAACTTCCACTTATCCAAAGAATGCATTTATCTTTTTTTTTTTTTATGTTGGGGGTAGGAGTTTATTAACTAATTAATTTATTTTTGCTCTGTTGGGTCTTCGTTGCTGCGCGCGGGCTTTCTCTAGTTGCGGCGAGCGGGGGCCACTCTTCATCGCGGTGCGCGGGCCTCTCACTGTCGCGGCCTCTCTTGCTGCGGAGCACAGGCTCCAGACGCACAGGCTCAGTAGTTGTGGCTCACGGGCCCAGTTGCTCCACGGCATGTGGGATCCTCCCGGACCAGGGCTCAAACCCGTGTCCCCTGCATTAGCAGGCAGATCCTCAACCACTGCGCCACCAGGGAAGGGATCCTCGGACCAGGGCTCAAACCCGTGTCCCCTGCATTAGCAGGCAGATCCTCAACCACTGCGCCACCAGGGAAGCCCCCAGAATGCATTTATCTTTATCCAAGGGTGCCCCCTCCAATGTTTCATATTTACACGTTTGCATAGTGACTTTCTACCCTTTTGTAATGTGTTTTGCAACCCCTGAAAAAGTCAATAGTCTCAGCTCTTCTGTATAGAGGGACACACAAGACAGTGGTCAGGATGACTCACAGGCAGAGTCAATATTGGAACACAGGAGCCTGGAGCCTGGCATTCCCAGTTCCTAAAGCCACTGGCTTCCGCTAACTTCATAGAATCTACGCCTTCAGGGGACTAGGCTTCTTGGAGGCCTCGGGGACTGGAATGTTAGTTTCCAAAGCTTTCTCCTTGAAAAGCAGTCAGCAGTCAGAAATAAGAGCTGGCCTGCAGGTTGGAGTCCTTAATCATTTAAGAACACCTGAATGGAAGGGATTCCACTGTTCAACCTTTGCTTTTTAATAAGGCGTAACTAAACTTCACCGATACAACCTAACAATCTCCTTAATTCATGTAACATTGCTGGTGAGTTTTAAAGAGTCCTCTGTTCAGACTGGGCCACATTCAAATCAGGGGTACTGTTAAAACTCTCCATGTTGTGCATTTGCTGGAGTTGGTGCTATCTTGGACGTGACGAGCTCCTCACAGCCTGGAGGCTGGTCAGCTGGGACTGACCTTATAAAGCCAACAGTTAGGGGCTGCGTATAAAAGGACTTAAGGGATTATATTACCAGAATAAAGTTGCTATGTAGCCATCCTGTGTAAATGGCATTTCTTTCCATTAACGAACTGAAGAGTTCATAAAGCACCTGAAATTAAATGATGGCTTAAAAAAATAAACTAACACACTAAAATTGAGGTTTACCGACAAGATCGGGTGTTTTCACTTAAAAGAAAAAAACCAACCCGCTGTGGTTTCTGACTGTGCCCTTTTCATGGGATTTTAAAACACTTTTACAAATTTTTTTCACTATCACATATTTCTCATTCGAGTTTTATAAGTTAAAAAAAAAGAGAGAGATAAATAACTTACCCAAAGTCGCATAGCTAGATCATAGCAGAAATCAAATAAAAGCCCAAGTTTATTTAAGGATCTGATAAAGTGTATACTTTTTGCTAGGCTGTATTACCTCCTTATTTTATGTCCCTTAAAAAATAATTGTTTCCATAGCAGTGGGTGGTAACATTGATATAGAAAAGGGAGCCATCGTTAATTATCAGCAGGTCCTTTCTTGAAGCAACGAAAACAACAGAAAATAAGCTATAAAAATAATGTTGTGTCTTATAATTTTACCTACAAGTTCAAGCCTTCATCGTATTCATTAATTAAAACACTACAAATCTTCCTTTCCTTTTGCTAAAATATTCTCAAACTGGCGTACAAAGCACCAAAATGCACATCAGCCACAACACACACAGATCCATCACTCAACCTCGGTCCATTAGTCTTGCCAAGGTCAGTATCGAGTATTCCTGAAATTTTCACTTGTAGAATGAATAGATGTTTTGTAAGGATTATCTATTCAGGCAGAAAAAAAGCGGGGGAGGGAATGAAAACAAGAAACAATTAGCTATTCAACTGGCACTGAGCAAATTCCAAGTATGAAATCCTTTGTTTGTTTTGATTTTGTTTTTGTTTTTCTTACCTACCTTGGGACTCCAGCGCGTGAAAAGAAATACATCTTGTGAGATTTTTCTAGATCCTTTCCACAGACCTCTGTGGGGATGTTGATGTCAGCTTTGGCTTTATTTTGCAGCCGGGGCCTGGAACCCAGAGCGGTCTATTTGCATTTCAACGCCCTTCTTTTGTTTCCTGTCCCTCCAGAGGCTCACCCCATTCAAATAACAGGTAAGGCAGTTAGATCACTCTAACGACCCTAGAAAACTCAAAGGAGGAAACGTGCAAACAAAGCGGTTATTTTAGCTAAAAAAACGACCTCTTACTTCATCAGTCAAGCCTACAAAGCCCAAGCTGGACCATCTTGTTAAAAATTTACCTAAGATTGTTCTTAATTCCCTCTCTGCCTCAGAGAAGGAAGCGTGATGGAGGGGCAGAGGGGGGAGGGGGAGGCGGCAGGGCCCAGGGCCCAGCTCTGCCTTCCTGGAATCCCCCTTCAATAAATATCAATGAGGTGTTCAGATGCTCCTATAGGAACTCACAGGTCACAGTATCGCATCTGATTCTGAGAGCAACAGCCTCTGTCCTTTCTGCTGACGGAGCACTCCCGTAGAGCGGGAACAAGGTGAAAAGAAAAATCCATGTTAGGTGAAGACCCAGCCATCCAGGACCTGAAGGACATTTAACCCAGATGCTGCTGGTATAGCATCCCCGTCACACGCCCTCAGATGACCGCATGGACATGTGATCCGGAAGGCAGCTTTCCAAGAGTTTACTCTTCTGAGAGGTATTGGCAGATAAATATTTGAAAAATTGCACATTTTAACAGGCAAATGCCTCAGGGTCCATGTTGAATTTCAGTGTTTGGGAAAAGAACTACAATCATGATGAGGCCACAGAGTCACAGATTAGAGATGGGAGGGACATGAAAGTTCATTTCCTCAAGGCCCTTAGTTATGCAGCCAGTTTGTGCCGGGCTGGGAAACTTGGGGTAGGTCTCTGGGCTCCCAATCCCATGCTCTTTGGATTTTGGTTACCAAACCTGCTTAGGTAGGATCCTAGGACTTAGGGAGAGTCTAGTATATGGATTCCAGGACTTGGCAAGTCAGCCTAGGGTGAAGATGTACCTGCCTAGATTTCAAAGGCCCGACCCATCACCACCACTGAGTTGGACATCCAGCTCTTTGATGAGCATCTCTCCTTCCAAGCTGCCTGACCTCCAGCGCCACCTGTTCTCAGGAACGATGGAGCCCCCAGTCTGCTTTCTCCCCATTCACCAGCCCTCTGCTTCTTTCACTTTCCTCCTGCTTCAGTTTAGATTCCGCAATCTGTTATCACATCCTTCTCGCCAACCCCGTAAACTCCCTTCCCCTTCGTATTTCCTGCAAATCCATCCAGGAAGCCATCAGCCCTGGAGGAATGTGGGCATCTCCTTTCCCTTTACCTGCAGGTGAGCAGTTCAAACTCTGCTGGAGAACCTCCAAAGGAAGGGGGGTTCATGGCCACCAAGTTCAAACGGGCCCCAGCACTGCCCAGCACCTGTATTCTGTTTCTCCCTTCAGCTCAATCACCACCGTCCTTAAACTTCCAACAAACCTGTCTTGCCCCTCACCTCTTCCAGTGGGGAGGGCTCGCAGACCTCCTTCCAGCCACGGCCCTGCCTTACCTCCTGGTTCAAGATGCCTGGGACCCCCCTCCGCCTGGGCTTCACATTCTCTCCGCACCATCACCCATGGCACTTCATCTCAAATCACACATCAAGGCCATCCAAAAAGCCTATTGGTTCTGCCTTCAAAATATATTCGAACCAGCCATTTCTCATCGACACCGGCAGGGCCATCTCAATCGTGTCTCAAGACTCAATCGTGTCTCATCCAGACGATTAACGGCCCCCAGCTTTCACCACTGCCCTGTTACAGTCTATTCTCAACACGGCGGACCCAGTGATCGTAACTTGGAGCGTGTTCATCCTCTGCTTGACAACTTCCAGTGGGTAAACCTTTCCATTTACCCAGAGCAAACCCAAAGTCCCTACAAAGGCCTGTAAGACTCTCTCAGCACTGTCCAATAGAACCTTCTGTGGTCATGGAAAGGATCTATACCTCACTGTCAACGCAGAAGCCACCAGCGATGCTACGTGTGGGTAGTGAGCCCCGGAAATGTGGGTGTTACAATTGAGGATATAACTTTGGGGGGTGGGGGGTGCCCGAGCTGCACGGCTTGCAGGATCTTAGTTCCCCGATCAGGGACTGAACCCACGCCCTCGCTGAGTCCTAACCACTGGACCACTGGGGAATTCCTGAGGATATAAATTTTTTTTTTTTTTTTTTTGGTCCCTCTGTGCGGCATGCGGGATCTTAGTTCCCCGAACCCGGGCCCCCTGCAGTGGGAGCATGGAGTCTTCACCACTGGACCGCCAGAGAAGTCCCTAAATTTTTAATTAAAAACAAACTTAATTAACTTTCATTAAAATAGTCACCTGCGGCTACCATATTGGAGAACACAGCTCTGTGTGATCTCCCCCTTCCACCTGGCCCCTCTTCCCTGGCTCTACATCACACCATAAAAGCCCCCTTGAAATCAGGCAACGCGCCACGCCTCTGCTCAAAGTCTCCATGGCTTCCCTTCTGACTCAAAATAAAAGCCAAAGAATGTCCTTATCTTAACCTAGGGGCTCTCTGAGGCCTGGCCACCCCACACCCTCCCTGGTCAGTCCCCACCCACTCTCTTCCTGGTCTGCTCCAGCCACAGACAACACTGGCCTGTGCAGGTGACGGTACCAAGGACACTGCTCCTGCTGCAGCTGCCTCAGGGCCTTTGCTCGTGCTCTTCTCTCTCTGCGACGTCTTCCCCCAATATTCTTGTCGCCAGTTCAGAGCCCCCGCACTTCCTGCAGGACAGGCCCCCGGGGTCTTCCCGTGAGAGGACCTGATCCAACCTTATTTGACCTGAAGGCCCTGCCCCAAACCCACCCTGAGCTCTTCCGCTCCCTGTCTTCACGCCTTTTCTTTAGAGATCTTATCTCCATCTGATAAATAAATCATGTTTGTTTACTTGTTTATTGTCTCTCTCCCCCAGCAGGGCAGGGCCTCTGTCTGTTTTGTTCACAGCAGTATTCCTATTACCTGAAACGGTGCCTGACACTCAAAAAAAAGAAAAAAAAAAAAAAGCTGAATTTGGGGAAAGAACGTGGATGGCTTTATGGCGCTAAAAACTATTTCCAACTGTCTTGGTCCTTCAGGCCATCCTCCTGCAGCTATTCCCTGGGGAGAGCTGAGAACTGGGTTCCTCTCTAAATATAGTATCCTCACTTGCAAGAGGGCAGCTGGGTGCTTTAACTGCATTGGTTCTAATCTACACAACAAGCAGAACCAGAGAGGTGAGGTAGGCTGCTCAGGTTTAGCGGACGGACGTGAGCCTCACCTTGCCTCTCCAGGTGGGGTTTCCATAATCAACAGAAAATCCTTCTGTGGGCGGCTGCAAAGATAAACGTGTTACAGTGACCACACAGCCTCATGCTTAAATCTCTCTTCTTACTCTATGCCTTCTTAGGAGGAAATGAGAATAATTACTTTTATAACAGACCAAATGAAAAATAATTCGGTATTGCTAACAGGAAGTGAATCCTGAGCGAACCCACTTTCACCCTTTATCCCTCCCCTAAATGGCCCAAGTCTCTCTTATCAAATTGCCTTTAGATTTTCAAAAAGCTATGCTAAATAAAATATTATTGGTCTTCATGTCTGAAGATGTTGCTGCTGAGATCGCTATTTTTTATGCTAAAATGTTTGCAGTCAGCAAAGTCATGGCCAGTAAATTCCAGACCAGTCCCACAGACTGGGTCAACTTCCTGTCAACCTGCTGGACAGGAGAGAATGCTCTTTTTTTTTTCTTTCTCCCTGGGTTTTATGTTTAACATATTAATGCGGACCAGGGATGACCTAAGTAAATTCAAGCCACAGGGAGTTACAATATTTTCGCTATTAGTCCTAATGCCATAGGCCGTGAAGCCTCGCGGTGGAAATGGAAAACTGTAAACATACGTTTATGTCTCACGTCCTGTTCTTCTCTGCTGTTGCCTGACAGCAGCACCAGTGAATGGGGAAATTACATCTTTGGCTACAGAAATGCAGGCACAACTGGTGTCACCCACTGGACAGAAAACCTAAAAATTCTTAAGGACTTTGGGACTCCTGTTTCCAACATGCTTGCTTGTCAGAGGCGGAAGCCCAGGTCAAGCAGTTTGCTGCAAAACACAGGCACTGTGATGCATGCAGGCATCTTGACTTCCGTGCAAT
The DNA here is from genome assembly GCF_000442215.2 of Lipotes vexillifer. Taxonomy (NCBI): domain Eukaryota; kingdom Metazoa; phylum Chordata; class Mammalia; order Artiodactyla; family Lipotidae; genus Lipotes; species Lipotes vexillifer. The sequence goes on from NW_006783542.1 coordinate 591,237, forward strand.
CCATGTGTTTTCAGTGAAACCTAATGATTACACTCCAGCTGGTATAGGGGGGAGGCAGAGAGAGAGAGAGAGAGAGAGAGAGAGAGACAAAGAGAGAGAGAGAAGTTCCACGGGAGGCCTGCATATGACTCTTCTGATGCTATTCGCAGTTATGAATTGAAAATTACTTTTCAAAATTACTTCCCTCAAAATACCCAGACACCTGGCCCCAGGCTGCCAACCTAATGCTAAAATAGGCACCTTGACCCACTCACCCCGGGACTTCAACCACTCAGCTGCCTTTGACCACAGCGACAGGTGATCCCTGCCAAGAGAAATATGAACAACTCTGGGAACCGATTACAAAATTGGGATTGATCCAAACTTTCCAAAAGTGATGGCTCTGTTGTTTGGAATGTCCTGCAGCCAGAACACTTTTCTCAACAAGTCAGCTCTGTGTAATGAAAGCAATTAGAAGAAATTCGGACGTGCACACATCTCTCTCTGCCTAATGTGGGAATAATAATTAACTGCCCCAGAATCTAAGCACTGGCTCAGGGCTGATGACTCACCTTTAAAGTTGCGCAAAGAAAAAGGTCAAACCTTTTGTAAAGCAATTTAACAGTGTGGCTCAAGAGTCATAAAGATGTCAATTCCCTTTGACACAGTAATCTTATTGCTGGAAACTGATCTTCAGAGATGACGCAAAAGAAAAAAAGATGTACACGACAAAATCGGAAGCAACCTAATTGCCCGATGATAGGAAATATGTTAATTACGTACAGTACACCTTCCTGGTGAAATATTACACAGCCGTTAACAGGAATTAAGAAGAGTGTCACGATATGGGGACGATGCCAGGGTCGGCATTACTGTCAGACACAGTGAGATCATACAGGCACGTGGCTCTGCCTCTGGAAGACCCCTGACTCACGCCCTTGGTCGGAGAATCTGTATCCCAGGCCCCACCTGCTTCCAGAGAGGACATGGTTTGTGAAAAGCTGTGGGTCCACACCCTGAGAGGAGCAGCGTGCTCCTGGACACATCTACAGCTCTCCTCGGGTAGACAGAGGGGACGGGGGGCTGCCCCTGGCGCTGGGGGCTGCTTCCAGATGGGGTTAATCATCCCCACGGACAGCGCAGGGGAGGACCCCCGCCTACACAGCCGTTCATACAGATACTGGTCCTTGATGTTTACACGTGAAAGGAGACACAGAGTGTATCTGTTATAAAAAGGCGGGAAACCCTAAATTCTACAGTTTTGTTTCATTGTTTTGAGATCAAAATGTTCCTAAGAACTCAGGAATCTGCCTAGGGAAGCAGAGCTTTTGCTCAGCTAATGCTTAGTAAACTCAGACACAGTCCTCTTGGTGCGTCTGTAAACAAGAAGAAATGAAAACAGTCCCCATTGTCATTACTGATATATGTGACTTACAGTGTTTCAAATGAATGTTTTTGTCCATAGTTCTTCAAAGGGAAAATTTAAAACTCTACAGGATTTGTTCTTATCTGTGGAGCTTTTCCTAAACCGTTGTGCCTCTGTTGCTCAAAAACTGCTGTGACCTTGGGTCAAGGAGACACTGGCGCTGGTGCTCAACAGAAAATGTGCTTCTCACACTAAAATGGCCACTTAAGCAGGAATGTGGAAATGATTTATCTCGCAGTGTTTGGAGTTGCATCTTCCCTCCAGATATGTCAGGACCGGCGTAATCCAGTCAGGGACAACTGGTTATATGCTCCCAAACAAAGAAGACCGCTCTGATGGCCAAAAGAGTTGAGGTATCTAGCATACCAAAATCACCTTAATAAAAGTTAAATTACCCACATCCCAAAGAACACAACCACCGATAATACAAATAATGTTTGTTTGTTTGTTTAGCCATGCCACGCGGGCATGTGGGATCTTAGTTCCCTGACCAGAGATCAAACCCGGGCCCCCTGCAGTGGAAGCTCAGAGTCCTAACCACTGGACCACCAGGGAATTCCCTAAATATGTTTAAGGGTTAAGAGCGGCAGAGCATATTGTAAACTACACCTATTTACGTCACACAAAGATTGCCTTCCAAATATGACATGAAGCAGTGACATTCACAGAATATTAGGATAAAGTCAGAAAGAAAAAGAAAAGGAATCAAGTGTCATAACCGGAGGCTATTTATTTTGTTCACTTCAGTATCTCCAGGACCTAGTAGGTTCTCAAGTAAATATGTGTTGAATAACAAATGGGTAAAGGCACAAATAAAGAAACAGAGCTCATCAAAATAGAAACACAGTTTGTAACGCGAAGTTATAGAGGCAATATACTTCCCTTCACAAGTCAGAGGAGAGGCTCTGTCCAAAACTGGTTGTTGGCTACATACACACTGTATTTAAAAATTGGGTGCTAAAATTTAGGTACAGAGGCTACATTTAAAAGATGGCTAAAAAATGAATAGAACAACATTGGGGCGAAAAAGCCTATCTCAGTAGACTCAGTCATGTTCGAGTTCCACGAGATTCTTGGTCAAATTGCCTAGCAGGTTTTGAGCACCTCACCTCAACCCCACCCCACCTTAATCTCCTTCACCCCTGATTCACCATTTCAGTTTTGCACACTAACGGGCTCAGAGGCTGGGACTGTTAGGATGAGACACACACTGCCCAAGATGCATCTTCGCTCTTCCTAGAGTCCCGTCTAAAGCACCCCCATCCACACCCTACCCTGGCTCGGGGTCCCGGGTCCTTCTGCGCAGCGCTTATCAAAATCCAGTTATCTTGTTTTCTCTTCTCCATCTGTTACTCCCACTAGAATGTTACTCCCAGGAGAGCAGAACCTGCACTGTCCTAGCTTATCAGTGTCTTCCAGAACCTGACACAGTGCCTGGTACCTGGTAGATATTCAAATTCTTAAGAATGAATGAAGGACTGAAAGAATACTAGATCCAAGGGCGAGGTAAATACCTTATCAGTGACCACAGGAAGAGCCCTGTAAACATGTTCCCAGACTGTTTACGCTAGGCTGCTATAGGACAATACAGAATTCTGTTTTTAAGTAAGATTTGGTAAAAGACTTTCTGAGTAATTGACTTTATTCTCCACGGATGAACGATCCAAGCCTCCCCATTGCAGATAGAGTCTGAGAAAGATCTTAACAGTTCAAAGTTCAAACTGCTCTCAAATTTAAGGTATGGCCTACGTTCCTAAGAGTAAATTTTTTTAATTGACATATTAACACCTGCAGGATTCCAGCTATAGCATCACCTGCAAGTCTATTCAACTTAACAAGCAACTATAAATGTCCTGTCACGTTTCTTAATTATCACCGGTATAGTAAAAATACTCAGTTCACGAACTCAAGAGCGGATCTGTAGAGACCCCAAATTTCTTCATTTTGCCCTAACCTAGTAACTTTAGGATACTCTAGTTTTTCATTACATCTGGATTCTCAGGAAAAGACGTTATTTAATGGGACCTTTTCTGATCAGAGGTATGAAAGTGGATCTAGACCTCTCTCTAATTTTACTGCTGGTTCAATTCTAGCGTCACTAATTGCAGTGCATTCCCTGAATTACTGATTGATTTTACAATATGGTCAGGTTCCTTGGGTGTCTTAGGTCCATGGTCTGAGTCTACTCTGAGTCATCTTGGGGATAAAAGATTGTATTGATACGATCCACACAATTCGTCGAACATGGGACCCAACAACCTAGATGAACGCAAGCCAGATCAACCTCCTCGCGGTACATTCAGACACGGCACCCACTGATGTTCCATGGTATCACCATGGTAGTTCAAAGTCTAGCTAAAAATTAAGAAGATTGAACATTCACTTTCAGCTGTTTCTTTTGCTTTCATCACCTTCTCCATATACTGGGTTTGATATAATAGATGAGATTTTTGCCTACAACAATAATCATTCCTAAATCGGGTATAGCATAGGTGTATGAACTCATCTGGCTCTGTTTTACTTTTGCACAGCAACATTAATGGAAATATAGCAACATTAATGAAAAATCAGTATAAAAGAAGAAAAAAAGTATGGATGACATAATACTGCCATTGCACCAAACCAAGTACATCATTCCTGATCCATACGCGAACATAATCTTACATTGCATTGATAGTATACCTGCTATTTGGGGTTTTGTCCTTTTTGCTTTATTTATTTCCATGTTGCCAGACACTTCACATTTATAATTTTCAGTGGTAAATATTCCACCTGATAAAATTCCATAATTTTTTTTTTTAATGCTCCTTCTGTGGGACATGTCTCTTGTGTAGGGGGGACCATCAAAAATAACACCACAGATACATCTGACTAGATTCTAAAAATAATTCTTGGACCGGGATTACCAAGTCAAAGAATATGAACATCTCACATCTTGCTTACATACATTTCAACCCAGATTTCACTCTGTTCTCAGAAAGAAGCATGAGTAATCTGGGTGTTCGGCGAAACGCAGAATGAATATGAAAATACTATGGTTTTTGTTTATGTCAAGAAAAGCAGTGGAGAAACAGGAAAGAAGTCATACCAGGAACTGGTCCATCCAGCCCAGGAGTTTATGGGAAGTCATGGTCTCCTGAGACAGCTTAAGAGATGTGTCCCCAAAACATCTTAGGTTTCCTTAGCACCATTTTGGAGTAATTATGCATAAAACTATCTAAATACACATGCTAGAAGGGAATTCCCTGGTGGTCCAGTGGTTAAGACTCAGCGTTTGCACTGCCAGTGCCCGGGTTCAATCCCTGGGCGGGGTACTAAGATCCCCTAAGCCATGCAGTGAGGCCATAAATAAATAAATGAATGAACAAATAAATACACGTTCTGTTCAGAAAACAGCTAAAAGATTCTGGCTATCCACCCTGATGGCCGGGACATTACCTGTTCTGTTCATCACTGTACCCCCAGGATCTCGAACAGTGCCAGGCAGGCACTACGCACCACTTGTCCACCGGCTCTGCGGCATCAATGCTAAGAACACTGAACAAAGCCCAAACTCACTACATACGTGTAAGTTGGGCAAAATTCTTTCTTTTCCACTCAGGGAATCTGAACTTACTGACCTACCTGTTATTTGACAGATCTCTTGGTCAGAATCCATATCACGGAAGGAAGGTAACAGAAGAGGTGAGCCTCTCAGGGAAGGTCGGGTTCAGATCCTAACCCCTCTCTGAGGTCCAGCCATTCTAGCCACACTCAACTTGCTAAGGTGTGTCCTGCACAGCCCAGTACCCTGACACATGGCCACACTCTTTGCTAAATGTCTTATATTTTTCTATTCCCTAAAGGACCAACCTCTATATGAGGATATTATACAAATTTAATAGGAAGAAAAAAGTGAGAAACAGCCATGGCGCCAATCAGAAGTAGCCCTCTTTCAAGGAGATGGAGGGACGGAATCACAGAATGAAAAGACCAAACCAGGGGCTTCCCTGGTGGCGCAGTGGATAAGACGCCATGCTCCCAACGCAGGGGGCCCAGGTTCGAGCCCTGGCCAGGGACCCAGATCCCACACGCATGTCGCAACTAAGAGTACGCATGCCACAACCAAGGAGCCCGCCTGCCGCAACTAAGACCCGGCGCAACCAAACAATAAATATATATTAAAAAAAAAAGACCAAACCACACATCCCGGGGGAGGCAGCAGGGGCCCTTCTGCAAACCTTACCACGTGCAGCTCTGCAGGGTCACCAGGGAATCAGAACTAAGGGAGAGAGGAAAAGAAAGCCCAACAAAGAAGAGGCTACACAACAAACAAAAAGCTTTATTCAATTGCCTTACAATTTGTTTGTGACTTCTAGTTACTAGAAGTTGGTCGGCAGTGGAGTTCAGCACAAGCCGTCTTTCAATAGTGCACTGAGATTTCCTAGAACGGTTCCTACCGAAGCATTCTTCAGGATGTAAGCAGACTCCACACTTCTCTCAACTCCATGGACAACCCTGCCCAGTCACTCATCACCAGGTTCGGGGCCCCCTGTCTCCAGCCACGCTGCAGTCTCCACATTCGCGCTACCCACGTGGCTCTTGGTAACTAGCCGATGCTAATTGCTGCGCGAGGGGAAAAGACATGGGATGCCGCAGCTCCAGCGATGACAAAAACTAGAGCGAAACTCCTCACCGCGGAGGACAAGAGCACAGCCGGGAGTGTTAAAGAACGTAACAGATCACCTCTGTTAAAGACACAGGTTATAAACAACTAGAATGAGTTTCCGTCACAGTCCTTAATATTCATGTGGTTAAAGAGAAACCCGCTCAATATCATGTAGCAAACTAAACAGGAAAAGAATTTGAAAAAGAATAGAAATATGTATAACTCTATTACTTTGCTGTACACCTCAAACTATCACAACATTGTTGCTTTTTTTAAAATTTTATTTTATTTATTTATTTATTTAGTTTTTGGCTGTGTTGGGTCTTCGTTGCTGCACTCGGGCTTTCTCTAGTTGTGGCGAGCGGGGGCTACTCTTCATTGCGGTGCGTGGGCTTCTCATTGCGGTGGTTTCTCTTGTTGCGGAGCACCGGCTCTAGGCGCTTGGGCTTCAGTAGTTGTGGCACGTGGGCTCAGTAGTTGTGGCTCTTGGGCTCTAGAGCACAGGCTCAGTAGTTGTGGCACGTGGGCTTCTCACTGCGGCGGCTTCTCTTGTCGCGGAGCACCAGCTCTAGGTGTGCAGGCTCAGTAGTTGTGGCACTCAGGCTCCGTAGTTGTGGCTTGTGGGCTCTAGAGAGCGGGCTCAGTAGTTGTGGCGCACGGGCTTAGTTGTTCCGCGGCATGTGGGATCTTCTGGACCAAGGCTTGAACCCGTGTCCCCTGAATTAGCAGGAGGATTCTTAACCACTGCAAGGCCAGGGAAGTCCTCACAACATTGTTAATCAACCATACTCCAATACAAAATGAAAAGTTTAAAAGAAATTGTAAAAATAAAAAGAGAGAGAGAGAGAGAACTCGGTTCAGTCTCTCTTTATAATTAATTTTGCTTCAAAAAGGTATAGGATTTATTTGCCAAACACAGAACCATCCTAGACTTTAGAAAAACTCTGAATACATCCTAAGGACACTGGATTAAGGTGTCTTCTTTGCACGGGAAAGGCAGCATCTCGGCCAACTGACAACGCAAGTCAGAGTAGGGCCAGAAGTTGTCATATTAGCATTTTAACAAAGATCTACCGAAAATCACGAAGGTGAATTTATATTTCACATTAATTCAAGATGGAGCAAATAGTATTTCAATTAAATGATGAGAGTAAGTTTAAAGACACTTTGCATTAGCTTATTTTAAAACACATAATAATATTCCAACTAAAGCAACCATGTATCAATATACTCTCTAACTCTGTGTCAAGCGTGCTTTTAGTTTTGGATAACACTGACACTTTATGAAATTTAGGCCACCTCGTTTTTGTCTTTTGCAGAGCTTTAATTTTTACACATATGTGTACCACTGTAGACAAATTAGAATACACAGATAAGCAAAGACTTAGGGAAAAAACCACCCACAATCCCATCACCCAGACATAACACACTGTTAACCATTCTAGACTTTTCCCTATGCATTTGTCCTTATAAAAAGAAAATAGGAGGCATCCTATATTTTACAGCTTTTTTTTTTTTAACTGAATCAATATTGAGCATCTTTCCATTTCTATAAATTCCCTTATTTGTTTTGGTTGTGCCATGCCAGGGACTGAACCTGGGCCACAGCAGTGAAAGTGCCGAGTTCTAACCACTGGACTGCCAGGGAACTCCCCATAAAATCACTTTTAATGATTGCACTCTAGAAATAGAATGGGTTAGTCAGCTTGTCTGGACATCTAGAATGTTTCCATTTTTCACTATTAAACAGTGCTGGAATGTACATCATTGCTCATCTTGGTACACATCCACAATATTCCCATAGAAAACACCCCTAGAATTGTAACTGGGAGCTCAAATGCTCTATGAATATTTTAAGGCTTTTGACATAAACTGCCCTCCAGCAAAGCTGTACTTAAACTACCAACTGGCAGTATAGGAGAGATTAGTCCATTTCAAAGGGAGGCTACATTAACAGTGTATTTAACTTACGTGATGTATTAAATCAAAACATAGGCAATATCCATTAACAAAAGAAAAACGGTCAATAAACATTAAGAAAACAACCTTTGAAATAATCACAAAAATGCAAAGTAAAACGGCTGCATTTCCCCTCTGTCTAAATGGCTACATTTCTTAGAACCATCTGGAGTTGGCAAGAGTGGGCGTCATGGGGCTTCCCTGGTGGCACAGTGGTTAAGAATCGCCTGCCAATGCAGGGACACGGCTTTGAGCCCTGGTCCCGGAAGATCCCATATGCCGCAGAGCAACTAAGCCTGTGCACCACAACTAATGAGCCTGTGCTCTAGAGCCTCAGTGCCACAACTACTGAGCCCGTGTGCCACAACTACTGAGCCCATGTGCCACAACTACTGAAGCCTGCGCACCTGGAGCCCGTGCTCCGCAACAAGAGAGGCCGCCACAATGAGAAGGCCACACACCGCAACGAAGAGTAGCCCCCGCTCGCCACAAATAGAGAAAGCCCTCGCACAGCAACGAAGACCCAATGCGACCAAAAATAAATAAAATAAATAAATTTAAAAAAAAAAAAGTGTGGGCACCATCTGGGCACTTTCATACACTGTAGCTGAGTGAGCACACATGCACACATTTCTGGCGGTGAATTTAGCAGTATCAAAGCCTTGAGAATATTCAAACTCTTTAACCTATGTTCTACTTAGAGACTTAATCGTAGTAAAATTATCAGAGACAGGTACAAAGAATTATACACAAAGGCATTCAGAGCTTCATGTATTTCATCATCACAACAGTGAAAAACTACCAACAACCAGTAACAGGGAAGCAACAAACTAGATTTTTTAAATTACACAGAAATACCATAAAAGGGAGAAAAATGATACGTGCATAGGGAAAACTGAAAGGAAATACAACTAAATGTTAATTACATGGTTTTCTAAGTGTTGAATGCTTTTTCTTTTTTTTATATCTTCTAGCTTCTTAGCAATAAACATCATGATAAACATCTTGATAATCAGGAAAAAAACAAAAGAAACATAAAAATACATGCAGTCATTGAACTTTCTTTCTTTCAATAAAGTAAAAATGCTACCAAGTCCTCTTTACCTTCTGGAGTTTTATCTTCAGCATCTTGGCTCATACTTTTAACGGACTTTGTTCACCTAAAGGGCTGTAACTTAAAATATGTTTGCTTCTAAATGTTGTCCCATAATTTCTGGAGGCTTCATGAAAGCGTTTAAAATTTGCCTTTCTTTAGGATGATTTATATGAGCTTTCTTCTTTTTTGTTTTTTTGTTTTGGTACGCGGGCCTCTCACTGTTGTGGCCTCTCCCGTTGCGGAGCACAGGCTCCGGACGCGCAGGCTCGGTAGTTGTGGATCACGGGCCCAGCCGCTCCGCGGCATGTGGGATCTTCCCGGACCGGGGCATGAACCCGTGTCCCCTGCATCGGCAGGCGGACTCTCAACCACTGCGCCACCAGGGAAGCCCTATATGAGCTTTTAACAGCATAGTAACTTTGCAATTAAGGCATACCTACGGCACGTTTGGCAATAAAAGATTTTTCCCTCGAATAAAAACAATTAAGAGTGACAGAAGGTGGATAAAAGGAAAAGAATTAGTCACGTGTTCTCCATTTCATTGCCCTGTGCAACAGACATTTGGAAATAGAGCAAAGGAAAAGGGGATGGGATGGGGCCTTCCGAGTTATTTGTTTATTCATTCAGAAATACTTAGAACCTGACCTAAATATTGATGTAAAACCTAGAGTCACAGACAGAAGCCCATTTTCCTCCCTTTCCATCTCTCTCCCTCATTCCCCCGAAGGGGACAAAATCAAGACAGACGTGTAAGCTACTCCATCATTCAGGGGAAGGGACACTCTTCACTTTCTAGAAGTGTTTTTTTCAAGTTATAGATTGGTTTTTAGTGGGTCCCTTCCAGCACTTTTTAAAAGATGAAATCGAATGAAATATATCAGAGGGCAATAACAAAGATTTTTTTTTTTTAGTATTACTGTTATTTATTTATTTTTTTTTTAAGAATGAGACCGTTCCTTTATTTATTTATTTATTTATTTATTTGGTTGTGCTGGGTCTTAGTTGCGGCAGGCGGGCTCCTTAGTTGTGGCATGCGAACTCTTAGTTGCAGCATGCATGTGGGATCCAGAACCCTGACTGGGGATTAAACCCAGGCCCCCTGCAATGGGAGCGCGGAGTTTTAACCACTGCACCAGCAGGGAAGTCCCAACAAAGATATTTTATGTGAAAACTTTGTATCTATTACGCGATTTGTATTATAGGTGATGTAAAATGCATTTTTTTAAAAAAATTATTTTTATTTTTTTGGCCACACCACGCGGCATGCGGGGATCGGCGTTCCTCAACCAGGGATGAAACCTGCACCCCCTGGCATTGGAAGCGCCGTGTCCTAACCACTGGACCACAAGGGAAGTCCCTAAAATGCATTTTTGACTGTGGGGTCGCAGGCAAGGTTTGAAAGCCTCTCTTCTAATGCAGTGGAGAAACAATGAAACCAACAACAAACTGTTCTTCCCCACTCTCAGTCAAAATTAAATCCCCAAATCAAGTATTCCTGGAAAGTATGAAAAACTAACGGGTGGGGCAGGATTCCATAGTCACGCCCTAATCCAAGCCCTAAACCTGCAGAAGTTTTGAGTTGCCTGAAGCCAAGTGAAGTGTTGGCAGTTTGGCCACACTGAGCCCTGGTCCATTTGTTGACACCGAGTTTCCCTGTGACACCGTGATTCCACAGCCTGTTACACCACAAACCCCAAGCTCTCTGCACTCCCACTCTCCTCGGCAGACTGCTGTCTTCAAAGCCTGCCGTTGTAACCTCGGCAACTCACATCCCAGATTAAACTGTCCTACCCCAACCTGCTGTTCACTTCCACCTGTCTCCCCACAGCCTCTCAAGAGGAGGCTGCTCTTCACTCACTTAACAAATATTCAGTGAGCACCTTCCAAGGGCCCAGCCACGTCCAGCACCATGAGGCAGTGATGGAGTGACCAGTTCGGGGTCCGGCCCCGCCCTACGCCCGCCTCCTGCAGGGACAAGAGGGGAAGCCCCTGGGACAGAATCTGAGAAAGGTGACTGCCACGTGGCTGGGCGGGGTCTCGCTGGAAGTTTGGATTTTATCCGGAGGAAACGGGATTGTGCAGGGGCAAAAATGACAAAGGGAGGAAAGTAAGGAAGTTCAAAGAGTCTCATCGAGAGGCCGGGGGGCTCAAACCGGGTCGGGGGGCTGACAGAGAATATACTCAGGGGAATCCGTCCACCTGTTGAAATGGGGAGAATTCAGGAGCACCATCTCAACACTTCCTGAAAGCTCTCCCCTCCTGTAAGACTCCCTTGGGCCTCAGGGCACGTCCCTTGGTGGACATCTCTTAGCCACGTCCCAGGTCCTAAGAGGAACGCTTTGGAGACGGCTCCCCTCCTCGCCAAGTCCTGCCATCTTTCTGGAAACCTTCCAGACCCAAGTGGCCTGCCACCCATCCCCTCGCCCCTCGTGTTCCGACGGCCCCTCTGCACCAGTCCGGCCCATTCCCACAGCTGCACCCACACCGCTGAGGCCCGGGACTGCTCGGCCTCTGGACTAAAGCCCACTGGACTTCCAGGGACCTCCTCTTCATGTCACCCCACCCCCGCTGCTCTCCAGCCCCCAGCGTCCTTCCTCCCACCACCCCACCCCTGTCCCGCCCCCTGCGTCCGACGCTCACTGCCCACCGCGGCCCCGTCCTGCTGCCTGTCCGGGGGGCACCACCTGCTCTGCGGTCACGGCCATCCTCAGGCCTGCCCAGCTCCTCAGCCCTCCCGTCCCGAGACCCCGCCCCTGGGGTGAGTTCCCAACTACAGGACCTGCAGGACGCCCACGTCCCTCTCATGACTCCCTGCGTCGGCCCTTCTCTGCCACTAGACCTTAACGAAGGTCAAGACGAAGGACCACGTCTCGTTCTGAGCTTCACCGTCAGCAGCTAGTCGCACCTGGCACGGAGCAATACTGTTACGGAGCAATACCATATCTTGAAAACTGAAACACTAAAAGTGGAGTGAGTTTTGAGTTGAAAACTGAAATCATTACATTACAGCTTACACTAAACTTACCTAGTTTGTTACTGTTTGTATGCAAAGGAAACACCGTCCCACTAGGAAAGTGATATAAAACTGGCTTACCACCAGCAGGGATTGATTTTACACTGATCCACCCTTTTGATCTCCCCTGCCACCAGTGGCATAAATGTGCAACATACCTGGCTGATGTTAGGATCTATTCAATAGCACAGAATGTCTGACACTTGGACTGTTAGAAATGCTCACGTATTTATTCTTTTTTGGCAAATTTTTATTTAAAAAACTAACACCGAAAATCACCTTTTTAAAAGTTTATGGCATTAAATCTGCTACAAAAGAGTGATTAGTGTATAACAGCATGTTAAAATGTGAAGTCTCAACAGTGAAGCAAATCTGTTACACATAACTATGATACTATTATTCATCTTATATGGGTATCTTAAGCAATTTGTTTTGCTAAAAATCCCAAAGTGTACTAGTCAAGTTAAATCCGTAAAATGAGCTGCCTCTTAATGAGATAATAACAAAATACAGGTTTGCATTTAGAAGTGTCTATATTCTCCTAAATTAGGTGTTTTATGCTTGACATCCACCTACTTAGAATATTGAAGTCAGATCCCAAATACAAAACAAATTTTGTTTTCCCTTCTCCCTATTTCTGGGGACAGATTAAACGGGCTAACTGGCTACACAGTGAGAAGTCCCAGAAAAACCAGTCATCAGATTATAAACACATGCAGTAGAAAACCACGTGACATTTTTGTTTTTTAGAAATTTCAAACTATTCTCAAATTATCTTCAATTTCTCAGTTCATCCTCTAAACAAGTTCTAAATTAAACAGCTTCAGAAAAGATTCCTCAATAGACTATAATTCAAAAAACAGTTAATCTGTATCAACACTAGAGTTTTTACTCTTGAATATATCATTTTCTATTTTTTTCTCTAAATTAGTTATTCTGAAAACAAAACAAATCAAACTGCGTGGTATATAAACAACCCTCAGGACTTCCCTGGTGGCGCAGTGGTTAAGAATCCGCCTGCCAGTGCAGGGGACACGGGTTTGAGCCCTGGTCCTGCAAGATCCCACATGCCACGGAGCAACTAAGCCCGTGCGCCACAACTACTGAGCCGGCGCTCTAGAGCCCGCGAGACACAACTACTGAGCCCACGTGCCACAACTACTGAAGCCCGCGCGCCTAGAGCCTGTGCTCCGCAACAAGAGAAGCCACCGCGATGAGAAGCCTGAGCACCGCAACAAAGAGTAGCCCCCACTCACCAAAACTAGAGAAAGCCCACGCGCAGCAACGAAGACCCAACGCAGCCAAAATTAATAAAATAAATGAATAAATAAATTTAAAAAACACAACCCTGATATCATGATACAATTCCCATTTCTGAGCAAATTATATTTCCTTTTATCTACTTATTCATATTTATTAAGTAAGAATGCTGTGACAGGATAACAAGAAGAGTCAAGTGTTTCTATAAATTGTTATATTTTGGGGAAACAAAATGAGGAAGGTGGTGATATTTATGCTAAATTTCCTTTATATTCATCACGCCAATGGAAACTACAAAAATAATCTGAACATCACAGAGACAGAAAACAATTTACTTTTTCATGTTATAAAATTTGCTTTCCTCAAAAAACCTTTTCCAGTGTACAAACTGCAAATATTAGCACTATACACACTGAAAATTGCAAACCAATAGCTGAGCACAGCAGCAACACCACCTAACTGCGGAATCACAAATAGGACATGGACAGTCTGTAAAAAAGAATGGGTAAAAATAGAAAACTTCACTCCTATACATCCAGCCAGCCCAGTTCTGCCAGTCAACCTCCTCTAAGTAAGGCCACAGGCCCTACCTGTCACAGAGCAATTTCCCGTCCCCGCAACGACAGTCACAGCACTCCTGAGACCCAAACAGGCACCTATTTTTATATTTATGGGAAGAAGTAATCTAGAACGGTTTAACAGTAGGTCAGAAGCCTTGGAGCCAGGAGCTGCTTTGAGAACTCAAGTCTCTGGATCCCTGGGCTCGAGCTCTTTCTGTCCGTTATCCTGAAACTCAGCGCCAGGCTGCGCATTGAGCTCTGTGGAAGGTGGAAGGGGTCTGAGCTGAGCTACGCTCGCATTCCTGGTCCGCCATTCCTGGTGTTTCTCTGGTGGAAGGGTCCTAGCCCCATCTGTTCACCTGTAAAATGAGATTATTATTATTCTGCCTTCCAGGCTTGTCAGAAGAACTAAATGAGGCAAAGTATGCCAGATTTCGCACAAAGTAGATGCTCAATAAATGATAACACCCAACCACCACCAAAGCCAGTGGAACTGCATGAACCGAGTTCTTCGGGACATGTGCTTGGGGTGTTAGCACATACGATCCCACCATGACAGGGCACGTGACAATCAGGCTCCCTCGGGTTTATGCAGCTCCAAAAACAGACATTCTGACCTATGGTCCAGCGTTCCAGGTCACGTGTAAACTGTTTCTCCTACAGAGATAACCGGCCTCCTCCCTCCTCCATCTGCATCCGTGGCTGCCGCTGATCTGAAGCAGTAACTGCTACTCAATTCCTCAGCCCCAGCTGGAGGCCACACAAAGGCATTATCAGATAACACATACAACATAAGACTTGTCTTTAAGGGAGATTACTTTTTTAAAGAAAAGAGAGTCTTGGAATAAAAGAGAGATTAGGTATCTCTCCCTTCACTGTTTTGATGTTTTAAATATAAACATGAGGGCTTCCCTGGTGGCACAGTGGTTAAGAATCCGCCTGCCAATGCAGGGGACACGGGTTCGAGCCCTGGTCCGGGAAGATCCCGAAGATCCCACATGCCGTGAAGCAACTAAGCCCGAGCGCCACAACTACTGAGCCTGCGCTCTAGAGCCCGCAAGCCACAACTACTGAGTCCGCGTGCCTACAGCCTGTGCTCCGCGACAAGAGAAGCCACTGCAATGAGAAGCCCGCGCACCGCAACAAAGAGTAGCCCCCGCTCACCACAACTAGAGAAAACCTGCGCACAGCAATGAAGACCCAACACAGCCAAAAATTAATTTTTTAAAAAATTTTAAAAAATAAAAAAATAAGAAATTAATATAATAAGGAATTTTAGTTAACTGCAAATAGATTTATTCTCATTAAAGAAATTAGGCTGATCTCAAACTCTAAATACCACATAATAATCCTAAATCTACCATCACAGTGAGCCAGAAACTATCTAGAATACACCAGAATCATTAGCACTTTCAGTCAAATTTCCAGATGCCTCTAATATTCCATCAGTGATTTTTTTCTCATTCATTCTTTTTTATATAAATTTATTTTTTTAATTTATTTTTGGCTGAGCTGGGTCTTCGTTGCTACGTGCAGACTTTCTCTAGTTGCGGCGAGCAGGGGTTACTCTTCCTTGCAGTGCACAGGCTTCTCATTGCAGTGGCTTCTCTTGTTGCAGAGCACGGGCTCTAGGCACGTAGGCTTCAGTAGTTGCAGCACGATGGCTCAGTAGTTGTGTCTCGCGGGCTGTGGAGCGCAGGCTCAGTAGTTGCGGCACATGGGCTTAGTTGCTCCGCAGCATATGGGATCTTCCTGGACCAGGGCTCAAACCCGTGTCCCCTGCATTGGCAGGCGGATTCTTAACCACTGCACCACCAGGGAAGCTCTCCATCGGTGATTTTAATTTAAAATTTAAGAAGTAAGTTCCTTCAATTAACTAATATCACTGTCAGATAAAACAATGATCAGAAATAAAAGGGTAATTGGCTTTAAACAAGCTTAGGGACTTCCCTGGCGGTCCAGTGGTTAAGACTCCGTGCTTCCACTGCAGGGGGCATGGGTTCTACCCCTGGTTGGGAAACTAAGCTCCCGCAGGCCAAGCAGCGTGGCCAAAATAAAAAAGAGAGAAAAAATAAAATAAAACCAGCTTAAAAATTAAATCATTGGGGCTTCCCTGGTGGCGCAGTGGTTAAGAATCCACCTGCCGGGCTTCCCTGGTGGCGCAATGGTTGAGAGTCTGCGTGCCGATGCAGGGGACACGGGTTCGTGCCCCGGTCCGGGAAGATACCACATACAGTGGAGCGGCTGGGCCCATGAGCCATGGCCACTGGCCTGCGCGTCCAGAGCCTGTGCTCTGCAACGGGAGAGGCCACAACAGTGAGAGGCCCGCATACCACAAAAATAAAAAAATTTTTTTAAAAAAAGAATCCGCCTGCCGACACGGGAGACACAGGTTCGAGCCCTGGTCCGGGAGGATCCCACATGCCGCAGAGCGACTGAGCCCGTGCGCCACAACTACTGAGCCTGCGCTCTGGAGCCCACCAGCCACAGCTACTGAGCCCGCATGCCTAGAGCCCAGGCTCCGCAACGGGAGAGGCCACAACAGTGAGAGGCCCGCATATCGCAAAAATAAAAAAATTTTTTTAAAAAAAGAATCCGCCTGCCAACACGGGAGACACAGGTTCGAGCCCTGGTCCAGGAGGATCCCACATGCCGCAGAGCGACTGAGCCCGTGCGCCACAACTACTGAGCCTGAGCTCTGCAGCCCACCAGCCACAACTACCAAGCCTGCGTGCCACAACTACTGAAGCCCACGTGCCTAAGTCCCGTGCTCTGCAACGGGAGAGGCCACCGCAGTGAGAAGCCCGCACACCGCAACGAGGAGTGGCGCCCACTCGCCGCACCTAGAGAAAGCCCACGCGCAGCAACAAAGACCCAGCTCAGCCAAAGATAAATAAAATAAAATTAATTAATTAAAAAAAATTAAATCATTGAATCAGGTAGGCCCAAGGAGGTCTTTTAGGAAAGGTTCTTCCAAAAAATCGCCCCATCTTTAATCACACTAAGCCCTGGACTCATCTCTTATATAGCGATTGGTCAGGCCATCGAGGTATTCCGGAAGCTCCCACCATCTGTTCCCGAATCACCCCAATAGTGGTGCCATTTGGATCAGCTTCCCCCCAACAGCACGGGGGACATATTCTGTGCTGGGTAATCCTTTGTTGTAGGGGGCTGTCTAGCAACATCCCTGGTCTCTCGCCATTAGACGCCAGTGGCAGACAGCCTGGTTTCCAAGCTGTGACCACCAAAACTGTCACCAGAAATTACCCATCGTCCCCTGGAGGGCAAAACTGCTCCCAGCTGAGAACCACTTTTTCCATCTTTCCTCCGGTGTGACAGAGCACGTGTGCTGCCTGGCAGGTTAAAGACGGTCGCAAGCCCCAGCCCCTGGGGTGGGTGCTGCACACACTGCCTCACAGATGGGGCAATTCGGGTCCAGGAATTTGAAATAACTTTACTTCTATTCACTGTGGAGCCCAGACGTTAACATCTGACACAGTAGGGTATTAGAGTTAAAAGCAAAACAAACCCACAAGACTTAGACCCACGAGGGGTTTCATCACTTCTCCCAAAGGTGTAACCTTCCCCCGGGGCTCTGTTCGTCACCGGTGACGTGAAAACACTCCCACCTCTGGCACACGGGGGACCTGTGGACTGGCACACCGGTGTACTCACCACCATGATCCTTTTTTACACTCATGGCTCAACAGCAGCACCCTAGGTCTCTTGCCCAGGCTCATCTTCCGCCTCCCTGGGGAACTGGTTCCAACGTCAGCCCTTCCAGGCCTTCCCTCCAAAAAGCACGCACCTCACTCTCACTTTCTGCTCCCTTCATTCTCCCCAGCAGTTCTCTGCCCCACAACCTATGGTGTATTTCTTCCCCCAGCTGCCCCTCTAGAACTTCAGGGCACTTAATGTGTCCTCTTTTCACCTCTACCACCCAGAACAGTGCCTGGCACCCAGGTATTTGCTCGGTGGACTGATTTTTAAAAACGAAACTAGTGACTGTAACGATGTGTGGTGAGGGATGTATAAGTAGTAAACTCATCGTGGTGATCATTTTGCAATATAGACACATGTATATCAGATCGTTGTGTTGTACATCAAAAGCTAACAGAACGTTACATGTCAATTGGATCTCAATTTTTTTTTTTTTTAAGTAGAGAGAGAAAAAAACCTAAACAAGAGAAATTCAAATTAAGGACCTGTGGGAATCAGATGGATTTTGATTTTCTCATCAAAGGAAAGCCCAGGAAGTGAGGGAGCCTGGGTGGAAGTTTGAGGACAGCGCTTCCCCAGCCTTAACATCCCTGGAGGCTCTGCTGCTGCTTCTGACGGGCAGGCCCGTGGTCGGTGGGGCTGAGATTCCGCAGGCCTAACGTGCTGCCAGGTGAGGCCCACGTGGCGGGTCCACTTTGCACTGCCCGGCCCCAGACAGCCAGACAGCGCACTTGGTCAGGATCTAAAACAACTTTGCCCCAAGAGGAGAATCAGGGATGAAGACGACTAATTACAAGAGTTATCTGCCAGTGAAAAATACACGCCATGTACCTCTGTACTGCTGCGAAGGCTGGGGAGATGCACGGAGAGTCTGCAAACCCCGGTACTAAATAATCTCAGATTTATATGGCATTTTGTTCATAATGCAATGATTGCTCATATACATTTTGGTGTTGTTTGGGAAGTAATACACTGAAATGTTTAATATTTTAAAATATTAAGCTTAATTCCTGATCACCCTATAAGTAATAAATACAAAATACTGATGACGAACTTATCTGATCTCAGTAACGGATTAGCAAAAGCTTTCTTTTCCACAGTCATTCTGCTTCAACATTACTTAATACTTAATGCAACACATACACATCACCTCTGAATTTAGTAGCCAGCAGACTACAAACAGCTGAAAATTATGAGATTACCAGTAGCTGAATGGAGGAGGGGACACTCCAGGTTCAAGAGCAGGCAGCTCTCCCTCCCGTTTCGATGCGGATGACAATGTCATCGGGACCAAGATGAAGAGCACTGGTCATCACCGTTTCCAACTTACAAAAGTATGTCTGCTCACGAGAGCTGCTGGTAACAGTAAAACGCTCGACTTAGTTTTATTACAAAAGGCAACTTTAAATCAGGAAAGTGCAATTATCAAAACACCTTTTTAAAAATCTATTCCTAATGTAAAATCAAGTGATGCTGTATTTATAAAAGAGAAAAGAGTGACTAAAACTTAGATCATTTATAAATTAATAAGTGAATAAGCTTCAGCTAACCTAACAGTTTCATCCAAAAAATGGCAGAAAAGAATCACAGAATTTTTGACACCCATTTCCAAAGTGTAAACTAAGTTTTTGATTTCTTTGCTGTAATCAAATACCCTATAGTGATCATTTTGAAAAGATAAATCATTTCACATGTTACTCAATGTCTTCAAAGTGTTTAATTTTCACCTTCCAACAGACATTTCTAGAAATGCACTGTAATTTTACCAAGTGAAAACTTTCAGTTTTCTTCAAAAAAAACATCTTTGACTCACATTTTACTATAAGCCTGAACTGGTGCCACCCAACACCTGAAGGCCCCCTGAAAGGTCTGCAGTGGGTCTTCTTGAAACAGTATGTGAACAAAGAATTTCAAAAACAGTATCTGTCCTGTGAAGCTCAATTTTCTAGGCACATGGATCAGAAATGGGTTTTTTCAAAACCCAAGTCAAGTTGCGTTCAGGCAGTGGCTGCTTCCCATTGACAGGCTAAACTTTTTCCCTCCTCTGCAGAATCTTAATAGCTCTAAAAACACATTTATCTTGTTTATTGCTGAGCAATGCCCCCACCATCTGTTCTTGCTAGCATTTCATCAGAAAATATAATTCTTTTTTTTTTTAGAAATATATTCGGCCCCAGTAACTTGTGTTCTGAATATCTTGTTACAAAGCAAGTACATGGGCGGAGGGAAGTAATGAGAATAAATTTGATCATCTAAATAAATTATTTACACCTGGCTTATAAACAAAATCACTGAATCATGAAAGGCAATTCTACAAATATTTTTAATTTCTGTTCTCACATTCAGTTGCCAAAATTCCAACTGATCTTTCAGTACTGAACATTTTTTACAAACAGTACCTTCAGAGCGTTCAAAATGTTTTTGTATTTTAGTTCCAGGTGGAACACTGGTTCAGTTGGGTGGATGACTGAATATAATCCCGAGTGATCATTTCTTGTTAAATAATAAAACACGTATACAACCTGCCCTTCCTTTTATAGGTCATTTACACTAGCATCATCAGCAAAGATACTCTTGTGGCCTTCATTAATACTCCTCTGCTCTTCTTGCCAAATAACAATTTGTTTTAGAGGTTTAATAAAATCAGAATGAACGGAGTGAAAAGCTGTAATTTTTTGCTCATTCTACCAGTCTTCTCTAGAAATTTCCCCAAATCATATTTTAATTTTGTCTTCATAATACACTCCTGCGTTTCACCAGCAGTAACCCAAAGGAACCCACATCAGTTTACCACTACTGCCAGTCTTCCAAACGGATCTCATTCAGACCTTTAAGGTCCTTTAATGACATGACCAGAGTAAACACACCCACAAATATTAATCTCCTTAGATCCCTTTTCCCCTCTTTCCTTTACACAATAGTCCTTCCTTCGCTTTCAAAGGCAAATCTGTCACAACAGTTCTAATACTTTTGTTTTGAACAAGTTACACTATGTTCAACATTTACAGGTTTTTTTATATTCAAATAAATCTGGAACAAACTATGTTAAATCTAGTCATGACCCAATTTTTTGCCTTACTAAATATTAAGCAATGTAAAATGTTAGAGTGTAATTAATGGTTTCAGATTTTCTAAACTAAACCTTTAAGAGATCAACTAAATTACCAACATGAACACCTAGAAGAAAAATACACAGCTTACTATTTATTCCCAATGTGACTGAGTATAGAAACACCTATGATATCTTGGTGGAGTTCATTAAAAAACAAACATAAAAACTAAACGTCTGTAACTTCTAGGGGACTGTCTCCCAAATCCAGAGGAATAAAATTTCACAGTAACTTACCCTACAAACAACACAACCCTTAACATTAACCCGATTTTCAGACGCTCACTGAAGGTCTACTTATAGCAAAAGTGGAAAGTAGTACAAGATCAAGTTTTCTAATGTGATCACTTGCAGGCGCTTTTGTTGTTTGGGCCACGAAGTAAGAGACGGCTCCGTCAGAAAGGATTTTTCCAGTCCCCACTCTCAGGGTCACGGCCGTCTACCACGGAAACCCACAAGGATACCCATTATCCTCTCAAAAAGAGGAAGCTCTCTTTCACATGTTTGTACTTGGCTCCCTTGTAGGAAGAGCCCAGAGCACAACGAAACATAAAACAGTTATATTGCTGATCCTGTCATTCAATTTTGCAATCCACTCTTTAAAAAAAAAAACTCAATCTAAAATGTCACTTTCAGACTTAAATATCTGCATCCCCAAAATCAAGATTAAAACTTTAGCTCCCAACTAAAACTTTTAACTTTCCAATAGACAATGCTTATAAAACAAGATTTTTATTTAAACTAGAAAGAACAGATGAGCCAGTCACAAGTTAAAATTAAACATTTTGCAATGCAAACCTTAAAAAATAATTAGGGAGTTTCCAACTTTTTACAATCACACTTTTCCTTTGTCATAACCGAGTATGCCTTTATACACTGTACTTGTTAATTTCGTTCTTTTTTTTTTTTTTTTGGTAGGTTGGGCACATAGATTCAGAGCTTTTAATTCCTAAATTCTGTGCATATTCACTTAATCACATAAAACAATAACTTTGACTCGAATCGTTTTTATGAGAGATATTTAAAATTCTCACCAACCAATGGAAGCTGTGTGATTGAGTTACTAAAGATAGAACATATAAACACAAAGATTAGCCATCTTTTTCCTAAGTTGGGAATGTAAACAGAAGTTCACCACAGTTGTCTGTTAAGAGTTATTTATTAATTGTTCCACAATAGTCCTAAAGTTCATACCAAACCAAAGAACCAAAGGAAGTCTGAACTGAACGAATGACAAAATAAGAACTGAGTTTTTCAATCACAGATCTCCTTTACCCTCCTGATCATTTAAACTCTCCAGGACCCCTGCCAATATTGGACTAAGTTTTATATTCCCTATTTTCCTTCAAAACCTATTCCTTTTCTTCTCCATTCTAAGATATCCCCACCTCTCTCCCTCAACACACAACCTCTGCCCACCATTCCAAAACAGGGAGCAAATTTTCTCCTTTGGAGTATAAGGTCCAAATCATTACATTTTTCTCTGGCTATTTATCTACATTTCCCAAGAGATACCTATTTCAACACAAAACATGCTTTATTTACAAGGCTTATCTTGCACAGTGTATTTCAACCCAGCTAGTTACTCAGGCTACCTGAGATATAGGCTTCATGTTATTAAGAACTCACAATTATTCCTTCTTGACAAAAAGGCTGTGGCCTTTCATTTTGGCCCATACACTTAATGGGGGAGGCTAATTCCGTGCAACTGAAGAACCACAGTAGTTGACTGTAGTTATTATGCGCTGTTAACACATTTCTTTGTTGATGGAAAAGAGCGAACTATTGTCAAGTCTAGCATCTCGATGGTACTTATCAGATGAGAAACTGCCAAGAATTATAAATTCTATTCATTATTTGACCAGCTTATCATAAAACCCTAGGCTTTATGTAACCTGAACGTATTCCATAAACGCTAATTAAATAGCAGATAAAGAAATTTCAATATTAAAAATTAATACTTCATGCTTTTTAAGTTTAGGTATTGACTTTCTAAGTTATCTGTACAATAAAAGTTCAATGTTTAGGCAGCCTTCCAAAGCAAGTATTCTCAGCCTGGGGTCCACAGGTTAGGAATTTTGTTATCAGGTTGTGGGGGGGCTGGTTCTTGCAAGCATATACATGGGCTTCTAAATTTTCATGTGCAAATATATTTCTGCTAATGTATGGGGATGGGGAGACATCCATTCCATCATCAGCTGCCCAAAGAGTCCATGACCCTAAAAAGGCGATGCAGCTCTTCCCTAGAGTGGGCCCAGAGGTTCGCGAAGAAATTTAAATAGAATCTACTTAAGTCACACTCATATACTGTCATGACTTTTTTTAAAAAGCAAAACAGGTACAAACAAAGCAGAAATAATTTTAAAAGTGCATGCCCTCTTTACGGTAATAGTCTCTTTTAAAACTAACAGTAATCTCACAGAGGATTTTCTTTTGTTAGGTTTTTTTGATCAAGGGTTAAGACAACGGAATTACCAGATGCTGTCTTCATGCTAATGTTCATTTTAATTAATAAATTATTAAGGACATAAAAAATGTAACAAGTGGAACACAAGATTGTTGCTCAAAATCTATCAGAAACTCTTTATCATCTCAGAGAAGGTACAAGCAGATTGGCAAACCGCCCCAGACCTTGCCTCCTAAATACCAGGAGGGACGCTTAACATTTGTGGACCATTACTGCGTAATCTTGTACAACATGATGCACGGATGGTGCCAGAGCACGACTTACATCGCACTTCAAAAACGAAATCCTGTCATTATGTGTCAAAGAACACACAAAGACCATAAAACTCTGAAAACGATAGTCTTCAGATGCAGTTCACTCTAAAAATATAACTTTGAAGTTCGGAAGCCAATTCTTTCCTGAGGGACATTTTCCAAGAACTTATGAATTTGGAAGCTAAGAACTGTGTCCTCACGAGGCCATATTGCTCACACTGTCACCCAGTTCAGGCTTAAATGCTACTAATGACAGGTAACTACAAAATGAGAGATACCAAGGACGTACAGAAGGTTAAGCCCCTCTCATCTGGTGAGTGTAATACAGAAAATAAATTTGAGGTAGAAATATTTGTAAACTGTCTGCAACTTTTAAAAAACATTAAAAATCCTACAGATTTTTTTTTCTCATTTTTTGTTTTCATTATTGAATGAGATTACCTCCCAAATTACTAACAGGCAACTGCTAAATTACGGTAGCCCTTATCTTGAATTTACAGCAGCAAACTAGAAATTCAAAGCATAGTTTCCTACTTCATACCCTAATACCTTAGAAGTAAAAACCTTAATTTTAAAATTATCGTATTCAGATATAGACATTCCACACCAAGAAAAAAAAAAAGGGTGGGTGTCAGTAGCTAAACAAAATTAATGTTAGCTTTAATCTAGAACATGTGCAGAGATATCAAGAGTTGGATTTCAATGCAGAATCAGTGAGATTCTGCTTAGCATATGCTTGTTCAAGAAAATGACTACATCCAGGGAATAATCTTGGCAAAGAGAAAACCAATTTACTTTTCCTAATCATACGGGACCACGAGTAGATACGTCTCTACAGAGAAATCCATGTTTATGCTGAATACAAATAATTTATCACTTCTGTACATAGTATCACATACCAAAAAGGCAAAGCCTCGACCTATTCCACCCTTTGATATTTTTATTGATTTTTCAACGTTTGTAGTCACTAAATTTCAAAGCACAATTTTCTCATAGATTTTACACAGACCTACAATTTTTCCCCTTTATCTTTAAAACTTAACATATTCACTAAGTTTCAAACACCTTGTCTGCACCTTCAGTATTCCATGTCTTGGCTCTCTTCTTCTAATATCTATACTTACATCCTTTTGAAACACTGTTAAACTTAGACTAAGCAATGCTTTTTTTTTCCCCCCTTCTAAGAATGCTCAGGACCACTTTCATTTGTCATACTGTTATTTTATCACAACCTTTTGGAGTCAAAAAGGATGCACCTAGAACCAAAAGAAACTGGAATCTGATTTAAAATGAAACCTCAATAAACAATCTCTCTGGAATATTTAGGATGGCTAACCCCATTTCAATAAAACACGTTCTAATTTCCATACTATTAAATTCCTATTCTTCCAGATAGTGTGCCTCAAACTGAAGAAAATATTCAACCAATTTTCAAATATAATAAACCTAGAAACACGGAACACTTAAAACACACATGCACGCGCACACACACACACACACATTCCATTCCCTAAACTGCAGGTTATACCACTGACACGAATATTTTATGAAATGTGGTTAACAGAAAAATCTGAAAAATGTGACTGGATATTAAGTGATATCTCCTTTCTTCAATTTTGTGATTAACAGGTCTTTTATTGGTAGTAAACTAGAGCAAACAATCAGAATAGTACATATGCAGTATTCAGTACACACAATAAAAGTTAAAGAAATTCAAAACCTGTATAAAACAAAACACTGGAGAAAAATCATACAGCTCAAGAGATACAGTGGTAAAGGTCCTCTCCATCCTTTGATTACAGCTTGTACTCTGTACCCAACAGAACTTACTGCACTTAGCAAAATAAGAAATACATACTTTTTAGTACTGAGTGTATTTAAGAGGATTAAACACATTTTCTAAGGTCCTTGCAATGACAATAAGTGACCCTTTAGCTGGTAAAGCAGACTTAAGGGAGGAAAGTGGGGAAAGGAAATTAACTAGTATGTTGTAACCATTTTAAATAATTTCTCATTTTCCAAACACTGCTTTCATAACAGAAGTGTTTTACACTTGCACAATATTAATTACTTTATTATACATGGAAGCCTGTGGTAGGCTGATTACACAATAAGACTGCAAACAACCAGTGGTACTTTTCTGACGTCAGAAGAGTACATAAGACTGAAACATCACCAAAAGTACATAAAAAACTCATCAGCATAAACATCAAAGTACATTAAAAATATAATCAGGAAAAAAATACAATTGCTAAAAAGTGGTTTAGAGCAGAGCCACTGTCTACCAGTGGCTTCAAATGGCAAATTAGCGTTCATAGCAAGTTTGGATGACTTTACAAGACCCCTGTACAATACTGACTAACGCACCCTTTTAAAATGTACATTACACAGGCTGCAATTTCACAAAGAGGTTCTGATGTCATTACTAAATAAGCCACTCTTACCCCTCCCATCGGCTTTGTCACCAGTTGGAATTACCACCTTATTAATATCCAGAGCTCTGAGCATGTGGGGCTTTATTACACATGGACATCTGTGTGGGTTCTGTTTTTAAAAAGGGGGAGGGTGGATGTTTATTCTACTGTTTGGATGCCGGAAGGCATAGGAAATGCATAACAAATTACCTATTGGAATGTGAATCATTCTAAAATTGAAACTGTCCAGATAGGGAGAAGACGGAACAAGGCAGGCCCAGAACTCAGAGAGAACAGGTTAAGAACAAAAATAACACAAAATACCCGCATAAGTGTGGGCGACATGCAATAACAGAGACAGAGAACAATGTTGTTAGGCCATGTATAATAAATAACACACACCCCAAATTTCAAAGAATTATGTAATTCCAACTTGGGTTCTAATACTGCAACCAACCAACCACTTGGGCTTCAACACTGTTCCCATCAACTGTTGATGGGAGTCACACAGCCTTGTTACAGCTGGGACAAGGAGAGGGTGCCTTTTTTTTTTTTTTTCCTATTATTAAAGCTATCATTCCAGGCTTTGATCAAAGATTCAAGAATATTTGTTCTACCAGGCTGGAATGAATGTGGTTTGGAAGTTCAGAGTACATTTAAAAGCTGCAACAAAATATAGGTAGCCAACATCTCAGAATTTTGGATCAGCCCAGATGGAGACAGCAATTTGAAATGTTTTCGATCCCTTACTTAAATGATGACACGTGTATCGTATCAGCCCAGATAGAGCAATTTGAAATGTTTTCGATCCCTTACTTAAGTAATGAAACGTATTATCATACTATCTGTAAATTGGATATTCCATTACAGTGATAACGTACAGAATTCCCATGCGTTATTACACTTTCCTGAGAGTAAAGCAATTAGAATAACCTTAATCCTAGCAACAAAGTTTTTTTTTGTTTTTTTTTTTTGTTTTTGTGTGTTTTTTTTTGTTTTGTATTTTTTTGCACGGTTTTTTTTTTTGTTTTTTTGTTTTTTTTTTGCATTTAAAACTTTTGGGCTATTCCCTGACGACCTATACATGTAAATTTGATTGCTAAACATTGTCACTTCGAATGTCAAACTATTTTAATCTATTGATTTTGATTAAAAATCATAATACAAACAGAGCTAAAATCACACTAACAAAATAAACTAAATATGAAAAGTTGCATTGAAAGGGCATTACATTATTCTTAATAGGATCGTGTAGAAACATTCCAATGGCAGTGTTCTCAAAATAAAACAAAATTACATTAGAAGACCTCCAGCCTGGTCACTCTTGGGACCTTACCTGTAACTCTGGCTGGTGGGGGTCTTTCCTCTGGTACTACATGGCTCACTAACATCAGACATCATGTTTGTATACCCTGAGAAATCTGACACTGAAGTCCTTGCTCTATGGTCCACTTCTCCATTAGAGTTCGTGATAAAGGTCATTGGCACCCTGCTGCCCGACTTGAACTGAGAACCGAACGCTTGTGCAAAGTTCTCAATCTGGTACGTTGTTCTGGGCTCTACGTCCTTCTGAGGATCCATCTGGCCAGCTAACTCCTGAGATGGGATCTGAAAGCTCGTTGAGGACTCTAAGTTTTTCTGTTGTTCCTTCTGGCTAGTCAGTTTCTGAGATGAGGACTGGAAGGCTGATGAAGTCTCTAGATTCTTCTGAGAATCTATCAGGTCATCCAGCTCCTGGGAAGGTGTCAACTGCTGATGTGTCGCATCCAAAGCAGACAAATAAAGACCTGGCTGAGACCCAAACAACATCCCAAAAGGAGGCTTTGGCAACGAAGATGGCAACACTGAGGTAACAGACTGGCCGAAACCACACTCCAAAGGAGATGTAGTGTATATCTGTTTTTCTGGAAATAAAGTGTGGTTGTGGAGAGGTGAAGACAGACTGACAAATTGGAAACCGTGTCCCAGAGTAAAACCTGCATTCGTGGATTTTTCGAAAGCCTGTTGGAGGTATTTGGAGTATTCTTGCAACATGCTCGCCTTGTCATTTGAAGCAGTCTGGGTGCCCGGGCTCAAATTTTCTTCTTGAACCAGTTCTGAGTGTTCTCCTGAGGCGTGCAGATCCACTCGTGGTTCTGTTATGTTGAAAGGATCCTCCTTCTGGCTCTCTGACTTGTTGGAGTACTGATCCAAAATACTTTGTAAAACCTCGTCAGGAATTCCCGACTTGTCGTGACAAGACTTAATTTCCGCATTCAGGGCCGAGGAGTCAATAAGGGACAACGGGGCTTCACTGTCCAAAACACCGACGCCCGCCGACTGAATGACGGACTGCTGGGAGACCATGTGTCCCACGTTCACAGAAAAGGCACTGTTGCTGCTGGCGGTGGGTAGGTATCTTCTTTTCTTTGAGAACTGCATGGCATCATCATAATTACTGCTTATTTGACCTTGTTTGCCACTTGTACTTTGGAGAAGACTAATGGTCTCCACACTACTGTTTGACACGATGCCAAGGGAGCCACTCGGTTTCCCAGACAGGGACTTCTGTCCAACGATGTCTGGTAACGGTGACACAAAGTTCAGGTAGTTTTTATCCATGCTCTTCCGGCTTCCTTTCTTAAAGATCAATTTTGGCACCCTCTTCTGGAGTTCCTCTATGCCAGTGCCGATGATGCCCCCACTGGAAGACACAGTAGG
The DNA here is from genome assembly GCF_000442215.2 of Lipotes vexillifer. Lineage (NCBI taxonomy): Eukaryota > Metazoa > Chordata > Mammalia > Artiodactyla > Lipotidae > Lipotes > Lipotes vexillifer. Next base: position 619,842 of record NW_006783542.1, read on the forward strand.
CATTTCTACTGAGTAACTCTGCATGTTTATGCTGTTTGACATATGGGATTCATTTGCTTTCCCAGTCTTGGGCTCCTTGTTCTCAACAGCTATGCTTCTCGACTTCGCTTTTCTCCTTGAAGAACTTGTACTTCCCTGAGACAACACAGCCAGGTTACCCACGGCGCTATGGTTGCTGGACGACCCAGGCTCTGCACTGGGCGCCCCCTTCGCCAGGGCTTCGCCGCACGTGCGCCTGTGCTTCAACAGTCTATCAGTCCTTGAGAAATACTGCTGGCAAGTGTCACATTTGTATGGCTTTTCTCCACTGTGCGTCCGCTTGTGTCTCTCCATATGGTACTTCTGGATGAACTTCATGCTGCACTGATCGCACCCGAAGGGCTTCTCCCGGCTGTGGATCTTCTCGTGCCTCTGCAGCAGGTACTTCTGGATGAAGCCCATGCTGCACTGGCTGCACTGGAAGGGCCGCTCTCCGGTGTGGATGAGGACGTGCCTCCGCAGGTGGTAGGAGCTGCGGAAAGCAGCGCTGCAGTGGTCGCAGATGTGAGGTTTCTGGCTTGGGGACAGGACGGCGCCTTCTCCGTCTCCCGCCAGCGACGGCTTGGAAGATGCGCCCGGCTTCCTCTTGGCTTTGATTCCCTGAGATTCTGGCTTTGGCCTCTTGGCCTTCTTGACGCTCGCGTCCGGCTTGGGCTCCTCGGGGCCGCGGGGGTCGTCAGTCCGGCCGAGCAGCACGTCGCGGGGGTGGGGGGCGGGCGGCGGCGGCGGGTGCAGGACGCTCAGGTCCTGGATGACGCCCGGGCCGCCCGCGTCCCCAGCGCCCAGCCCCGGCGCCCGCTCATCGGCCC
>NW_006783542.1:621291-633241 GCF_000442215.2 Lipotes vexillifer
CGGCCCGGCCCTCTCGGCTTTGCGGCTTGCAGGGCTGGTGTTGCAGCCGAACCCAGCCCCGGAGCGGGGAGGCTTGGGGCGCTGTGGGTTCTGCCTGTGTGCCCTGAATCTCCAGTGCTCAGCATCTACTGGGACAGGTTGCTTCCGGTACCCCTCCTTGTCTGGCACACACTTTAATAATAAGCGCTTTTCCTCTGCATTTGTGGGAGGGGCCTGCTTTGAAACCGCAGCAGAGGTACCGTTGCAAAAAAAAGGTTGTCTTACTGCCAACCTACCTGAAGACTACTGAAAGAGGAAGCCGCGTGTAATCCAGGTGCGGCAGCGCTGTAAAACACGCCCACACGCATACTTATCATCATCAGATGTTCTTTAAATGCCCACAGGCCTTCTCAGTCTGGCTAATGAGTCCGCTGGCCCTGTTGTATTGCTGCCTGGCGCTCTATGTTATTTATGAAAAATCGACTGCCAGGCCCTTCTAAGAGCGCTACTCAGATCCACTGTCCCCTCCCCAGTACAGAATACTGAGAAACGCAGGCAAAATCACTAATTGTTCTCTTAAGGAAACTTACCAAGTAAAATCTTGAAATCAAAAAGCAACAAAAATCAAATATTTATTCCGTGCCTAATGTACACACAAGGCACCCACTTTCATGTTAAGCGAAAATCTAAACCAGCAACTCTCCTAACCAAGAGTGTATGTAAAGCACAGGATTATTTTTCATAAAAGAACCAGCACCATGACAATAATTTCTTTCCATGGTACGTTTTCATGATGAAATTACAAGTCAATTGTCTCACAATATTTCTAGCCAAATAACTTATCATAGTTAAATAATAAATGACTTCTCTGAGAAATTTTGCAACTGGAATCATAAAGATTATCAACTAATCCTTACAGGCCTCTCTGAGCCTGCTCAAAAACTTAAAAGACAATATGTAATGAGTATTTTGAGACAAGAAATATTAGTATTTTTCTAACTTCATGCAACTACATAGAAGTATTCTGCCACTTAAACTGTGAAACTCTAATACTGTCAAGTATATTTCAGTGTTAAAAGACTGAAAACTCAAAAACTTAAGGCAGTAGTAAAATATTAGTCAACGCCTATGAGAAATGAGACTGTCCCTTTGCTCAGGGTGGCAGTGTTTAATGGTAAGCTGGGATGCATATAAGCTAGTCCAAGCATGAAGGGCAGCAGAACACTCATATGAAAAGCCAACTTTGTTCCTCAGTTATCAAGATAAGAAACCTGTCATTTCTCTCATTCACTCTGTCAGCCTTGAGATACTCCAAGCAGACTTACCTCTGTGTTGTACACCCCATATATCAGGAAGATGAAGAGACCCTGTAAAATAAAATGGAGGGAAAAAGCTGTTAACGCTAATCATTTCAGCAGTAGGAATACCTGAAATAAACTTTCCTAGGAACAGACAAAAGAAGACACACTTCATCAAGGTCAATTTATTTTTCTATTTTTCAATGTTAGAAGCTGTACCTTGAGCATTTATAAGATAACATACCAGCACATCACTTATAGTCCTTGTGCTATTCACTTCTTTAGAAATAAAAAAATAAAAATACCATCCCAGTTACGTAGAATATTAATTAGAGAAATGAATACGCCAGTCTCTGAAAGATAGCTGGGTAATGAAACAAACTCAGAAAATGTCATCAAAGGAATCAGAGAAATAGCACTAAGCATCAGTATTTATAAGCAAAGTTTTAGACTACAGCAAGTAGGAAAAATTTGTTACAGTCTTCAACAGGGTAGAAAAAAAATTTTAATATTAAAGTATAAAAGAGCTAAAAGGATAAACCTTAAAGGGTAATAAGTGTGAATAGTTTTTAAATAATATTTAAAATGCCAGTTCAAGTTAAGAAAATTTCACATTATCAGCTGTTGTGAAACTGCACGCATTTTTATTGTTTGCTATGTATAATAAAATTCCAAATATCTGCTATTTACTAGTTCTTAGCATTAGAAAAATACTTAATTGTAATATATAAATTAAATCTCTCTCTTAAATCTAAAATCTAAAATTTTAAAATAAATAAAACGGTAACGATTTAAACTTAGTAGAGATAATAGGGAACAAGAAATTTCCCATGTGTTTTTGTCTTACAGAGGAAAGAAAAATCTATATTGTACTAGTCTTGTAGGTACTAATAAACCAAATATTAAGTAGGGGTCTGGACTAAAATCTGGATATGATTCAAATAGTTAAGTAATATGGCATTTTCAAAAGGAAAATATTACAGGAAAATTTAAATATTTGTTTTACCTCTGAATACTTACACATTACAGATTATGGAAAACATCCTAGAACAAGGAAACTGAATAAAACAGAAATGACTTTTGTTCTTGTTAGTTTCTTCTTCAACAGACTTTATTTTTCCCGTTGCGGAGCACAGGCTCCGGAGGCGTCAGGCTCAGCGGCCATGGCTCACGGTCCCAGCCGCTCCGCGGCATGTGGGATCTTCCCGGACCGGGGCGTGAACCCGTGTCCACTGCATCGGCAGGCGGACTCTCAACCGCTGCGCCACTAGGGAAGCCCCAGACTTCATTTTTTAAGAACAACTTTAGATTTACAGAAAAGTTGAGAAGATAGTACTGAGGGTTTGCATATATCTGCACCCAGATTCCCCTATTATCAACATTTTACAATAGTATGGTACGTTTTTTACAACTAATCTTTTTAGTTTTCAATACTCCTATATATAATTTCAGAAACTAAAACTATTGTAGTACATGTATTAGTAAGAAAGATATAGTTTTGCACAATCAAAAATTTCCATGTGGGTCATAAACTTTTAAAAATTTAATGACAGAGTTTTTCATTGTGTATATCTGATTTTCCAAAGTTCGGTATCGACATGCAATCCCATCTTTCAGGTTGCCTTTGTCAAGATCTACAGAGTGCAGAGTGAATTCAAGCTGCTTAGATAACACTCATTTTCTAGGCTGTTTGCCCATATTGTAGATCATTCAAGAAAAAAATATATACTTCTTTCTCTGATTTATGAAAAAGACTAGAAGATAATTGACAGTCGTCCTTCCCTTAGTAATTGCTAATTCTTATTTCGTATTGTGTTATATACATATAAAATTAAGTCATTCAAACTTTAATTCTATTTGTGAGATAGGACTCTTTTGCTCTGTGCAATAGATGAGGTTTTTTTTTTTAGAATTTAACATTAACACTTTATTATATTTGCTTAATTGCCTATCTATCAATCTGTCCATTCCCCTATCACCCATCAACCCATCTTACTTTTTGGTGCATTTCACAAGTAAGTTGCAGAAATCAGTACACTTTTCCTAAACTCAATATTGTTTACAGTAATAGATGAGTTCTTGATAAATACGGTTTCCTGAATATTGAACAATATGCACTGTGATTTCTGTACGTTAAAAATTCAGCTGTTTGCATGAATCTACATGATGCTTTGAAAAATCAAAGAGCCGTTCTGCAATGTGTATAATCACTCCTATAATTTATCTATCCTGTAAATTCAATTTTCTCCAAGAGAAAACAGTAAAAAAAAAAAAAAAAAAAAAAAAAAAAACCAAAAAAAAAAAAATCACATTTTTGCCCATGTCTTGGTAAAATGAGGAGAATATTTGTATTTACTGCACTTCTGTGTTCTTGTTACACATTTAAAATTTTAATACGCTTAATCCTTAAAGTAATGTAAAATGATCAACAACAAAAATCTCCCCTGTTAAAAAAAGGATTTAGACTGAAAAGGGATTTTAAGTAAAGGCAGCTTCAGTCTCAAGAGTTTCTTCTCTTTCTCCTTTTTCTTCAACAGAAGCACTGAAGAGCATGATTGAGCAAACCCCCAAATGATGACTTCCCAAGACCCCGAAAGAGTCTGAAACTCCAAGTCACTCCAAGGGACGTCTGCCTTTCTTTCTCCCACCACAACCAGTTGAAAGGTCAAACATTAGGAATGATAATTAATTAATTTAATTGCATGCTTCACACATGCTGCCATTTTCCCCAACTGATGTTACCAGCTGTTGACAGTTGTGATCGTTTAGCCATAAACCCTTCACTACCGGATACACATCCCATTTCCTCTATTTCCCAACGAGAAAAATGAAATCAGAAACAGCGAAACATACAAATCTTAAGCCATAACTATGAGCCACTTTTTAATCCCTGCAGAGAATACCTTTAAGAACAGCTGGAAGGAACCAACTGCCAAACTTCAACCGGCACTGAGGTTTCTGGAACTCCGTATACCAACATTCTGTCCTACCAAAGAGTGAATATTGAAGTATGCCACATCTCTGAAATGAGTGACCCCTCACGTCTGTTAGGAAGTTTCTGCGATTCCATCGCAGAAACATACCCGTCCATCATATATTTGGAGTATTTATCTATAGAGGTACCAATTTCTCAATATTTTAGTCCCGGTAAAAATAACACTTATTGGGCAGGAATCTCCCAAGGGTGGCTGGATTCCTGTAGCATGTGTGTGTTTCATGGGCAAGAGCCAGGACTAGGGAAGGAACACCAGGGTGTTGCATTTAACACTGCACAGGAGTTAAAAATAGAAACTTAAGGGAAGAGGGCGGGAATCTTCCTCTATTTCTTTATTCTCATTTATCTATGAAACATTCAAAACTGAGGCAGCTTTGTAAATACTTTCACTGTTACAGAAGTCCATGGAACAGTATCTGCCGACGGATTCAAGGGCCAACATCTAGTCTGTTATTTTTATATTGATTGGCCTTAAGCTTTCATAGGGCACTTCATGACTGCAACAAAATAATCTTCTTTTAAGTGCTAATATGTTCTTTCCTGGCGATACAAAGAACAGGAAAGATGCCACCATACACAGTACATTACCTACTCAGGAATCTGAATAAGATTAACAATGCTAATATATGTATAGCCCCCTCAAAGCACTTTCATTTACATAATTCCGTTCGTTCCTCACTACAATACTGCCAAGTAGGCGACGGGCGTATTATTAGCTTTATTTTAGATATGGGCATTTGGAGGCTTGCTCAAAGTGCCACGATGCTGACAGGTTGGCAAAGCCAAGGACTTATGTTCTCACTCCTCACACGATGCTTTTTCACACACACACTGCCTTCAATAGACCCTTTCATAACTTAAGTCACCAGCCTCAAGATAATGCAATTGGTAAGATCTTTGAAAGCTGAGGTTTGTCGAAAGCATTTTGCAGTTTGATTAGCTCAAGGTCAGGGACTCGGTATCCAGTAATAACCCTGCTCCTCTGCCAGTCTAAGAGGGCCTGGCGAGTGCGGCAGGAAATCGGCTTCACAACAGAGATTCTCAGTTGCTATGTGCCAGGCTCTGTCTTTTGTACTTCCCTACCAAATTCTCATTCAATGATGTATACTTGCTAGTTGCCGGGAAACATATCTTTTCCCATCAAAAGGCTGCTAGGTAACCGCATAGTCAAACATCCTTATCATTATCAGCATCTACTGAACTTCTTTGAATGTATGGCCCTAAGCTGTGTGCTTTTATTTATTTATAAATCACGCTCCAACCTACCTGCTATAAACAAGTCCCGTTTGGGGAGCAAAATCCCATAGAAACAAAGCATCAGTGGGCATTGGCATGTATGCTCCGGGTTGCTCCTGGCAGCGCTGGGTAAGGTGGCAAAGACCTGGAAACAACTGCAGGCCCCTCAAGCCAGGAATAGCTGAATAAATTGTGGTATCTTCAGCCCCTAGGATATTAGGCAGCCGAAGGAGTGAGTTAGAGCTATGTTTATTAGCCTGGAGAGAGTCCCATGCACTGTTAAATGAGAAAAGGAACAGGAACAGACCTGTGCATTATATATTCTCATTTTTGCCAAAAGGACGGCAAAACCTTCCTTTCCTCCTCCCCAAATGTAACTGATTAAACAGGAGAAAAGGGTGGAAAGGTTCACACCAAACCTTTGTCACTGGTTTCCTACGGGGAAGGATGGGAGGGAGAAGACGTAAGTCAGAAACAGGGGGGGACAGAAACTAACTAGAAAAACAGGCATGACTTTGTCAACAGAAGAGGTGAAATGTAAAATTCTACAGAGCATGTTGCCATAAATATAGCAAACAGAATCTGCACCTGGATAAGGATCTAAATATAAGATGAACAAATAAAATATTGATTTGAGGTTAAGACTGTGAGGGGTTTTTTTAAATTCCTATTATTTTAATATAAAGATGACAGTAAATTAAAACCAACAACATGTAAGTGCGTTTATTTAAAGTGAATTTATGTTAAAATGGGTTTATATTTTTAAAGTAAATGTATATTCATTGTGATTAATGGACTAAAATAATCGTAAGCAGTTTAAACAGTAGAACACATACTTTTTTTTGCCAGGGAAAATGAGAAAATGAATTGCATTTTTAAGTGCAGATAGGTTCCATGTTATTTGTACTAATTTAATGTACAAAGAAAGTTTTGAATAGACAGAGGTTTTTATTATTATTTTTAACATCTTTATTGGAGTATAATTGCTTTACAATGGTGTGTTAGTTTCTGCTTTATAACAAAGTGAATCAGTTATACGTATACATATGTTCCCATATCTCTTCCCTCTCAAGATCCGGTTCTTGAAGGAGTAGGAAGGGTGATCAGGGAGATGGCTGGAAGAGAGAGTCTGGGTGAGAGAAGGAAAAGCCCAGCTTGGCGAGAGCATAGAGCTCTCCAGGGGACCTGCCTGTTCACAGTGGCTAGACCAAGCGGTTTTCAAGTGAGAGGGGAAACTGATGAAACGAGAGAGTGGACAGGACCAGCTGTAAGTCATGTAAGTCATGCCAAGGAATTCAGCCACTCTTGTGTCTTCTCTAGGAAAGGGGGATCCTTAAAGATTGTGAATCAGGAAAGTGATGTCATGAGCTTTCTGCTTTGTTTTGTTTTCAAGTAACGCTAGCAGCAATAAGGGAGATGGGTTGAAGCAGCAGAGGGTACAGGCAGGGCAACCAGTTAGGAGGTCAGAGAAACCAAAGGCAAAGGAAATGGTTACGAGGATTCAGAGATGCTTAGGAGGTACCATCAAACAGACACGGATGCTGACTGCACGCGGAGGGAACGGGGGCGAGCTGAGTTACAGATGATTCTTGGATTTCTGGCTTTGGGGATGGGGCGGGGGGGGGGGGTTACCATTTCCTGAGAATTAAAGGAAAAAAATGCATGTTTGTTGGGGAAAATAATAAATTTATTTATTTTATTTTATTTATTTATTTTTGGCTGCATTGGGTCTTCGTTGCTGCACGTGGGCTTTCTCTAGTTGCGGCCAGCAGGGGCTACTCCTCATTGCGGTGCGCGGGCTTCTATTGAGGTGGCTTCTCGTGTTGCGGAGCACGGGCTCTAGGCACGTGGGCTTCAGTAGTTGTGGCGCATGGGCTTAGTTGCTCCGTGGCATGTGGGATCTTCCCGGACCAGGGCTCAAACCCGTATCCTCTAGCACTGGCAGGCAGATTCTTAACCTCTGTGCCACCAGGGAAGCCCAAATTTATTATTTTATATATGTTGAATGCGAGTGTGGTCTGGTGAGTGATTGGACACAGAAGTTTGAGCCTTAGGAAGGATACCTGGGATAGAGAGATGGATTCGGGGGTCATCAGAGTACAGGTGGAAACTGAAACCATCAACTAGGTAAATATGTTAGTGTGTAAATGGAGGTGATGGCTTTGGACAGGGTTCTGGGAAATGTCATCTCTGCTCTAGAGATGAGCAGAAAGAAAAGAACCAGTGATAAACAACAAGGTCCTGCTGTTTGGCACAGGGAACTGTATTCAATATCCTGCGATAAACCACAATGGAAAAGAACATGCATATATGCATAACTGAGTCACTTTGCTGTACAGCAGAAGTTAAACACAACATTGTAAATCAACTATAATTCAATAAATCTTTTTTTTTTTTGGCGGTACACAGGCCTCTCACTGCTGTGGCCTCTCCCATTGCGGAGCACAGGCTCCGGATGCGCAGGCTCAGCGGCCACGGCTCACGGGCCCAGCTGCTCCGCGGCATGTGGGATCTTCCCGGGCCGGGTCACGAACCTGTGTCCCCTGCATTGGCAGGCGGACTCTCAGCCACTGCGCCACCAGGGAAGCCCTTCAATAACATTTTTTAAAAGAACAAAAAGAGGGCTTCCCTGGTGGCGCAGTGGTTGAGAATCTGCCTGCTAATGCAGGGGACACGGGTTCGAGCCCTGGTCTGGGAAGATCCCACATGCTGCAGAGCAACTAGGCCCGTGAGCCACAACTACTGAGCCTGCGCGTCTGGAGCCTGTGCCCTGCAACAAGAGAGGCCGCGACAGTGAGAGGCCCGCGCACCGCGATGAAGCGTGGCCCCCGCTTGCCACAACTGGAGAAAGCCCTCGCACAGAAACGAAGACCCAACACAGCCAAAAATAAATAAATAAATAATTTAAAAAATTAAAAAAATAAAAAATAAATAAAAAAAACAAAAGAAAAGAACCAATGAAGGAGGAGTCAGGTTAAAAGAGGGCGTTTTCATGGAAGCAAAGGGAAGCGAGTTTCAAGAAGGAAGAAACGATTAACAGCAAACACAGGTTAAAGGGTTCCAGTCCTAGCCCTGCCACTCACTAGCTGTGTGAGGTCGGGCAAAGTACTAAACACCTCTGTCCCTCACTTTCATCTTGTGTAAAAGGCACACAATCCTTGTACCTGTCTCATCGGATTGTTACAGGAATTAAATGGGTTAAGAGTGTTTGTAAAGTGCTTACAACAGATCCTGGCATGAGGTAACTGCTGTTGAGTGCTTGATCAATTGTCACAGTAAGATCAAATAAGAGGCCCCAAAACGCCCCTGGACTTGGGAGTTATTACTCATTCCACTTAATATTTGTGTCCCTACTGTATGTCAGGCACTGAGGACATAATCATGAACAAAACACTGAACTTGCCCTTGGTGGAACTCATACTCTGGTGAAGAGCATTTACTGGATGCGGACTACGTGTGCTGTTCTCATCACCTGACAAGCATTACCCTCTCATTCCTCACGGTTACCCTATGATGCGGGTACCATGATTATCCCCATTTTACAGATAAGAATACCGAGTAGCACAGGGGTGGGGGGGCTCAGCAAAGTCCCAGTGGCAGAAGCAAGCTTTGAACTGAGCTGGACCGGCTCCAGAGAACACCTCTTAACCTCTACATGGGTCCTCTCCAGGTGGCTGCTGTTGACCTCAGAAACAGTGGCTATAGAAGTATGGGGATGGGGATGGGGGTGGCACAATATACAGACTGCAGTTAAGTTGACCATTGAATGGCACCTCGTTAACCAAGAGAGAGATTGAAAGTATTTCCACAGAGAAGCAAACTAACAAAGTCCAAGCTTGTGGGTTTGTGGTGAATGTATTTTGCTTGCATGATAGAGTAAGAAATGCTAAAGTGTGGAATAGTAAGCCTGTCCTTTGCTCAGGTCTGTCTCAAATATCTGTTTCCACTATTCCTTTGCAATGAGCTGGAGGGGCACAAGACTAAGGCGTCTAGTGAATGCCTGAAGGGCATATATTTGGTCCTATTTATTGAAGCAAGTTCAGTATAATTGAAATATCAGATCCACATGTGGCAGAATCTCATTCTATTACAAAAATCAAAGGAGATAAAATGTATTCTCCACCAAATTTGAGATCGCTAAAGCTTGCAGAGGAGAGAGAAGAATTTTTTGGTCAATGTAAAAAAATCTAAAGAGGAGTCTCACCTTTTATTGCTCTGGTTCTGAATAAGTAGGTCTCAGGAATCTGCATGGTTAACACACATCCCATTTGTTCTGATGCATAATAAACTTTAAGAATTCATTCCAGCTCCACCGTGCACTAGCTCTGTGACCTAGAGAAAATTACACCACCTCTCTGTGCTTCAATTACCTCATTATATATGGCGATAATAATAGTACCTACGTTGGAGATTTGTGGGGAGAATCAAATGAGCTACGTTTTTAGCACACACCTGGCTCAAAATAAGCATTGTGTACATGTTTGTTATGTACAATAAACAAATCACTGGGTTTTTTTAGGTATAGTTGATTTACAATATATTTGTTTTATGTGTACAACATAGTGATTCAAAATTTTATAGATATACTCCATTTATAGTTATTGTAAAATATTGATATATTCCCTGTGCTGTAAAATACATCCTTGTACCTTATTTTATACACAGTAGTTCGTGTTTTAAGGTATAATCAGCAAATATAAGAGTCTGTTTAACTTTAGGGAGGTTGGAGTTTGCCTTATTTGAAGACTGAATGAATTCTGTCTTGCAACGATTTTCAGGTGGTGTAACCAAAAGGCTGTAGGGAGTAAACAAATTAGGAAGAATTTCAGGACAGAATGTAAAGAATTTTGGCAACAAAAATTTTCTTCTAAAGCTTTTTTGAAGTTAAGATAATTGGCCAGATATGCTCTAAGGCTTGCATTATATGAGGGTTAACATTTTACAGCTCTATGCTACAAGGACTTCAAAATATAGTTTAAATATGATATGAGTCAGGACCCTTTTGTTTGCAAATGACAGAAACCCAACTCAAACCAGATGAAACATATAAAATGAGAGGAGATTTATTGGAAGGATACTGGGGTAGCTATCAGAATGGAATAAATAGTTGAATAATTAAATCTCAGAATGGCAAAAAGAGGGATGTAAAGCCTTCTCTGCCTGTTTCTCGACCACCCTCCCAGATCTTTCTCCTCTGGTGGGAGATGTTGTGCCCCATAGGTCCAGGCTCTCATTCTCGTGGCTCTGTAGACAACAGCAAAAATGGCTTTTCTCTCTGAAGTCCTGAGATAGGATTCTGCTCCGTTTGAGTCACGTGTCCCTCAGTGGACCAATCACGGTGGTCGGAGGAGTGGACTGTTGTGATTGGCTCACACTGGTTTACAGTCTTACCCCTTAACCAATCCTGTGACCAGAAAAACAAGATCATAAGAGAAGGTGGTCTCTTCCATTCGGACTACTGGGATAGAGCCATGGGGGAGGGATAAGACAGGAATGTTGGCTCCCCCGGAAAGTGTTTACTGCAGACGTGGTCACTGTCCCCAGGACTCACAACCTAGTGGGAGAGCAAAACAAATAAGTCTGTATATAAGAAATACAGACACACATAAATTGAAAAAATTAATAAGTGCAAAATAAATAATGAACTCCTATCAATGAACAGAAGAAATAATATTGCTTTGAATCTGACCAATTTGGTGTTCTGCTTTAATAATGTTTCCAATGAGTTAAGTCTGCTTTGAAATGTTGATTTGAATCCTAAATAAGTTTATCGAGCATTTTAAAAAACTGCAGAAAGCCTAATACATGTGGATTATGGAATTAAAAGAATGCAAAGTTAAATATTAAAGGATCCCTGGTGAATTGGGATTATGAGTCTTAAAAGAGGAGAGAATATCATAGCGACCAATGAGACATCTCCTGCCCGAGAGACAAAGATTATGTGAAAAAACCTGCTTGGATGGAAAATCCTGATTAGAACCTTTGTAGTTTTCCGTTAAGTCCAAAATAGTTGTTTACTCTGGAAAATGGCAGAGTTATTAAAGGAATTCTAAGAAGTAAATCACCGTAGAGGCTAATAATGTAAAGGTACATAAGAATAATTAGAAGGGGGAGTGGAGGAAAGGAAGCAGAGAACCACATGAGGACGATATTGGAAAATCCCAAGTGAGAGTTTACCAGAATGAAGGCAAGGAGTGAGAACAGAGGTGAATGAAAAATCTGAACGTGTTCTTCAGAAAATAAAGTTGTGAAGTTTGATTGACTAGATACAAGAAACCAAAGAAACATCAGTGTCAAAGAAACGTGAATATTTTAAACTTGAAGGTGGAACAGCAAAGGGGGATTTGTGATAATAATGTGGACAGTAGGGTCATTGGGTGGAGACTGAAAGGGGCTTAACCAGACTGTTTTGCCAGAAAAGTACATGAGTGGATGTAGGGTA
>NW_006783542.1:633287-638798 GCF_000442215.2 Lipotes vexillifer
AAAAAGAAAGAGAGGGTTGGTTTTCCGACAAAGTATACAATTTAAAAAACAACTCTCTGCTGGATCAGATTTTGCAAAACAAGCCACATTATAATTACAAAAGTGAGTGAGAATACCACAGACCTTCCTATTCTGTGCATATTCTATTTTCTATGTAATACAATTACCATCCCCCAGCTATGGTTGCTTCACTGATACTTTAGTCAATTCAATCCTATTAAAATTTTAATATTTCCTAATTCAAGACATTGATTTTTGACAAACATAATGGAATTTTACAGGAGGTGCTGTTTGGTGTCTGGATTAACCTAAAAGTCACCGGTGTCAAATGGAACATGCACAGATTTGTTTCTAACTTTATTATAACCTTTCTGCCGAGTTTTCAAACCATCAGGATCTGTGCTCCTTCAGACACAAACTTCTTATTTGCTTTTATAATCTTAGTGGAACATAGTGGGGTACTTAAAATGACCACTAAATGACAGAAGTAGTGGCTGTAAGAGTGACTTAGTGGCTTACCCAGCTTGCACTGCTGGTTAGAGGCCAAGCCAAAACTGGAATTCAGACCCCCTGGCTCCTAGACTCATGTACAGCCCCCATTAACAGCACGCCCGCAGCTTGCACTTTTATAAAGAATTCTCTTAGGTCTCGATACCAGGTAAAGCTGCCCTTCTGAGCTGAACTTGGTTTTCATTGTAAGGAAGCTGTGACTCTTAAGATTAACTTGCTTTGGCCGCTGGATGCTCAGGATCAAATGTGTGGCCTGCTGTTAGCACCTTTGTACTTTGTCCTAATTTCTGAGTATCTCTATAAACCATCTCAAACCCTCTTTGGAAAAGATTAGAAACAAATGTACATTCAGCAAATATTTAAAGCCCAGCGCAGTACCTGTGGTTAAGAATGACTACCTCTTGGGCCTCCCTGGTGGCGCAGTGGTTGGGAGTCCGCCTGCCGATGCAGGGGATGCGGGTTCGTGCCCCGGTCCGGGAGGATCCCACGTGCCGCGGAGCGGCTGGGCCCGTGGGCCGTGGGCGCTGAGCTTGCGCGTCCGGCAACGGGAGAGGCCACGACAGTGAGGGGCCCACATATCGCAAAAAAAAAAAAAAAAAAAGAATGACTACCTCTTGACTTCGTATTTATAATGACCCGTTTTCTCTTTCGTAGCTTTGATGTGAATTTCCCAAGCTATTTGATTCTTTATTAAAAATTAACATAAAACTCGACTCCTGGATTACTCAAGGAAAGATTTAACCTGTTAGAAAAAGCCTTGACTAAAGAGAGGAATGTTTAAGGAAATATATTGATAATATATGACATACTGATATGACAAGCAAGTATATTGATACGATAGAACATTTTAAGACATTAAAAATATTTTTTATGAAAAGTTTTTAATAATGTGGGAAAGTATTTAAGATACATGAGTGAAGAAAAACAGGATAAAAAATGTATTATCCCAGGGTTTCCCTGGTGGCGCAGTGGTTGAGGATCCACCTGCCCATGCAGGGAACACGGGTTCGTGCCCCGGTCCGGGAAGATCCCACATGCCTCAGAGCGGCTGGGCCCGTGAGCCATGGCCGCTGAGCCTGCGCGTCCGGAGCCTGTGCTCCGCAACGGGAGAGGCCACAAGAATGAGAGTCCCACATACCGCAAAAAAAAAAAAAAAAGAAAGAAAGAAAGAAAAAAGAAAAAAAAAGTATATCTCAGCTATGGAAAAGAAAATGCATTTAAAGAGAAAAGAAGGAAATATGGCAAAGTATTAATGATGATTACTTTGAGTTGTAGGATTATGGGTAATTTTTATTTTCCATATACTACTATATATTTTTCAAATTTTTCTACTTCTCTTATTATCAGAAATATATTTTCTAAAAAGAGATTTTAAAAGATTTATTTTATTTTATTTTATTTTATTTATTTATTTATTTTTTGGTCACAAGGCTTGCCAGATCTTAGTTCCTCCACCAGGGATTGAATCCGGGCCCTCGGCAGTGAAAGTGCCGAGTCCTGACCACTGGACCGCCAGGGAATGCCCTTAAAAGATTTTTTAATAGTACGGGGCAATAAACATTCTAGGCTGTTAAATGACAAAAATCTGCATACAAATTTGTATCACACTATAATCACAATGATACAATAATATGCATAGAAAAAAGTGGACAAAAATATACCTAAATGTTGCTACTACGTGGTAAAATTTAAGGAAATGTCCTTTTCATGCATTTTTTTCTTTCTCTTATTTCTCCAGTGGGTTTGTGTTTCTTTTGTAGTCAGAACCGCCAATCCAAATAATATAAAAAAGGACCCCATGGACATAAAAGCCTAATAAATCTAAAGTATCCAGAGTTGCTGCTCCACTAATTATTTGTGATCTCTAGCTGTCATAAATGTAGACTTCCACTTGCATTTTAAAAAGATGTCACTACACACTTGCAGGAGAGTTTTGCAAAAGTAGCTTAACATTTTAGCAGAAACTGACAACCTGTTGAGTTTCCTAGAACATCCCAGAAGATCAGAGCTAATGACGACCTCCACACTTCCTGTTGTGTCTGGAAGGTAATGACATGGCATGGACAGTCTAAGGACAACAGGGGCATCGTGCTATTTTGCCGTCCGGAAACAGAACATGGGGGAGACAAGTTGTTGCTACAAACCCAGAAAAGGCTGCAGTAGCCTCTTCTGTGGAATTCAGGTAAACTGTTCCAGGCAAACAAATTCACTGAGCGATTACCATGGTCTGTTGAAAAACTCTAAAAACAAAGAAAACCTAAAAATATTGGCAAGTTGAATCGAGTGGCATCTTCTTCCAAAAGCCGACTATGGTTCTTGGAACACGTACCATTTGAACTTAGAGTATATAATTCGGTAGTTTCTCAGGTCAAGGTGCTAAACTGGCCTGACGTACCCTTCAGGTAGAATTTCATCAGGACCCACATTCCCTGAACAAATACTGTTGAGCTCATACTGTGAGCCTGTGCTGCCGAATGCTTCCATTGCCCAAATATTCAACTTTCAGATTTCTAGTCTCCAGACCGTCTCATCAAATTCAAGGGCTCCTCTATTACACACATACAAGTTGGTGTAAAATTCGGTGGTGTTATTATATGTATGTCCCCCCAAAAAATCTTTTTGAAAGGAGGAATAAGTATGAAATTTTAAAAATTAGCGATAAGATGGCACAAGTCCAAAATGTTTGGAAATTCCCCCTTAAATCTAACCCTGGTCATTGTATTTATAAGAGCCAGAACTCCCGAGGCTAGCCCATGCATGTTCCCTTTTCCAGTTCCTGATATTTAATTTATTCCTTGTAAACATTTGCATAGTACCTTATACTTTGCAAATTACTTTTATGGAGCATGATCTTATTTTGGCCTCACTACTTTCCATTCTAAAAATTAAAAAATAAGTCATTTTCCCAATGTTACAAAACAAAGTGGCAGAGTGAAGACAGAACCTAGGTTTCGTGGCTCCTAGTTGGCATTTTTCTGCTGTAGCATTCTTCCACTTAACAAATAAAATGGCTTGTTCACATTTGCTTCTCTTTCTTTTACACTTACAGTTTTCATCTTCGCCTACTTTGTATGGTAGACCAAAAGTTAGTGCTTCTGCATTTCTTACAGAAGATAGTGTATAATCACAAATTCCTAAGCCAGATTCAAAACCTCATCTAACCCATCTTTAAAAGGTGAAGCTGACTAAATCTACTATTTCTGCCAAATATCTTGAAGTTTGTGGTTAACAAATTTTTGGACTCAACCTAAAATCTCGTGAGAAGATTAAGCAGCTTTCAAGAGCAGTGAGTCCACGACAGCTGACATTCTGTTTTGTTTCACCGTGGGTAGCTGAGGATAGCGTGTATCTCTGTGGCGTGACCAGACTTCCAGTTCTTGGCTCTGTAAACAGTAATTCAATTGTCCCCAAATCCTGGACTAGTAGTCATTCTTTTTTCAAGATTTGTTCGTATAATATTACTGCTGACATCAGGCCCAAGCACCTTCACTCCTAAAGAATATAAAATAAGGCTTCGTTGTAGGTTCCTCATTCTTTTACTCTCTAGTTAAATTACATAACAGTTATTCTATGAATTGAGGAAACTCCGACCGCTCAGCCAATGGCCTGGAGAGCTCTCTCTCACGTGGGAACTGACCTCAAAAGCAGCTGATCCCATTGACAGGAGAGTAGGAAGCGGCAAGTTGGCATCAGATATATAGACCGTGAGAGTGTTGCATCCAGTAGAATGACTTTAACATGAAAGCAGCTGTAAAATCATTTTGTCGGTGGCACTCAGATCCTCGGGACGCCTCGTGTGGCATCTTGAGAGCTCTGTTAGGCTGCCTTCTTCAGGCCAGAGTTCTTCAGGCTGAAATGATGGCTTCTGTGCCACTGCAGCAAGATCTGAAAATATCCGGAAGCATACGTGCATGTACTCCGCCTCTCACACCCGTGTACAAACGTGTCGACACACAGCCCACAAGAGGATGCAGAGCTTGGTGTGGCCAGAGAAGGACAGCTCGGCCTTACGTTTTTGGCTTCCGAGCCCCTTGGCAGCCCTTCCACTGACAGCACAGAATACTGGCCCTTCAGGCACTTGATGGGGTTTCAAGCATCCACTGACTGCAGCCCAACACTTGCCAAAGGCCTCTGGGACAACTGATAGTTGTGAGACGGGGCCTAGGATATCTGTCAACTATTCCTAGATTCTCTGAGTGCTATTTCTGTATGAAGTTAGATCATCAGAAAGCAATATATTCAAATCGTATTAGCATGGCTCCCTTCAGCGAGTAATGATATTATCTACGTGAATTTCTTTTTTAATAAATTTATTTATTTATTTTTGGCTGCGTTGGGTCTTTGTTCCTGAGCGCAGGCTTTAATATTTTAAATATTATATTTTACATTATATCTTATATGATAAAATATATTTATTATATGATATTAATAATATAAATAATATATTTTATACTAAATGAGAATATATTTTTTAAAATAAGTGGGTTTGGGCTTCCCTGGTGGCGCGGTGGTTGAGAGTCCACCTGTTGATGCAGGGGACACGGGTTCATGCCCCGGTGCGGGAAGATCCGACATGCCGCAGAGCGGCTGGGCCCTTGAGCCACGGCCCCTGAGCCTGAGCGTCCGGAGCCTGTGCTCCGCAACGGGCGAGGCCACAACAGTGAGAGGCCCGCGTACCGCAAAAAATTAAAAAATTTTTTTAAATTTAAAAATAATAATAACTCTTTTTTTCACCCTCTGTTAAACAAGGGACACATGCCCATTTTAGACTATCTGTCAGGTGATTCATAAATTAAAAATTAGAGGGCTTCCCTGGTGGCGCGGTGGTTGAGAGTCCACCTGTTGATGCAGGGGACACGGGTTCGTGCCCCGGTCCGGGAAGATCCCACATGCCGCAGAGTGGCTGGGCCCGTGAGTCATGGCCGCTGAGCCTGCACGTCCGGAGCCTGTGCTCCGCAACGGGAGAGGCCACAACAGTGAGAGGCCCGCGTACAGCAAAAA
>NW_006783542.1:638811-649272 GCF_000442215.2 Lipotes vexillifer
AGTAATTTGTAATTTTACAACGTAGAGGGATAACCTGCTATCTGTTTGATACGTACCTTTCTAGTCTTTTCTTCATACCTAAATAGGTACATACATTCTATTTAAAAATGAAGGGGAGGGGCTTCCCGGAGGGGCTTCCCTCATGGCGCAGTGGTTAAGAATCCGCCTGTCAATGCAGAGGACACGGGTTCGAGCCCTGGTCCGGGAGGATCCTACATGCCACGGAGCAACTAAGCCCAGGTGCCACAGCTACTGAGCCTGCGCTCTAGAGCCCACGAGCCACATCTACTGAGCCCACATGCCCCAACTACTGAAGCCCACGCACCTAGAGCCCGTGCTCCACAACGAGAGAGGCCCCCACAGTGAGAGGCTGGCGCACCGCAACGAAGAGTAGCCCCCCGCTCTGCACAATCAGAAAAAAGCCCATGCGCAGCAACGAAAACCCAATGCAGCCAAAAACAATAAATAAATTAAATAAATAAATTTATTAAAAAGGAAGGGGAGCTCATTCTGTACTTTCTGCGTTTTTCATATACTAACTGCTGTATCACATAATAACATACCACAAACACATTTGCATTGTCATTAAATTTCAGTTAAATTGTTTTCCTTTCAGAGTTTTGTCTACATTGTACATAATGTATTAGTCAGCCTCCCTTTAATAGCTTGGAAAAATTTAGGGAAAAACCATCAAGAATGAACTTCAAAAAACGTTTATAAGGAAACAGGCTAATAAACTGATTTTGAAACAAGGAACCTTTACTAGACAAACAATATTGTGAACTTTCACAATATTACTTGCTGAGAAACATAACATAAGCAGATCTACAGAGAACTTGAGTTTCTACCAAAAAAGATAATCCATAAATTTCAGTATTTGAGTTTGAAGGAATGCAGAACATGATTTTGACAAGATTGTGATTTGTATTCTGAATGGCATTTGTCAACGTACATGGCAGAAGCCGAATCAACATTGCAAAGTCGGCTGAGAGAGGAACTTACTTAGAGGGAAACTGGCCTCTGTTGACCCAAAGAAACACAGTGTCCGGTCCTGGCGCCCACAGTGGGGTACTGGGACCCCAATCCAGGTGTAACGCATGTTGTTCTGAATGTGACCACAGCTCCTGGGGTGAAGCATTCAGGAATTTGGAAGCCAGAATTTTAAACCTGTTGTCTATTCCTTTTTTAAAATTTATTTTTATCAGGTGTTGGCTTAGTTTGGTTTGATTTTTTTTTTTTTTTTTTTTTTTTTTTCTCTGCACCACACAATTTGTGGGATTCTAGTTCCTGGACCAGGGATCAAACCCAAGCCCTTAGCAGTGAAAGCGCGGAGTCCTAACCACTGGACCGCCAGGGAAGTCCTGGTTTGGTTTTATACAGTGATCGTTTCAGTATCTCCCAGGAGCTGAGAAAAACAGAAGAGGACCTAGCATGTATCCAGTGCCTATGGTGTCTGCTAGACACGTTACGTACTTAATCGCATTTATTCCCCCAAATAACCCTTTTACAGAAAAGCAAAGAGGCTCAGAGAAGTCAACCAACTTGCCCAAGTTCATAGGTTAGTAGGTAACAGAGCCAGGAATTCAAACCCAGGTCGAAGTGCATTTCCCTTCTCATGGAATTAGATGGAAGAATGATGGGCACTGTGCTTCTGTTAACCACCGTGGTACTTTTTAAAGAGTAGAGCACGTGTTCAACATGCAGGGAACTGTACCCAGGGAGGAGAGAGCGAGACCCAGTGACACTGTCCCAATTTCTGCCTCATCCCGTGAGTATCTCCCTCTGCAACTGAACACGAGCTCTCATTTTCGGTTGATAAAACCTCATCAGCATCAGTATAGGTTACCTGGAATAACAGACTTCATGATAATGACTCTTTTTTCTAGCTCAGGACAGTAAATGAGGGACAGAGGATGGGCTCCCTAAACACAGGGATTCCACTCTGTGGTGCTCTGGACAAAGGACAGACGTGTGCAGAAATGACTGATTTACGGTCAGCTGTTCCCATAAAGAAGAAGTCCTATGTGGGAGCTGGGAATGGAAGAGAGACAATGCTGAGCTTTAAGAAAATGAAAATAACTGTCCCTTAATGTAGAAAGGTTTCCTCTAAGGTTCTCTTCTCTTGCTACTCAGCAAGTCTGAGCACATGGTATCTAGACAGTTTGCGGAGAGATATCTGAACAGAGAGGCAGCTCCAGCACCACTTCTGGAGATGTTCATCACAGGCCAACTATGTTCCCAGCTCGCTCCCAGGTGCCGGGGTGCAGTAATGCGAAAATCCAGTCCCTCCTTGAGGGGTTAGCTCTCTGGAAGAGGAGAAGAAAAGATAAACAACAAAGCACCCAAGTTGTCCAGGGGACTGATTATTCGTTATCCTACAGCAACAGGACAAACCAGGGAACATGTACTAGATAAGATCGCAGGCACTATCCTAAGTGTCTTACGTAAGTTTCAAAGGATGAATAGGAGTTTCCCAGAGAGCTGCCGAGTTCATAAAAACCCACTTCTTTAAGATTGGCCTTTGGAAGAGAATTGCTAGTAGAGATCACAGCATTACTGTCCCGAGTTTGACCTTAAAGTTTCATCAAGGGCATCAAGGATGGAGATCCCACCCAGTTTGCAGTGTGGGCATCTGGGAGGCATGTCTGCATCTTGTTCTGTCTCATGTTCCTGCTACTGAACCCGATGTTCAGTAAGTGTGCGATGGATCAGTGAATGAATGATTAAAGAAATCAGCAAATCAATAAGTGAATCAGTTATGATCCTCCACTGGAAATAAAACTTCTAAGCAAGACCAAATAAATGTTTTCTCATTATGGAATGTAATAGAAAGGAAACAAACAGAGATTAAGAACAAGCAATAAATAATCTCGCTTGAAAAATGATCTTCCCATCAGGAATCTGTAGACTGTATCCCATCCTAGCCAGTGGCTTGCCTTCACATGGGAGCACTATTTTAGCATCTTCCTTTACTCCTTCATTTGACACCTTGCCTTTCAGATTTTTGTATGTAAGAAAGGGGACCCAGAGAGAGAAGAGAGATTAGTTTCCCACTTACTACCTTCTGAGTTCAGTTTCCTGAAGAACCACACCCTTTTCTCAATGGGAGAGAGTTACGAGGAGCTCGGACTGTCGCAAAATAGGAATAAGGGGGTGGGTAAGGTTTTGTGATGGGGCCAGACTCGGGGATGGGACAAAAGATGAGTACATGTTAGAGTTAAGGTTCAGGACCAAGAAGAAATAGAAAATAGGAACTGACCAATCATAAGCACTGAAATTGAAACTGTGATTAAAAATCTTCCAACAAACAAAAGCCCAGGACCAGATGGCTTCACAGGCGAATTCTATCAAACATTTAGAGAAGAGCTAACCCCTATCCTTCTCAGACTCTTCGAAAATACAGCAGAGGGAGGAACACTCCCAAACTCATTCTCCTAGAGAAATGGAAATAAAAACAAAAATAAACAAATGGGACCTAATGAAACTTAAAAGCTTTGCACAGCAAAGGAAACCATAAACAAGGCGAAAAGACAACACTGAGAATGGGAGAAAATATTTGCAAATGAAGAAACTGACAAAGGATTAATCTCCAAAATATACAAGCAGGTCATGCAGCTCAATAACAAAAAAACGAACAACCCAATCCAGAAATGGGCAGAAGACCTAAATAGACATTTCTCCAAAGAAGATACACAGATTGCCAACAAACACATGAAAGAACGCTCAACATCATTAATCATTAGACAAATGCAAATCAAAACTACAATGAGATATCATCTCACACCGGTCAGAATGGCCATCATCAAAAAATCTAGAAACAATAAATGCTGGAGAGGGTGTGGAGAAAAGGGAACCCTCTTGCACTGTTGGTGGGAAATGTAAATTGATACAGCCACTATGGAGAACAGTATGGAGGTTCCTTAAAAAGTTAGAAATAGAACTACCATATGACCCAGCAATCCCACTACCGGGCACGTACCCTGAGAAAACCATAATTCAAAAAGAATCATGTACCACAATATTCATTGCAGCACTATTTACAGTAGCCAGGACATGGAAGCAACCTAAACGCCCATCGACAGATGAATGGATAAAGAAGATGTGGCACATATATACAATGGAATATTACTCAGCCATAAAAAGAAACAAAATTGAGTTATTTGTAGTGAGGTGGTTGGACCTGGAGTCTGTCGTACAGAGTGAAGTAAGTCAGAAAGAGAAAAACACATACTGTATTCTAACACATATATATGGAATCTAAAAAAAAAAAAAGGTTCTGAAGAACCCACGGGCAGGACAGGAATAAAGATGCAGACGTAGAGAATGGACTTGAGGACCTGGGGAGGGGGAAGGGTAAGCTGGGACGAAGTGAGAGAGTGGCATGGACATATATACACTACCAAATGTAAAATAGCTAGCTAGTGGGAAGCAGCCGCATGGCACAGGGAGATCAGCTCGGTGCTTTGTGACCACCTAGAGGGGTGGGATAGGGAGGGTCAGAGGGAGTGGATATGGGGATATATGTATACATATAGCTGATTCACTTTGTTATATAGCAGAAACTAACACAACATTGTAAAGCAATTATACTCAAATAAAGATGTTAAAAAAATTTTTTTTAATTAAAAAAAAAAAGAATTAAGGTTCAGGGCTGGCCTTAAGGGGTTAGAATGTCTCTTGCACTGAATACTTTGTCAAAATGGCCATCTTTAAGTAGCTGTGTTAAAGTAATCTTATTAATAACATATTAACCTTATTGTAACTGTTGTAGACACGAGTGGTTCACAGAAAAGTATCCTGGCCAAGAGAGGGTGCTAGAATCAATAGGAGACCTGCTGAGAGATTCTAATGGGTCATCAGGGGAAGGGAATTGAATTGTCATTGCCAATTTCAGGCAGCACTGTGTGTCTATTATTAACGAAACTTTCCTTCATTGAGACAAATCCTGTAAGTGGGAAGACGTGAGATTGTTAAGCAAGATATATTTCTCGGTTTCTTTGGCATGAGCTCCTAAATGTGGGACATAGGCTACTCCAACTAAGGATTATGAGATTGTAGTGGTTTTTTTTTTTTTTAATTTTATTGGTGTATAGTTGATATACAATGTTGTGTTAGTTTCAGGTGTACAGAATAGTGACTCAGTTGTACATATACATATATTCACTGTTTTTCAGATTGTTTTCCCAGATAGGTTATTACAGGATATTGAATAGAGTTCCCTGTGCTATATAGTAGGTCCTTGTTGGTTATCTAGCATATATATAGTAGTGTGTGTATATTAATCCCAAGCTCCTAATTTATCCCTCCCCTATGAAATCATAGTTTAAAATAACTGATAAAACGGAGATGTAGTCAGAAGTAAACAGAATATGGGGTCACTGAGGATGCATCTTTACGGGGGAAAAATATACCATATAATCTTAAAATTAGAAGGGAGCTTGGCTGCCACCTGGGACAATTCCCCAGCACTGTAACTTCCTTGTAAGCGATCACTTACCCGCTTTGAACACTTAGAGCAGTGGGAAACTTACTACACTTACTGCTTTGTGGGTAGCCAGCTCTGATTCACAGCGTGATATTGGGCTGAACTCTGCCTCTGTGTGAAGCCCACTCCTTTGCCCTAGTTTGGCTCTTTGGGGCAGCACAGAAGGACTCCATCCTGCTTTCCATGAACAGCTCGTGAAATATTTGAGGACATCAGGCACGTGCCCTCTTGCATCATCTCTTTTCCAGGCTAATTGTTGGGAGTTTTCTCAATACTGATCTGTGACAGTGTCTCTGACCTCTGTCCTCTGGCCGAACACTCCCTGGATTGTAACGTCTCTGACTACAGTGCAGAAGTGAAACTAAATCCATGAGGGGCTGGACAAGCTCACATCCAAGGTCGGCATGCTATAATTCTGTTAATGTCACCTAAAGTTGCATTAGAATTTTAGCAGCAACAGCATTCCACGTGCATTTCACGATGCAGCAACAGCATTCTGCTTCGTGAGTTAGATGCATGATATGACTGAAAGCCCCTGATCTTGTTCACGTAGACTATCAAGTTGCCCCCCCCCCTCTCTCTCTCTCTCTCTCTCTCTCTCTCTCTCTCTCTCTCTCTCCCCTCCCCCCTCTTTCTATCTCTCTCTCTCTCTCTCTCTCTCTCTCTCTCTCTCTGTGACAGGGAGATCATAGTGTATTAGTCAGGCTCAGCGGCCATGGCTCACGGGCCCAGCCGCTCCGCGGCATGTGGGATCTTCCCGGACTGGGGCACGAACCCGCGTCCCCTGCATCGGCAGGAGGACTCTCAACCACTGCGCCACCAGGGAAGCCCCCCTCCTCTCTCTCGTCTGCTTCATTTGGAGGATATGAAATCAGAGTTTCATCTTCTTTGTTTTGGTAGGTAGAGCAGCTGTTTATGATTTTAAAAGTGCTTTATTGTTTTTTAAAAAATATTTGTTCATTGTAAACAAAAATCAGATGGTAAAAGTACAAAGAGGAAAGGAAAAAATCACCCCAAATTCTTCTCCCTAGGAGTGATTACATTTTTAAAAGCATACAAATTTATTTTTATAATGGTATCAAAGAAAACAAACATTATTTATTAGTAAGTTTACAGTTGCATGGATAATTATGTTTTGTCATTTTTAAGTATAGAAAGAGGTCTATGGCATAATACATAAAAACGAATGTTACCAAACTGTATAATCCCACTTTTGTTAGTTAAAAAAGGAAACTCTGGGGACTTTCCTGGTAGCACGGTGGTTAAGAATCCACCTGCCAATACAGGGGACACGGGTTTGACCCCTGGTCCTGGAAGATCCCACATGCCGTGGAGCAACTAAGCCCGTGCGCCACAACTATTGAGCCTGCGCTCTAGAGCCTGTGCTCTGCAACGAGAGAAGCCACGCAATGAGAAGCCTGCACACTGCAACGAAGAGTAGCCCCCGCTCGCCACAATTAGAGAAAGCCCGTGTGCAGCAATGAAGACCCAACACAGCCAAAAATTTAAAAAATAAAAAAAATTTTAAAAACGGAAACTCTGGGAGTTCCCTGGTGGTCTAGTGGTTAGGACTTGGCCCTTTCACTGCCATGGCCCAGGTTCAATCACTGGTCAGAGAGCTGAGATCCCACAAGCCTTGCAGCACGGCCAAAAAAAAAGGAAACTCCATGCATATTGATATGAATGAACATTTTTTTTAATATAGGACTACACTATATTCTGTTTTGAAACATGCTATTTTCTCTCACCATCT
Organism: Lipotes vexillifer; assembly: GCF_000442215.2. NCBI lineage: Eukaryota > Metazoa > Chordata > Mammalia > Artiodactyla > Lipotidae > Lipotes > Lipotes vexillifer. Next base: position 646,050 of record NW_006783542.1, read on the forward strand.
ATATCTTTTCAGGGAATAAATACAGAATTACAACATTAATTTTAATGGGTATGTAGTAGTCTTACACTCTTATACGCAGAGTCATGATAAACAGTCTTTTTGTACTTGTGCAATTGTCTCCTTTATATAAATTCCTAAAAGTATTACTATCACAGTTTTTTTCCTGATTCCTGAGTTTGTCACCCGACATGTCTCTCCAAGTTTTGTATTTTCTGTAAATGCAATAAGCATACTTTCTTCCCCATCTGAGTAGCTGATACAAATGTCAAGCTCCGGAAGTGTTACCTCGTCTTCCCAACACCCCCGCTCCTCCAGCTAGGATTAACTGCTCTTTTCTTTGTGTCAACAGTTTACTGCATTCAGATTTCTAGAGCAAAGCATTGTAGTTCTCTATCATTCCTTTTTTTTTTTTTTTAAATCTTTATTGGGGTATAATTGCTTTACAATGGAGTGTTAGTTTCTGCTTTATAACAAAGTGAATCAGTTATACATATACATATGTTCCCATATCTCTTCCCTCTTGCGTCTCCCTCCCTCCCACCCTCCCTATCCCACCCCTCTAGGTGGTCACAAAGCACTGAGCTGATCTCCCTGTGCTATGCGGCTGCTTCCCACTAGCTATCTATTTTACGTTTGGTAGTGTATATATGTCCATGCCACTCTCTCACTTTGTCGCAGCTTACCCTTCCCCCTCCCCGTATCCTCAAGTCCATTCTCTAGTAGGTCTGTGTCTTTATTCCTGTCTTACCCCTAGGTTCTTCATGACATTGTTTTTTTTCTTAGATTCCATATATATGTGTTAGCATACGGTATTTGTCTTTCTCTTTCTGACTTACTTCACTCTGTATGACAGACTCTAGACTCTGTGCACGAGATAATGCTTTTGAGGCTGTCGCAATAAGAGGCTTTTCTCCTGCAGTGGTGTGTGTGCTTTATAATTCTCAAACATCTTAGAGGTTCAACCGAAAGGTGCCGTCGGCTGGAAGTAACATTACCGGAAGCAAAGGTGGCAAAGACCGGGGTTGGGGAGCGCAGGATGGAGAACAGCCCGCCTGTTCCTGCCTGTTCCCCGAAAATGACTGCGGCCCTGGGGGCAGCAAAAAAACAAACAACCCAATCCAAAAATGGGCAGAAGACCTAAATAGACATTTCTCCAAAGAAGATATACAGATTGCCAACAAACACATGAAAGAATGCTCAACATCATTAATCATTAGAGAAATGCACATCAAAACTACAGTGAGATATCATCTCACACTGGTCAGAATGGCCATCACCAAAAAATCTAGAAAAGGGAACACTCTTGCACTACTGGTGGGAATGTGAATTGGTACAGCCACTATGGAGAACAGTATGGAGGTTTCTTAAAAAACTACAAATAGAACTACCATATGACCCAGCAATCCCACTACTGGGCATATACCCTGAGAAAACCATAACTCAGAAAGAGTCATGTACCAAAATGTTCATTACAGCTCTATTTACAATAGCCAGGAGATGGAAACAACCTAAGTGTCCATCATCGGATGAATGGATAAAGAAGATGTGGCACATATATACAATGGAATATTACTCAGCCATGTCATTCCTTTTTTATTTACCTCTTTGCTTTCCCGTAGAGTCTGCTAGACAGCAAAGACCAGGGCTTCTGAGGTTTGCTAATCTGCTCCCACGCCACGCAGTTCCTAGCACACAGTAGGACATTATGAACAAGAGAATTAATGAATGACTGAAGGATTCAGCCCAGGATCAAGGACGCCTTCCCACAGCACGCTGCTAAGTCCTAAGTTTTAGGCTTATTTGAACTCTTAGGCAAAGTGTGTCAAAGAACTTTGGTTGTATAGTCGTCCCTGGGTACCTGAGGGGGATTTGGTTCAGGACCCACCTTGGATCCAAGTGGGCGGTTACTTCACACACCCTTTTTTTTTTTTTCTGGCTGCGTTGTGTCTTCATTGTTGTGCACGGGCTTTCTCTGGTTGCAGAGAACAGGGGCTACTCTTCGTCGCGGTATGGTCCAGGCAGTAATGCTAGAGACGGGGAGCGGCAGATTTAGCTTTGCTCGCTCACCTGCCACTCACCTCCTTCTTTGCGGCCCGGTTCCTAACAGGCGCAGACTTCCCATTGCGTTGGCTTCTCTTGTTGTGGAGCACAGGCTCTAGGCACGCGGGCTTCAGTAGTTGTGGCTCACGGACTCAGGAGTTGTGGCTCACGGGCTTAGTGGCTCCGTGACATGTGGGATCTTCCTGGACCAGGGATAGAACCCATGTCCCCCGCATTGGCAGGTGGATTCGTAACCACTGCGCCATGAAGGAAGTCCCGGCACGCACCCTTTCGTATACTTTAAATCATCTCAAGATTACCTGTAATACCTAATACAATGTAAATGCTACGTAAATAGGTGTAAATACAATACAACCTGAACCGTGCCCATGCCCCCGCCCCCCATCCCTGGAAAAATGGTTTCCCACGAAACTGGTCCCTGGTGCCAAAAAGGTTGGGGACCGCTGCTATAAAGGAATAGCAGTTGAAACAGTTTGGCACTGGGATGGATACACGACAGACGGACAAAACAGAACCCAGAAATAGATCAGTATATGGGAGGTGGGTGTAGAATATAAACTAAGATGGTTCAAAGAAAGATGTGCTAATGAATAATATGGTGCCGCTGGCTAGCTCTTTGAGGAAACATAGACTTGAACCCCTGTCTCACTGCTTATGACCAGCTCTGGATGACTCTCCTTCCCTCCATTCCCACCCCCCCCCCCCCCCGCCTGTTTCCCACACAACCTCCAGAGTAATCTTAAAACCTGCGGTCCTGAGACTTCCCTGGTGGTCCAGTGGTTAAGAATCCACCTTCCAATGCAGAGGACGTGAGTCTGATCCCTGGTCAGAGAACTAAGACCCCCCATGCTGCAGAGCAACTGAGCTCTCGCGCCCCAACTAGAGAGAAGCCCAAGTGCCGCAACGAAAGATCCCACGTACCGCAACTAAAACGCTACGCAGCCCCAAATTAATTAATTAAGTTTTTAAAAAACCCACAGTCTGACCCTGCCCCTCTCCTCTGAAACCCTTCAGTGGCTGGCATTGCTGAGTCAAGTCCAGACTCCTGGCTGTATTTCCAGGCTCTCTCTCAGCCTCCTGCGGGCCCCACTCACTCCGCTCCCTGTTCTGTGGGTCCGGAACACCCCGAGCCTCTCCACACTGGGGACTCTGTGTCCAATTC
>NW_006783542.1:649286-676917 GCF_000442215.2 Lipotes vexillifer
AGCCTCCTCCCCCTTGGGCCTCAGGTTCCATGTCACCTCCTGAGCTGACTCTCTAGGTCGGTCCCCATCCCACACACATGATTCTCCACCCCTGCATCCCTCAGACAACCTGCTCACTCCTGTAGGAGTTCTTAACATATGGATTATTAATATAAATATCCATTTGTTTATTATTTTTTTGCCCATCTCTCCTAAGCATGTCAATCTGGCCCCTGCTATAGTCTTAGGATCTAGTACACAGTAGTTGCTCAATAAATATTCATGAGGCATTTATGAGGTGGAATCTGACCTGAAATAAGAGGGAGTCAGCAGGTGATTTGTTCTATCAGCAGAACCCTGCAGGAGCTGTGGACAGCTGTAGCCTTAGGCAGGGGCTGGGAGAGAGCAGTTACCCATATAAAGACTCCTACTCAGCCGGGGTGGGTTCCTCCCCCTGTTAGGAGCTGTATCCCCAGGGTTAGGGTCAGGGTCCTAAGGTGAACTTTTTGCTGAAGCTCTGACATCCAAAGTAGGCATCAAATCCTTCTTAGCCCTTCTTTGCAGTGGAGAGCCCACTCTCTTTCCTGGAGACAAAATTCTGCATTCCATCATAATTCTTATTTCTCCCTATATCTGTTGATTAAGATCAGTTAAGATAGTTATAGGGCTTCCCTGGTGGCGCAGTGGTTGAGAGTCTGCCTGCCCATGCAGGGGACGCGGGTTCGTGCCCCGGTCCGGGAAGATCCCACATGCCGCGGAGCGACTGGGCCCGTGAGCCGTGGCCGCTGAGCCTGCGCGTCCGGAGCCTGTGCTCCGCAACGGGGAGAGGCCACAACAGTGAGAGGTCCGCGTACCGCAAAAAAAAAAAAAAAAAAAAAAGATAGTTATAAATGTTAAAGCTAGAAAATGCCTTAAATACCATCTCCTAGTGACTATAAAATAATCCTGCCTTTTTACCTTACAGATGAGGAAATCAGGCCCAGGGAGATTTAGTGGCCCTCGTGATGACTAGCAGCGGCGGGGTCTATGTGTCGCCCCACCTGGACGTGCAGTTCGGAGCCTCTGCTGGCATTATATGCTAATGCGACTCTCCTTCATGTGGCAGAAAAATCACTTTGAAAACAACTCATTTTGAAACCTTAAATGCATTATTATTATCCACTCACTTTACACATCTTCTTGCAAGCAGTAGGCAATCAAGTTGTATTTGCTTGCTTTTAGAAGCCTTAAAAATAATTGATTTGGGGGCTTCCCTGGTGGCGCAGTGGTTGAAAGTCCGCCTGACGATGCAGGGGACGCGGGTTCGTGCCCCGGTCCGGGAGGATCCCACGTGCCGCGGAGCGGCTGGGCCCGTGAGCCGTGGCCGCTGAGCCTGCGCGTCCGGAGCCTGTGCTCCGCGGCGGGAGGGGCCGCGACGGTGAGAGGCCCGCGTACCGCAAAAAAAAAAAAAAAAAAAAAAAAAAAAAAAAGACTCATAGTTCAGACAGGAGCTTTATTTCTCCCTTGAGTCCTATTTCTCCCTTGAGTCCACTGGGACACGGAAGGGGGTGGGGCCCAAACCCGAGACGAGGATTGTCTGCCGGATACACTGGCAGAGAGGTGGAGCTTCCAGGTGACGGAGGTGGGCCGGAGTGGTCTTCTCCAGTGTGACCCTGAAGACAGCACCCAGAGCAGGCCAGCACGTGAGAACGGAGGCCGGGTTCCACGAAAAGGCAGTGCTGACAGCTGCAAACGTGGGCTCTCTGAACGGGTGAGACGGTCTCGCCCATCTCCCGGTCGCCTCTCCTGAGCCGCTTCCAACCAGAAGGGTGAGCCAAAGAGAAGACTTACCTAAGGTTGTGGTACCTAGAACAAGACGACCTTTGGCCTTCCCCCCTTTTATATTGTAGTTATTTTTGACGGAGCAACGATAATGACGTTTGGACTCCACACATTACACAAAATAACACAAAGCCCCACAGATAATGATGACTCACACAGAGCTTATGTCAGACAGTCTCCTTGAAAACCTGTCTTCAAAAAGAATTTTTTTTTTTTAGTTTCTGTAGCTTTTTTTACTTAAGAACTTTAAGAAAACCAGAACAGATACAACTGGTTTTTTTTATTTATAGCGTTTTACTCCATTGTGGTACTTGAGACCACGTCTAGTTTAATGGTTAGAGTTCATTCTGCATTGTGAACAGTTATTCTGACTGCGGACTCAAACCTATCTTCAGTACTGAGCAGTGTTGTCATCAAAAGACCTCAAAGCATTCGCAATAGAATATATCTAAACTTTCAGGCCCTGTGAAAGAATTCTAGTTTGGATCGCCAAAGTATCTGAATTTATCCTTAATCATCAAAAATTAATTGCATTTTAGGATCCTGCCAGAAAGCGTAACTTGAACTCTCTGGTACCCCTTTCTTATCAGAGCCCACTTATGAGAAATGATATTACTAGATGATTTCCAGAAAGATATACAACCTGTCTTTTGCTAGATATTCTCGACTTGTCTGGGACCAGGACAGACCATCAGAGGGCTGCACTTGACTGCTGTGTTTCAAACTCTCCTAGGATTTTTTTTTTTTTTTTTTTTTTTTTTTTTTTTTTTTTTTTTTTTTTTTTTGCAAACATCTTTATTGAGATATAAATGTTCACTCACTTAAAGTGTACAATTCAGTCATTTTGGTTTTTAGAGTGCTCACAGAGCTGTGCATTCATCAATACAATCAATTTTAGAACATTTTAATCACCTATTAACCAAAAAAAATAAAATACCACCCTTCAATTATGACCTCTTCCTAGTGTCTCTCTCCCCCAGTTCTAAGCAAACATTAACCTGCTTTTTTTCAAAACTATTTATTTATTTATTTGGTTGCACCAGGTCTTAGTTGCAGCACGTGGGCTCCTTAGTTGCGGCACACCAGCTCCTTAGTTGGGGCATGCGAACTCTTAGTTGCAGCATGCATGTGGGATCTAGTTCCCTCACCAAGGATCGAACCCAGGGCCCCTGCACTGGGAGCTCTGAGTCTCATCCACTGCGCCATCAGAGAAGTCCCTTAATCTGCTTTCTGTCTCTAGGCATATGTCTGTTCTGGATAGTTCCTATAAGTGGAATTATATAATATGTGGTCTTTTTTGACTCACTTCTTTCACCACTTAACATAATATTTTCAAGCTTCATCCGTGTTGTAGTTTGTATCTCTACTTGATTCCTCTTTATGGCTGAAGAACATTCCATTGTATGAATGTTCCACATTTTATTTATCTGTTTATCAGTTGATGGACATTCGGGTGTCTCCACCTTTTTGATATCATGTACAGCTACGGACATTCACGTACAGGTTTTCATGTGGACATATGTTTTCATTTCTCTTGGGTATGTGCCTAAGAGTGGAATTGCAAATAATCATTATGTTTAGATTTTTGAGAAACTGCAGACTGTTTTCCACAGTAACTGTATCTTCTCCCCAGTAGTCTATGAGGCTCTGATTTCTCCACACCCTAACACTTGTTATTATCTGATTTTTTTTTATTGCAGCCATCCTACTCAGAGTGAATTACTATCTCATTGTGGTTTCAATATGCATTTCCCTGATGACTAATGATGCTGAGCATCTGTTCATGAGCTATTGGCCATTTGTATGTCTATTTCGATCCTTTGCACATTATTTAAATTGGGTTATTTGTCTTTTTAATATTGGGTTGCAGAAGTCTTTTTAATAAATTCTAGAAAGAAGTTCCTTATATTTGCAAATATTTTCTCCCACTCTACGGATGGTCTTTTCATCCTTTGTTGTGCCCTTTGAAGCACAAAACACTTCATTGTTGACGAAGTCCCATTTATCTGTTGTTGTTATTGTTTGTGCTTTCGATGTCATATAGAATCCATTGTCAAATCCAAGGTCACCAAGATTTACTGTTACATTTTCGTCAAAGAGTTTTCTTTTCTTGTCTTTTTTTGGCCATGCCGCATGGCATGCAGGATTTTAGTTCCACGACAAGGGATCGGACCTGTGCCCTGTGCAGTGGAAGCACAGAGCCTTAACCACTGGACCACCAGGGAAATCCCTTCTAAGAGTTTTCTAGTGTTAGCTCTTACTTTTAGGTCTTTGATCCATTTTGAGTTAATTTTTTTATATGGTGTGAGGTAAGGGTCCAACTTCATTCTTTTTTTTTTTTTTTTTTTTATACACAATGTATTTATTTATTTATTTATGGCTGTGTTGGGTCTTCATTTCTGTGCATGGGCTTTCTCTAGTTGTGGCAAGTGGGGGTCACTCTTCATCGCGGTGCGCAGGCCTCTCACTATCGCGGCCTCTGTTGTTGCGGAGCACAGGCTCCAGACGCGCAGGCTCAGTAATTGTGGCTCACGGGCCCAGTTGCTCCATGGCATGTGGGATTTTCCCAGACCAGGGCTCGAACCTGTGTTGTCTGCATTGGCAGGCAGATTCTCAACCACTGCGCCACCAGGGAAGCCCCAACTTCATTCTTTTGCAGATGGCTATCCTAGGACTGCTTTCACCAAAGAGCATTTTAGCATTAAAATAGACAGCTCTGTGAAACACAGCTTTGTATGTTTGCAAGGGACGTGGTTGGGAACAGTGTCCACTACATGACAAAAGTATTCTAAATGAAGACCCACAGAAGAGACTTTTCTCAGGCCTTGATTCCTGGAAATTTTGTATCTTATGGATACAGTAAACTTACCACAGAGTGGCACAACTCTTTCCTTTGGCAGCTGAGAAAGCTCAGACCCAAGTGTGTGGCCAATCTCTACTAATATGTGTGCTTAATTTAAGATGGACATTTTGTGTGTGGTGTTGGCTCTGATTTCATCCTCTTTTTCTACCATTATGTTCCTCTAATTTCCTCATCTGTTTTACTTTCATTCTGTTGTATTACATGTATCCCTGGAGCCACCCCAAATCATTTTTTGAAAGCAAATGAGGTAGAAATAAGTTTTACAAAAGAACTGCCATAAAACTTTGATATCCTTCCGTATTTCTTGAATTTTCTCTCATACTGTAGTTGCTTGTTAATGCGCCCAAATTCCATACTAGAATTCATGGGCAAATATAGAGTCTTTTCCATCTTGGGTGCTCCCTACACCCCACTCCCCAGAGTTCAATAAAAGTTTATATTTAAGATGCATCTGTTAAACGATTGATTGAATGAGTGAGTGAGTAAGTGACTGAGTGAGAATGGCTGAGTGAATGAATGAATTTGTGAGTGAGTGAGTGAATGAATGAGTGAGTGAATGAATGAGTGGGTGAATGAATGAATGAATGAGTGAATAGTTGAGGAATAAATGTGGGTTTATGGGTCTCCTCCCTGCCTGCATTTTAGGAAGGACAGAAAAAAGCCTAATATTCAACACAATTCAACCACCCACTGGTAGTATTTATAATCCCACCCATCTGCTCTTTTTTCCATTATATATCTATCACCTGCTTCAGAATCACCTAATGTACTTTTTAATAATGGAGATTCCTGATTTTCAGGTAGGGAAAAGAAAGAACATGTAAGGACAACCAAAACTCAATGCAAAAATATCCAAAGACAGGCTTCCCTGGTGGCGCAGTGGTTGAGAGTCCGCCTGCCGATGCAGGGGACGCAGGTTCGTGTCCCGGTCCGGGAAGATCCCTCATGCCGCAGAGCGGCTGGGCCCATGAGCCAGGGCCGCTGGGCCTGCGCGTCCGGAGCCTGTGCTCTGCAACGGGAGAGGCCACAGCAGTGAGAGGCCCGCGTACCACAAAAAAAAAAAAAAAAAAAAAAAAATCCAAAGACACTTTTTTGTCTTTTTCAAAAATTTGCCTAGGGTTAGTTTTGCAGGGAAATGAACACAATCTTGTTAAAATTCTATAAGCTTGAAGACTCAGGTGAGGTAGCTTATATTTATTACAAATTCCGTGAAGTTGTTGGCTTATAATCAGGGATAGCTATACTGGAAAAATGTGACACAAGAACAATAATTTTCATAAACAAAAGTTCCTTTTAGCAATCCTCTAAATACAGATTTAAGATGGCCAGTTTCCTTTGAAAAGTGGGTGAAAGGGTTATTTTGGCAGCTTTGTTGTTTGATACCGGGCCGGGTGTCTGCCCACAGGCCATCCAAAGTGTGAGATTGGAGAGCGATACCAGGCAGGTGGCCAGAGTTTTAGAGATCGTACAGAAAGTAATTATTTTCCTTTTGACTTGGGACAGTGAAACCTAATTCTGCATTTGAAGACATATTTTTGGCATACTTTTCCAGTACTAGTGAATAACACTTTGTAACTGGAAAAATTCCAAAGCAATCATATAGAAACCAAACCTTGCACTCTTTATTCTTTCCTTATGTCAGCATGGGTCATTCATGTTTTGAAAGCAGCTTCAGCAAAATCCCCCGGTGTCGATTTTATTGATAACTATTTCATTCATTTATTTCTGACAATATAATTTAAGCCAAGTTCATTACCCAACCCCTGATTGTGCATCCAGGGAGATCCATTCCCTTGGGCCCCAGCTAGATAGACTTGCACCTCAGGATGCAAAGTACTAAAAATACTTGGATTATATATCTTTCAGAACCTCTGTAGTGAAACCTGCTTGAATTTTCTAAGAGACATAAGAAAAAAATCAGTGAACTTAATAAAGCTGAATTTTAAATAATAAAAGCTGTATTTGATATACTGAATATAATAGGGAAAAAATAGAAACTTAAACGTCCAACGATGAAAATATCGTTGAATAAGTTGTTTCATCCAAATGATAATATTAGGCAGGTCATTAATTTTTCAAAGAATTTTTAGCAACTTGCAAGTTTCCTTATGATAGATACAATGTCAGGAGAAAAGAGTATAGAGAATGTGACTCCAATTATATAAATATATAAATTATATAAATTATACAAATATATAAATTATATAAATATATAAATTATATATTTAAATATATAAATTATATAAGTATATTGAGATTTGAATAGTGAAAAAAGACTGAAAGGAGATAGCCAAAACAGTAGTGGGGATTTCCTCTAGTTGTAGAACTTTCTGTGATTTTCATTACTTTCTTTATATTTTCCTAAGTTTCCTAATTTTTTTCCAAAAGTAATCCCACTAAACTATCAGTAATTGTATTTTTTTGGTTTTTTTCTTTGCAAATTATTTTTAGTATATGTGCTACCAAAGCAAGCACTGAGAGTAAATTTCGAAGACCGAACTGGAAAGATTAAATTATCATGTCTTTCCATTATGATTTCCTGTCTTAGCACTCACCACCCCCCCAAATTATCATGTCTTTCCATTATGATTTCCTGTCTTAGCACTCACCACCCCCCCACCCCTCACATCTTGGCCCTTACCCTATATTAGGAGTTTTCGCATCTTAGTGTGCACACGTGTCACCCCGCAGGCCCCACCCTCCTCTGGTCCAAGATTCACCAAAGGGGGTCTGGAGCACGTCCAGGAATCCGCATTCTTTACAGGCATGCCTGGTGACCCGGTGTGGGTGAAAAGTGGCTTGCAGACACGCACCACCCTAAAATCTCCTCACCTCACCCCTGCATCTCTGTTTTCTCTCTACTTACTGTGCCAATAGTAAATTTTTCCTGGAGTGGGGTATGATTTTATACCAGCTTCTTTTTTTTTTTTTTTTTTTTTTTGCAATACGCAGACCTCTCACTGCTGTGGCCTCTCCCGTTGCGGAGCACAGGCTCCAGATGTGCAGGCTCAGCGGCCATGGCTCACCGGCCCAGCTGCTCCACGGCATGTGGGGTCTTCCCGGACCGGGGCACGAACCCGTGTCCCCTGCATCAGCAGGCGGACTCTCAACCACTGCGCCACCAGGGAAGCCCTATACCAGCTTTTTACCTCCGTTTAGCGGTGGTGTTAGAAACTCCTGATGGGAATCTGAGTCACAGCAGCCCCGAGAGGACGTCGCATGCCAAGAAATCACTTTCCCTGCCTGCCCTTTGTCCAGTCATTCCTACCCTTCCCACCACTCTTCACCCCATTTAGGAAGTAGGCTCCTCTTTGGAAGTTGTGTATGGGGTTCCTTTTCTGTAACTGAGCCACTAGTTAAATGGCTGTAAGCAAGTAATCTACTCTCGCTAAGCCTCAATTTCCTCATCCGAACAGGGAGAATAACATCTTCTTGTATGGAGGTAGTGAAGATTAGAAATAATATAAGAAAAATCCTGGGACTTCCCTGGTGGCGCAGTGGTTGAGAGTCCGCCTGCCCATGCTGGGGACACGGGTTCGTGCCCCGGTCCAAGAAGATCCCACATGCCGCGGAGCGACTGGGCCCGTGAGCCGTGGCCGCTGGGCCTGCGCGTCCGGGGCCCGTGCTCCGCAACGGGAGAGGCCGCAACAGTGAGAGGCCCGCGTACCGCAAAAAAAAAAAGGAAAAGAAAAGAAATAGGGCTTCCCTGGTGGCGCAGTGGTTGAGAGTCCGCCTGCCAATGCAGGGGATACGGGTTCGTGCCCCGGTCCGGGAAGATCCCGCATGCCGCGGAGCGGCTGGGCCCGTGAGCCATGGCCGCTGAGCCTGCGCGTCCGGAGCCTGTGCTCTGCAACGGGAGAGGCCACAACAGTGAGAGGCCCGCGTACAGCAAAAAAAAAAAGAAAAGAAATAATGCTCATGGCGGCGGAGTATAAAACGTAATGAACTGCTTTTTTGGGTAATTAAACACCCAAGTGAAGTGAGACATGTGGGGAGCCTCAGATGTCATGATCGTGAGGCCCTGCCAATGCCAGAAGCATGTTATTAATAGTGGCAAGGGAGAGACCACAAACCACACAAGGAGAAGGGGTGTTGTGCTTCTATCTGTATGACAGTAGGGACAGGGGTTGTGGATGGAACACACGTGCACACTCACACCCTGATGTGACCTCAGCTGACAAATTCCGAAACACATGCAAGTGTTTCAGTGTCCTGCTTGGTCACCATGGTGCTGACTATACTTTGTTAATCAAGCCATTGACACAGTGGGTCTTTACAACAGAAGAGGCTACTTTGCCTCATCTAAGACAGTCGGACAGCAAAATACGAAGGGACTAATACCAAAAGGTGCTTGAAAAAGGCAAATATGAAAGGACTAATACCAAAAATACACAGGAAAAGGCAAGGGGAGAGAAACTGACCTAAATAAGGGGAGGGGAAAAGGCAGGTGGAAGAAAGAACAAAAATTAAGGAAAGAAAATGAATGAAAGGCAATGCTACTAGCTAAAGATAAACTCAGTACTAATTACAGCCATAATATTATGCACCATCAACAAACAAAAATATTATTATGCACCATAATTAATATTATGCACCATCAACAAACACTGATGGAATATCTACTGCATGCTTGGCAACATCAGAGATGGAAGGATGTGCTGGACATAGCGCCCGCCATAGTGCTGTCATCGAAAGGCAGGTGTAGACACGTAACGTCTTATTGGGAGGCTCACTTGTTCAGTCAACAACCACTGAGCACCTCTGATAAGGCAGGCTCCATGCCAAGCATTGATACAAATGCATGAAAACAGGAGAACACAACAATGATTTGAGTTCAGAAGAGACAGAGCATTTATGGGATTAAATACAGGGTAACAAGTTAATATCAATATAAATAGATATGAATGAATATTCTAATGATGTCTTTCAATAGTTACTCAGACAAGTACTGTATCTCTAATGCAAACATCATACTTAACGTTAGATTCTTAACAGGGGTCACTTTACGTGTTAAGCCAATGGCAGGTGAACTTGAAAAACAGGAAGGGAACTATTCTCTATCTCCAAAAATCTAGCTTTATAAAGAAATTAGAGATTTGCCAAACCGATACTTGAAGTTTTAATGCTGCTTTATTTGTTTATGATAATGATTTACTTTGAAACCAGAAGTCACAATTCATACTCTCTGCTAATCAAATACTTCTGGTGGTTGTCTTTCCGGTTGTGCAACAGGCTAGGCTTTTGTTTTACATCACAAGTGTTCTAATGTGTAATTCTTCCTAATTAGGAATCTACCTGAAATACCATGTTGTACCTTGAATACTACGAAATAAACTAAGTTTAGTTTTAGGAGTCTATAAAATGCAAATATACCAATCTGGGTCTTTCTTAGAGCACTCACTTGACCATTAAATCAGGCAAATGGATGACTAAATCAACATTTACAGATTCTTTTTCAGATTCTTTTCTGTTATAGGTTGTTACAAGATACTGAGTAGAGTTCCTTGTGCTATACAGTAGGTCCTTGTTGTTTATCTATTTTATATATAGTAGTGAGTATTTGTTAATCCCAAACTCCTAATTTATCCCCCCGCAACCCACCCAAGACACACATTCTTATGTTTCACTAGATTAAAGTAAAAATTCACCAGTGATAACGTGGTTTGTAAGTTTGATGGGCCTTCATGATATCAACATCCATATATTTTAAAACATGTGTTCTCACCAGGCTAAGAAGGTTCTGAATGTCTTAATATGTTGGATCATATGGATCATAATCAAGAGCCCATAGGATGTGAACTTGGATTTTAACACTCACTAGAGATTTAAGAAATTGGGCTTCCCTGGTGGCACAGTGGTTAAGAATCCGCCGGTCAATGCAGGGGACACGGGTTCGAGCCCTGGTCCGGGAAGATCCCACATGCCGCGGAGCAACTAAGCCCGTGCGCTGCAATTACTGCGCCCGCGTGCTACAACTACTGAAGCCCACGCGCCTAAAGCCCGCGCTCTGCAACAAGAGAAGCCCATGCACCGCAGCGAAGAGTAGCCCCCTCTCGCTGCAACTAGAGAAAGCCTGCACGAAGCAGTGGAGACCCGATGCAGCCAGAAATAAATAAATAAATAACAAGAAAAGAGTGGGGCTTTTATCAATTCAGTTCAGCACGCATTTATTGTTCATTTTGGAGCAAAAATAATTAGGGCAGAGGCTTTTCATTTCTATGAAATCACAATACAAGGGGAGACATTTTTACTCATTTCTTTTCCTTTTTTTTTTTCTGGCTACACCACACAGCTTGCAGGCTCTTAGTTCCTCAACCAGGAATTGAACTCAGGCCCTCGGCAGTGAAAGCGCAGAGTCCTAACCACTGGACCTTCAGGAATCTCCTTTACCCAGTTTTTAAATTACATCAGTTGCCTCCTTTGCAAGGTCAGAAGACCCAGTGCCTATTTCAAGGGCATCTTTGCAGTTTCCTGAAGCCGCCTGCACCTCCCTCCCCTCCTGCCCCTCAAGGCCAGCGCCCCAGGGCCCTTGATCCCCTTCTCACCTTCTTTCTCAGGAATGTTACTTCCAAGTTCTCTTCCTTACACCTTTTCTCACAGGAGTAATCTCACACTCTCCACTGGATCCTTGCCTAAGAGATTTAAATACGCTTGCTTCTCTCATCTCAATGAAAACAAAAAACCAAAAACCTTCCTTAGACCCCGCTTTTTCACCCACCCTCCCTTTCTTCCTCTTTACATCAAATGTACAAGTCATCTAACTTCCTGTATATGTCTTCACTTCCCTCCCACTCCACTCACCTTAAAACCCCTTCACCCCCAAACAGCTCCCACGGAAAATGATCTCCTCAACCTCACGGACACATTTGAGGTCATGTCTTGCTTGGCCTTTCCTTGAAATATCTTCCTTGGCTTTGGTGACACCAAGGCCCCCTCCTTGGCTTCAGTACAAGAGCAAACCCACAAAGGCATCCTGGGGTGTTTCCTTCCCACATACATGGTCACCACCCCTTCCACCCCGCCTTCCCAGATGATCTTCCATCCGCATAGCCCAGAGTCCAGGCTGTCCTTGCAGCTTGAGTCTCTCCCCACGTGAGGTGATTGTTTCTATTTACCTGGAATTATTCCAGGTAAACCACGGTCAGACCCCCCAAAATGGGAGCATTGGGAGGAGAGGTCTTGCTGGGAAAGGGGCCCAGAAACTTGCCTCCCCCGCCCTCCTCTCCCCTACCCCCGCCCTAAGTTTTAAAGTGGTTCCCATCTACCTGTTTATATAAGGAAAGGAAAAGGTGATCAACCTCACTGTAACTCAAGAAATGGGAGATAAAATAGCATCACATTTTAATTTTGGAAGAATTTTGAACAAGAGAGAGATGTGGTCTAAATGCATCACAAATCAACACATCTTCGTTCAATGAAAGATTCTAGAACCATGTGTAACCAGCTAGATTTTTCTCAAGATATAAATGACGCAGATCAGAGTTTGTAGAATATGAGATCATTTTTTTCCATAAAAAGAAATCATGCAATATCCTGGGGAACCAGAATTCAGGGCGTAGGAGCTGTTGGGGCCCAGACTCTGTCTCCTTCTCAGCCTCATTCTCCCTTCCCCAAACTCTAAATGCTAGAATTCCTGCAGACTAGTCCAAGCACTGTACTTTCCTCACACTAAAACCTCTCTTGAGGCCGTCTGATTTGTGACCACAGCCCAATGACACTCACATTATCATCTCTAGCCCTGGTCACTTATTTGAGCTCCAGACACAGATATCCAGCTGCCTGCTCGACATCTCTACTTGCTTGTCTCAAAGGCACATCCAGCTGGTCCTCTTTCAGGTTTCCCTCTGTTGGGAAATGACACCACCACCCACCCAGTTCTATGAACCAGGGACTTTGTCCCAGTCCTGACAACTTTACCTCCTAGCTGTATGCCTAGTTTGCCTGCTTCTTTCCATCTTCACCATCACCATCACCACAACCATACCACCACCGTCACCATCATCATCACAACCACCACCATCACAATCCCCACCACCATCACCATCATCATCATCACAGCCACCACCACCACCACAACCGTACCACCACCATCACTACCACCACCAACACCATCACCATCACCACCACCATCATCACAACCACCACCAACACCATCACCATCATCATCCCCACCACCACCATCACCACCAACACCACCATCACCTTCACCACCACCACCCCGTTAGCTCACACTTCCTTGATCACTTGACTAGGCTACTGCAATAGCATCCCAGCTGGTCTTCCTGAATCCATTCAAGCCCTTCATCAGTGTGTTCTTATCAAGCAACAGTAATGGTCTTTACAAAACTCAGATTATAACGCATTATTTATAGGTCTTTAATATGGCCCCATTGGTCTTGGGTCTACTAAGCCCTGTCAATCCTGACTCCTCTGTACCCTCCAATCTCACTGACTACACTCCTTCTTGCTGTCAGCTGTAGCCATACTGAACGCCTTTTGGTTTCTCCAACGCCTCATGCTCTTTCAGCCCCAGGGCCTCTGCGCATGGTATTCCCTCTCCCTGGAACGCCCCTTCCCCACTAGTGAGCCCTTATACTTTTTCTCCACCTTTCAACCCAGATACCACTTCCCTAATGCCCTGGGCCCCGGACCGGGTGGGGTTCAACCCCTGCAGCATTCTCTCCCAGGGCTGTGTATACATTTCCTTCATAGCACTAGTCCAATGATTCCAGTTGAATCCAATCTTAATTGTACATTTCTTCCTATGACTTATTTTATTTTCTGATTTATAGACTGCAGACTCCATGAAAACAGGAATAAGGTCTGTTCGCCCTTATATTCCTAGAACAAATCATATTACCTAGCACATTTAGGGCACTTGATTGAATATTAACCACAGAAAAATAGTACATTAATTTGAATAACCATAAATTGTCCCAAATAACTTGAAATGTTATCATATTCTCCCCCTTTCTCTGTTCACTTCTTTTTTTTTTTTTTTTTTTTTTTTGTTAGCCCCACAAGGACTACTTGAGAACCCCATTAGAAATGCAACATATTATTACAAAGAAACAGAACATGCTGAGAGTCCAAGTCTACCTGAAACCTAACAACCACACAGAATAAAAGCTCAACCCGGGCTTTCCTGGTGGCGCAGTGGTTGGGAGTCCACCTGCTGATGCAGGGGACGCGGGTTCGTGTCCTGGTGCGGGAAGATCCCACATGCCGCGGAGCGGCTAGGCCCGCACGGCCCAAGGGCCCAGCCGCTCCGCGGCATGTGGGATCCTCCCGGACCGGGGCACGAACCCGCATCCCCCGCATCGGCAGGCGGACTCTCAACCACTGCGCCACCAGGGAAGCCCCTCCGTTCACTTCTTTTCCAAATTTTCCTTAAACCTCTCTCACATTTTCTCACCCCCTTAACCTCTTTCAAATCTCCTCACCTTTGCCTCTGTTATCAGAGACCTCGCTTGGTAACATTTGAAGTAAGCCCAGTACCACGTTTACACTCTTCCCTGTGTATTCCTGAGTCCATGGAAAAGTCCAAGTTGTGATTCTCTCCTTTGTGCCTTTCACACTGAGTGAATTTCCTCTTGCTCCTCCCCCTACCGCCACTGGCAGTTAGATGACCCATCAGCTGGCGAGGGCAGTGGTCCTGTAGAGACTCATCCTCACCGTAGGCTCTTTCCTTCACATCTTTAGAAGTTGGATCCGGTAGGTGATGAGTTGATTGATGGTGTCTGGGTTGTGAGCTCATCTCCAAAATACCCACCAACCAGCTTTCCATCTGGGGCCCTGACACGTACCCTCTGAGCCCCCTGTATGTCTCCTTTGAAGCACTCCCTACAGTTGTATTTAAGCACTTATTTTGTACCTGGTTCCTTAGCATCTGTCTATCCCAGAATTAAGCCCCACAGCCGGTTGATATCCACAGTGCCTGGCACAAAGTAGACGCTCAATAAACAATATTGAATGAATGAATATAATTAGATGCGGTAAAGATTTGGCTGACTTTCCTACTTGGTTACACTTTTCTCTAGGCAGCTAAATAATCTCACTAAATGCTGTCAGTGCTATACATTAAGTACTATCATTAAGTATCAGCGATACTAACACTGTCTTTAAGTAATTGCGTGAAGTAATTACACTTAAATAGAAACTACAAAATTTAGAACAACATTCAGGGAAATGCAAAAATGTAGGTCCAATTACCTTTCACGGGCATCCTTACTGATTTGATGGCTACTCATCTCCCCCACCTTCCCCTCAGGCTTGAGTAGAAAGCACACACTCAGGATTTCCTCCAGATTTAGAACCTCAAGTGATACCGAGTTTTCTTAAGCATCTTCCCTGAGATTCAAATGCAACAAGGATTTGTGTATTTTCTACACACAAATAATTTTCCCTCTACTATTTTAGTTAGTTCTTGTTATACCTCTGCAGAGTGGGGATTATCTTTCTAAAGCCAGCTAGTTTTTCTTTGGCTTGATTTCTGCAATGAGTTAAATTGCCTCCTTAAAATGTCCAAGCAGCTCTTCAAACGTGCCAGTTCCTCTATTTTGTGTGTATCCAGAAAAGTGAGGTTTAAAAGTCTCTTTAGGACTTCCCTGATGGCACAGTGGTTAAGAATCCACCTGCCAATGCAGGGGACACGGGTTCGAGCCCTGGTCCGGGAAGATCCAACATGCCGCGGAGCAGCTAAGCCCGTGCGCCACAACTACTGAGCCTGTGCTCTAGAGCCCGTGAGCCACAACTACTGAGCCCGCGAGCCACAACTACGGAAGCCCGCCTGCTCTAGAGCCTGTGCTCCTCAAGAAGAGAAGCCACCGCAGTTAGAAGCCCACACACCAAAACAAAGAGTAGCCCCCGCTCGCCGCAACTAGAGAAAGCCTGTGCATAGCAACAAAGATACAACGCAGCCAAAAATAAATAAATAAATAAATTTATAAAAAATAATAATAATAAAAAACAAAAGTCTTTTTAACAACACTTGGATTAAAGAGTTAAATATTAATCAAATCTTGAAAAACTCGTGCATTTATCACTTCTTTGAAAGAATGATAGTTTCCAAAGATTTGGCAAAATATATATATATTTTAAAAAGATAATAGACTCCCGTCAAAGAGAATAGACGTTTAAAACACATTAAAAACAACAAAAATAAAAGGAAATTGGGAAAGTATGTCTCGAAGATTAGACGAGAGATCCTACCTACTATTAAGGAAATCCCTCATGGATAACATAATACTCCATCGTCTGTGGTAAGCTGTTTGACCATGGTGGGGTCTGCACGGTCCACCAGGTCAGACTTCATGTCTAATTTATCCTTCCCTTAACAACATCCTCCAAGATGTAGGTGCACATGCATGCACACACACACATGCACCCATACATATGGGTGTTGCATACACATACACACACACCCCTAGCAAAAGACCTGGCGAAGTAGACTTTCAAAAATTATATTAAGGTGAACTAGATTATCTTAGTCTCTAATGTTAAAAGGTACGGCTAGACATTTCACATGAAACAAATGATGAAAAATTATTGTTTTATACCTATAGATGTGACAATAGCTGTTCGGATAGGCAAGGGGGTGTGCCTTGGTGCTAGAGCTGCTGTACCACACAGAACTGCCCCAAGGTTGTTTTTGTCCCTAACTTGTGGTTTTCTGTTATCACTAACACAAATATTTAAGTTTATTTCTACATCTTAGACTAATAGGAAGATAAATGTATTTAGCAAAAGGTTAAAAATTACTTCAGACAGGAAGGCTTCGGGCATATTTTATCCATCCTGTTTTGCTACGGTTCTGTATTCTCTTCTCCTGAGATAAAATGCTCCATTTTCTAGAATGGAGATGATGTGCCACAGCAAGCCTGGGAAAGTGGGACACGTTCCTCATCCCCTTCATTTTCCCCCTCTGATCCCATCAGCATCAAATCCGGTAGTGCCACACCTCACAGGGGTTTTCACGATGGCTTGTTTTGATGGGGGGCTGACCGCCCCGGTTTGTTATAAGCCTCAGACACAGCTGAAGGCTCCTGGAAGGTGTTCCAACGTCTATTTTCTCAAGTTCATTTTGTACCCACTGCAGTGCTAAAAAAGTAGGAACTAGTGTTGCTTTTTACTAAAGAGTCTGTCATAAGATGTACAGAATGAAGACTTAAAATTAACTACAAAGGAGAAAAACAGAATACGGCGTTTAACAGTTAGACTGGTGATATTTTAAAATTAATTTCGTAAAAGAAAAATAAAACCAATATACCACTGTTTTATAGTGCCTAAAATAGCCTTAGCTCTTATTTTTGAGGTCACCCGTATGTAAAAATCCTAATGTTGTATGCATACCTATATCAGACAATTTTTTTAGTGGTGGTAGTTAAGTTCAATGATTATTTGATTTGCTTCTCGTGTGAGACAGGCTACCAGAGCAAAAGGAGCTCAGAGATGAAGATGACTGCCCTTGCTTTTACAATTTTAAAGTATACAAAATAATTACACGAAATAACGGAACATAGAATTTCTGTGTTGACAATTCAGTTCTCAACTGCACAGTCACTTCAGATACCTGAAGACTGTTTTTCTTCGAGTTGTTAATCTAAGGTTGTACTTTCGAAAAGGGCTACTTTTATTTCCAGGAGTATCACCTCCGAAACCAGAGATCAGTCACTGTCACTGAATTAGAGCCTAACGACTTCACATGGGACGGACACTAGATGAGCTGAAGATCTATGGAGAACTTAAGAGGCTGTAAATTCCCAGAAATTAAAAAATTTAGAAAATCTAATCCATCCCGCTGAGGGTAGAGGGGGATATTGCCCCAGTGCAAAGGTTCTTGAGGAGATGTCTGGGACTCAACTATGTACTCACATTTAACCTCGTTCAAGTTCATTACCTTTTCAGAAATTTCCATCATCTCTTCTTAATGCAATGGGCTCCAACAGTGCTTGACACATAGTAGGTGCTCCATACATATTAGCTAAATGATAGACCTTTTTTACATGGCCTTTGCGCCCACATTGTCATAAAAGCTGTTCAAATAGTATATAAAATATATCTGCACCGAACACTCAGTTCTACGCTTATTTAACGTCTTTTATGTCCAAAGCATGGATAGTTCATGTAGCTCTTAGGTTTGCAAAGGCTTTATAAGATATTATATGAAAATAATATCTTATTTGATCCTTACAGCAATCCAGAAGGATTAGTAAGGCAAGTGCCATTACTCAACTTTCTTATTCTTTTTTTGGTTCCCAGCATGTGGGATCTTAGTTCCCTGACCAGGGTTGGAACCCACACCCCTACAGTGGAAGCACAGAGTCTTAACCACTGGACCGGCAGGGAAGTCCGCCATTACTCCTATTTTACAGATGGAGATACTGAGATTTACCGAGGTCAGGAGATTTGTCCGAGGTCGGAGAACTAAGCTTGGCTTTTTTTTTTTTAACTTATCTATTTATTTCTGGCTTCACTGGGTCTTTGTTGGTGCACGCAGGCTTTCTCTTGTTGCTGCAAAAGGGGGCTACTCTTCATTGCGGTGCGCGGGCTTCTCATTGCGGTGGCTTCTCTTGCTGCAGAGCGCAGGCTCTAGGTGCGCGGGCTTCAGTAGTTGTGGCACAGAGGCTCAGTAGTTGTGGCCCATGGGCTCTAGAGCGCAGGCTCAGTAGTTGTGGTGCACAGGCTTAGTTGCTCCGCGGCATGTGGGATCTTCCCGGACCAGGGCTCGAACCTGTGTCCCCTGTATTGGCATTCGGATTCTTAACCACTGCACCATCAGGGAAGTGCCCTAAACTTGGCTTTGATGTAGATTTGCCCTCAGTCTAGTTTCCACGATGTCCCACAGCCCCCAGACATGAGTACCATTTTTTCACTAGTCTGGATTAATACTGTTTGGATCGGCCGATCAATGTGGCTTGATTTATGTAGCAACTAATTATCCCTCTCTATATCTATCTTTCTATCTACTGATCTATCTATCAAAAGAGAAGCATGTATAAACCAGGTATAATAGCAGTTCCTTTTAGTTTTCAAATGTAAAAACAAAACCTTTTTATAGAAAATTCTAATGAGAAGGCAACAGTTCAAGCTTACAAATTACTATCCGTAAAATAGGTAAGCAACAAGGATTGACCATGTAGCACAAGAAATAATACCCATTATCTTGTAATAACCTATAATGGAATCTAATCTGCAAAAATACTGAATCACTATGCTGTACCCCTGAAACTACCACAATATTATATATCATCTATACTACAATTTTTAAAATAAGCTTAATATTATGGTAATGTTCATGAATATATTACAGAACAGTTAGATAACATCTCTAGCTAAGTACCTTAAGGTTCTTCAGAAATCACTTCCATTCATTGCTCAGATTGGATCGATGACTTATTTCCACTCATAAAGGACGTGCAGTGCTAATTGTATTCATGACATAAAATGCTCTCAAGTTTTCTTTGGCCAATGAACTGCGAATAAGGACCCTGACTTACATTTCACAGCCCTAAATAATAATCCGATGGTTAGCTCATTACAGGAAATGTGGTAGTGTAAAACAACCGTAGTCCATCTATTCTGGGATTTTAGGGTTCCTCAGAACCCTTCCATGATTTGTTTATGATGTAGAGATGATTGACTCTGTCAGTTATTAATAAATGATAAAATAAAAAAGTAACCTGTGATATTAAGGTACTACATTAGCTACATTGTGATTAAATTACAGTAACACCACCAGCTATAAACCTTTATAGAATCTTCTCAACCATGCAGTAATTCTCCTAACTATACTATTATGTAGAGCACAAATATTTCTTTGTAAGTCCAAAGCAATACATCAGGGAAGCGTTTACTGCCGAAGCTAGATTGAGAGTAAATGCATCTTGGGTTGCTATGAATAAAAGCTCTAGCTTCTCATTACTTTATGACAAGACACAGAAATTCACTTTACTTTTCATTTAAGCTTTTCGGCTTTCGTTTATAGATGTATGCCTTCACGCTTTTATTCCCTCCTTGCTTCAGCCGTACGTAATAAATGATTATAAATTTTCACATTTGACCACCTCTCTGCTGGCCTCATGCTTAATGCAGAAAGTTAGAAAAAGCTGCAGGTAAAATTTCACAAACACGTCATTTATTTATGATGTTGTCCTTGGTAACGGAAATTTCAATGTACTGAAATGAAAAGTATGATTAAAGGGATACAACGTCCTGACAAGGATAGTAGAGGGCGGCCTTCTATTTCCTACTGAAAATATATAATACTTTTTTGACATCAATTTCATAGAGAATAGACATGGGTTAGTCACGGAAAAAAAGACACAAACATGGGTTTCTAACTTCAGTATTTTTGAATTTTCACTTTTATAACGTATTAGAAAGATCTTATCTGCACTGTTGAGCTTGTGACTCGAAAAGTATCTCATCTCAATTAAAATTTAATATCAAGGACTGAACAGAAATTGAGGAAAAAATATAATTTGGAATGAAAGAATTCTTTTTTCTGGAAAACAACATAAGTGGAAAAACACTGGTTTGTCCTGTTTTCATTATTTCAACAGCTGATTTTATTATTTTAGATCTCTATGTGCTGGGAAAGATACAGTCAAGAAAAATTGGAAAAGGTAGAAACATTCATAAAGAAACATAGTTAGTTAACTTCTTGTGTCTTTCCCCCAAAACGCCATAAAGCAAACAAAACACAATGCAAGTGTGTCTACTATTATAACATTAAATGTATCTGAGAGCTTGAGGCTGTGAGTTGCCCTTTTCCTATAATTTAAGGGAAAAAAGAAATTAAATAATTGGTTGAACTTCCCCTAGTAAAGCCATTGCTCAAACAAAAGTACAGTTCCTATGCCTGGAAATTAGAATTGCTTGAGACACGCTGGTTCCCCCCACAAGTCTTGTTCTGGTCCCCAACCAGTTAATAAAATGTGTTATCAGTAGATCTGAGTCCAAGGATTATTATAACTCCTTCAGCCTTGTACTGCCACCGCAGGGCGTGAGAGCTATTTCCTACTCAGTGAAGGAAGATAGAACATCTTGATCTCAAATCTCTGGAAATAAGATACTGTGGAAATTTAAAAATATACACCCCCTTGATTTCATATGTATGGAAATAAGATACTGGAATTGTACTTTGAATAGCTGCAGATTTAGCCAGAGACGTGGCCAATCCGGGCATTCCTAATTATCTTTAGGATATTCCGGGCCTCTACTGAATTTCCACGTTGTGCAGAGCACCATGCTGAGCTCAGGGAACGAGAACAGACGCACAAAAAGCATCAGTCATCGTTCCTGTGGTCCAGGAGCTTACAGTGGGGCAAGGAAGATCAGACGTGCACGCAAAGAACTAAAATTACAAGTCAGCAAATAATCAGAGCCATATGAGCAGAGAGGTCAATTCCATGAAATTACGTCGCATGGGAAGGGCCAAGTGTAACTGCCATCTGGTAGTTGCGGGCAGTTTGGGTGGTCTGTTCATCGGTCTCAGTTCATGGCTTGGGCAGAGGTCAGTAAATTCAGTTGATTTGAGTACTGCCAGTTAAGGACCACAATCTAACGACTCCGCAGTGTCCTTGGAGACACAGAGAGAGATCCAGAGTGAGGAAGGGGGAGAGGGGCGGGTCCAGAGAACAGGAGGTGAGATGACCAGCGCCCACAGCATCAAATGCCCAGTGATGTCTACATTACGACACAGGACGCGTTGAAAGATCCTGAAAGAGACCTTGTGGGTTTTGCGTTAATGAAAATCAGAGAATTTTTAAAGCCTATAGGCAGAGGACTTGCTATACGACACATGTCCACAGTCATTCCATTCTTAGGAAAGCATTCCACTGATGTATGGGCTAAAAAAACCTCAGCCTGTGCATTGTTTCGACAACCTCACAACTTTCTTCAATAACTGTTCCTACAAATACTTTCTGACAGCTTTTTCATTTGTTGCTTAGCTGTTGCAGAACCCTGAAAATATATTATGTCTCATGTCAGTTATAAAAATAACACCACAAATTATAACCAAAACAAAATTACCCAGTAATTATCATTTAGATGTCCATTCGAATCCTTTTCAGAGTTACTGTTACTTTCGTCTGCCATTATGAGCCAGACAATTTAATGCAGGGCGCGCTAGAGGGGTTTATTTAAATCTTTCCCCTTTACCATGTGCTACAATAATATCTGAAATCTACCTTTCTGAGCACTCTGTGAGAGCCCTGATCTCAAGAGCACTTCTAAATACATACAATACTTACAGCCTTAAATTTGGCCAAAATAGGCGTAGTAAACATGTGGTGTCAATTATGGGAAAAAACCGAACAAAGGTTAGAAGAATAAGAACAGAGCTCACGCTTTCTTTTAACTTGTTAATGTCTCTCACCCTTTTGTACAAAAATCACTTTAATCAACCGTATATACATTTCATTGTGGCCTCACCATTTAACAGCCTGTAAAACATGTTTGGCCATCAATTACACACATCAAGTTGAGATGCTGCAGGACTGGGGGTCATTCACGCTCGCAATTAAATCAGAGAGGGCTTGAGGAGACCCACATGCTTCACAGTCCTTCCCCTCTCCACCCCACTCGGGCTTTTTGAAGCTGAAAGAGGTGAGGAAGCTTAATTAAACCTATCCGAGCTCTCTTTTTTCACTTTAGGAACTGAAAAGGCATAGTCTTAGGTATGTTGAGTTTCAAGTCTTATGCTGTCCCCTCTCTCACTGTATTCACGTAGCGATAATTACACGTGTATACACACACAGATTTTAGTCAAATTTGGGAAAAATCGGTTCTTTTTTTTTAAGTTTTTGATCAGAGTATAGTTGATTTACAATATTGTGTTAGTTTCTGCTGTACAGCAAAGTGGACATGAATATATACATATATCCACTCTTTTTTAGATTTTTTTTCCCATATAGACCATTACAAAGTATTGCGTAGAGTTCCCTGTGCTATACGGTAGGTCCTTTTTAGTTATCTGTCTTATATACAGTAGTGTGTATATGTCAATCCCAATCTCCCAGTTTATCCCTCCCTCCCTTCCCCCCCAATCCCCCCGGTAACCATGTTTGTTTTCTACAGCTGTGACTCTATTTCTGTTTTGTAAATAAGTTCATTTGTACCATTTTTTTAGATTCCACGTATAAGCGACGTCATATATTTGTCTTTCTGTCTGACTTACTTCACTCAGTATGACTTGCTTTGAATCTCATCTGAAGCCAAAACAGCCATCCAAGACCAAGTCTGGCCACTGATGTCTGGCCACAGTGCTGGCGTAAGATCTGGGTCAGCGCAATAAGTGTCCCATCTGTAATCACAAACCAGATGATGATGCACCAGCGGCCGCATCACTGCTCACATCCTTCCTGAATCTTATATGAAAGTTGATGGGATGAGCAGTTTAAAATAAGAAGAGATTCTCAACTGAGTGCCCTTGAACGGGTGTGGCTTCAGACCCAACTCAACCACCCAAGTCTACTTTAAAAATCCACGTAGAGAAGGAAAACAATCTCATGTCTAGCAGTGTGCAGATAGACGTGTTAAATGGGGTTCTGTGTGCATCTGAAGGCGAGGCTCGGGCTCCAAAGCAGATATATATTTGGCTTCTCCTATTTAACTTCATGGATCCTTTCCTCCTCTTCCTTCCCTCCAGCCTCTTACTCTCAGATAAGAGGACCCAGCCACTGGATTTCAAAGACGATTTTTTTTCTTTTTTTTTTTTTTTGCGGTACGCGGGCCTCCCACTGCCGTGGCCTCTCCCGTTGCGGAGCGCAGGCTCCGGACGCGCAGGCTCAGCGGCCATGGCTCACGGGCCCAGCCGCTCCGCGGCACGTGGGATCTTCCCGGACCGGGGCACGAACCCGCGTACCCTGCATCGGCAGGCGGACTCTCAACCACTGCGCCACCAGGGAAGCCCAAAAAAGATTTTAAAAGACTACTCCTTCACCCGTCGTTCATTCATTCAACAAAGGTTTATTGAGTGACTGCCACATGTGAGACATTTTGCTAAGTGTTGGCTTCAAGTTGTTACTAATTATTTTGAATATATACAGTGTGTTGGAGTCAAAGTCATCTCTGTTTGACATAGTCCCAAATCCCCAAAGAATCCCCTAATCGAAGGACTGAACAGTCCTAGGAAGCAGAAAAAAATAGCTCCCAATGCCAACTGGGGGCAGCTGTCCAATCTCCAACTTGGCGGGAGGTGGGGAGGGCAGGAGTAGATTTTTATATTCACAGGCACATTAAGGTACAATCTTCAGACACCATGGTTTGACTGATCGCAGAACATTAAGACTATTTTGAGACTGTCTTGCTGTGTGCAAAGAGCCTCTATTTTAATTGATGCCTTCTGAGCGTAACAGGGGTCTCTGGCCTCTTCCTCTGCGTGTTGCTTGTTATAGTAGATAGTGGTGTGTAGCAAGGGAAGGAGAGAAAACATATAGAGATATCTTTCTTAATATCACACTATTTTAGGATTTTAGTGCCTTTGGCTTTCCTCCTGAAAGCATCTTTTCTTCTCATGCTTGTTTTGGAGGCAGTTTTCAAGACACCAAACTAATGAATAAACCATTTTTATTGGAAGACTTTGTATAGATGAATTAGAAACATCACTCTCCCTCTGAAAGTCTAATTGTGTATATCCTGTGAAGGCAGATGTCCACATAGATCAATTGTCTATTAAAAGCGGGTGTTTTGTTAGCTTTAAGGAAGTTTTTAAAAAAATCATTGCCTGTTATAGACCCAATTGTTTTAAAGTATTTTTTTTTAATGTCAACATAAAGGAATGTAACAGTCTCACACAGCTTTAGTCTCCTATATGAGCTTAAAGTATGTCCATGCATCCCCAAAGCTACTGAAGTAAATGGCAGAAACTAACTGGTAAATAAATTAACAAGTCTCTTGTCCAACTTAATACCAATTATTCTTTGATGTTCAATATAGTTGAGATTCCATAAAAGTTTAACTTCCAAACAAAATGCAGATATATCAGAAGGCAGATATGCAGAAATTCATATTTCATATGAATATGATTAGGTTTTATTACATATTCATTGATTAGGTCTTATTACATATTCATTGATTAGATTTTATTACAAGCAAAACTCCATGGTTTTATGCAAAACATTATTACAAACTGCCTACAAATGAACTTGGAATATTTCATTTGGTTTAAAAAGAGCCAAAAGGAATAAAGCCCGGCTTAGCTTCAAAAACCTGAAAATACGTGGTCATAGAAACAAAGAGGAAAAGGAAGTTTCTTGTTCTTCTTTCCCCTCCAGAAGTAAAGCACATGCCTGAGTTATTACAGTGCATTGATCTGACTCCATCCCGAAGTTACCGAGGGTTTATAAGGCTGCAATAAAGCTTTCTTTGCATTAACCAGCCAAGGACATAAACATGTTAATGAACTGTTTTTACATGGTTCATTGGGCAGCTACCAGGCTACTATAATACAAATGACCACGCCGCCACATCCAGCTTGCTCCCAGTGGCTGTTCTTTTTCAGTTTTTACCAAATGCAAATTGAATCTCAGGGCTACGGAGCTTCATCGAATACTTGACTATTCAAGCATGGGAAATTCTTAGCCTGGAATTTACTGTATTCTGGGAGAGTCTATTCAAAGGACTGAATCTCAGAGAATTTCAGCTCTCAAGCTCCCAAAGCAAAAGTGAAGTCATTGAGACCACAAAAACATAAGCCCACCACTTCTAAGTCTCCACTTACAAGTCACAGCTCAGTGTTGGAGCAGTTTGGGGCAATGAATGACAGTGTCATCCTGAGGGTCCCGTAGTTGGATCCCCATTCATCATGAGGAGATGGTGTCCACAAACTGACATTTCTCTCAGTGACCTGAAGGCTGGAATGAATCACTGAGCTCAACCCCAATGCAGATCAAATCTCCTGGGAATAATTAAGTATCGTGACTGACAAAACATTTGTGTGCATTCTAGTCCGCACTTAAAGTAACACTAAATTGTGAAATATTATATATTCTGAGAGCCTTATGACACTCTATGTATGTTTAAGATTAAAGATCGGCCCAACACATAATTTAATAATGAATGCAAATTATAAATGAATATTTAACAAACCACACAACCTTTTCTGTCTTAACATCTCTTCTGTCAGGGATATGACTGAATGAGAAATGGCTGCATGATGTATTGTCCTGCTGCCCGATGCCCCAGTGAAAATAAGGAGGTTTCACCTTGACGTGGCCTTTAAAATAAATTTGTTAACATTTAAAAATGCAGTGTAACAAGCTGACATAAAACATTTCCTGATTTTTTTTTTTTTTTTTTTGGCCGCACCATGCGGCATGCGGGATCTTAGTTCCCCAACCAGGGATTGAACCCGTGCCCCCTGCAGTGGGAGCACCGAGTCCTAGCCACTAGACCGCCAGGGAAGTCCCAACATAAAACATTTATAAGACAGTTTGTGACCCAACCAACCATGTTCTCATTCAATAATATTTATTAAAACATTTTATTTGGCTAATCATTTCAGGGTCAAGATTGGGAAATGTTTGTTTATCAAGCTGAGTCAAGGATTTAAATGCTGCTAATGGTACCATAAAGATGTTATATGGTGTTAATATGACCTGAGTATGAAAAATATAATGAATTTGCTATTTATGAACCATTAAGTTTTACCTCACCCCCAGAATAAATTTTATATCATTACAGAGCTATTAACACACCCTCTCTGTTTTTGCACCCTCCTAATTCCATCTTCCTTCCCTAAGATATATTCACAAGCCACATTTACAGATGTGAGAAGATAAATCAGACCTTTTATTCTTCTGGAAATTTGTAGTGAACACGCTTTTTTCACTTTACGTTTTCTTTATGGTTATCACCTTAGTGCTTCTGAATAAGCCAGGAACCACTCCATGTATTAATAAGATGTGGGTCAGATAAGCAAATTCACCATAGTAGAAATGTTAGCTCCTCTGCTAAACTAAAACATTAAAAGAGAGCTTTCTTTCTGTTATTGAAAAGCAAAAGAATCTCAGATTTCTCCAACTATATACACTATTTAACTCAGTGATTCTGGGACCATAATATAGAGAAAATCCAAGTTATTAAAATGTTTGTACATACAAAAATATTTTTCACTAAAACATTGGAAGCAACTTCAAAATATGAGCTATGGGGTAACTCTGGACCGCCTACTGGATGGAATATTATACAGCCATCAAGAATCTTGTCTCTGAATGATATTTAAGACCATAGCAAATGCTATGCTTAAGATATAATGCTAAGGGGGAAAAAAGTAGGATATAAAATTAAATTGGTGCCTGAAAAAAACTGTGTCAAAGTAAAACAAAGTCCTAAAATAAGAAGAAAATGACAATAGAAACAGAAAGTTATGACCAGTTACTCTTATTTACTGCCCATGAGATAATATATGTAGTATATGAAATCATTTAAAACAAAATATTTTTAATGAGATAAGGAGCTTGAATTAATCTTGCTTATAGTATGCACCCCACACACACCCTTCTCACAGTATTTGGAAATAGTCTGGATTGATCATGGTGTTTACAGGTTACTGTTCTTAGGGGGATTCTTTCATTATTATTATATATAAATGCACCTGTCCCAAAATGAAAAGGGGAAAGTCACTGTGATATAGAGGGTGATAGGTCAGAGTGACGTCACAAGACATCCTACTTAATCGTTTTGAAGTTGGTAAATTCCCAGCCACATTTGTTGCCCATTTGGTCTTCCTTTCCCATCACTGCTCTCTGCTGCTCTCTTCCTCTCTCCTGATTTTTTCGTTTCTTCTGCAAAGAAACCACAGTTCCAGGTGATTTTCCACTTACATTCTCTTCTCCAAGGTTGCTCTCAGGTTCACCCTATACCCTTCGGACAGAAGTTCCCCTCAGCCCCCGAGGGCACCAGGGTGGGGTGAGGGCTGCGGGGGGAGGGACCAGGCATTTCTCAGATTTTTCTTCAGCA
>NW_006783542.1:676927-681564 GCF_000442215.2 Lipotes vexillifer
AGATGCATTGCACTGTTTTAGCTCAGTGAACATAAAGGCGACAGAGACCTCGTGGGCTTCTTGTGAGACTTCAGGGAAATAATGCAGTGAGGCACTCAGTATAAGCCTGGTTGCCTAGTAAAGATTTGGCAGGAATTAGCCAGCATCTTCTGCATAAGCGCTGGTGTCATTAGCTGCTGGGTGTTTTGTTTGCATTGGGTCTTCGTTGCCACACGCGGGTTTTCTCTAGTTGTGGCGAGCAGGGGCTACTCTTCATTGCGGTGCACGGGCTTTGCTTGTTGCGGAGCACGGGTTCTGGGCGCGCGGGTTTCAGTAGTTGTGGCACACGGGCTCAGTAGTTGTGGCTCATGGGCTCTAGAGCGCAAGCTCAGTAGTTGTGGCGCATGGGCTTAGTTGCTCCACGGCATGTGGGATCTTCCCGGACCAGGGCTCGAACCCGTGTCCCCTGCATTGGCAGGAGGATTCTTAACCACTGTGCCACCAGGGGAGTCCCTCCACTGATTCTTTATGTCATCAACTTATTTTCTCTTTAAAGCTCAAACCACTTTAACAATGTAATTCTGTGCTTCTAACAAACAAGCTAATGAGCAGATTTTCACAACTAGAAATCCTAAAGTTGAATTCTTTTTTGGAAGTCCTCATAAAATGGGTATGCAAAGGAGATGGGTAAAATCAGAACAAAAGGTCCGTTATCATCAAATTTAGTAAGACCCAGGGGTAGGTTTACTCATGGCTTCAGTGGTCAGAAATCTGGATAATATGTGTCTCCCCCTCTCCATCCCCTCCCCAAAAGAGGACCAACAGGTGTGTCAGAGAAGCCGTGCACCCTGACCCCATTTCTGATGCTACGGTAACTGCACCTGACCACTCTGGGGTGATTCCTCGCCCAGGATCTGTTTTCCATCTTGCAACAGATCCACGCAGGAGACCAGGGCCAGGTTTGGCCACAGAGAGAATTCCCTGTGAGACGCCTACCCCAGGGAGAGGACACTCAAGGTTCAAAGCCAGTGCAGGG
This sequence comes from Lipotes vexillifer, assembly GCF_000442215.2. Classification (NCBI taxonomy): domain Eukaryota; kingdom Metazoa; phylum Chordata; class Mammalia; order Artiodactyla; family Lipotidae; genus Lipotes; species Lipotes vexillifer. The sequence goes on from NW_006783542.1 coordinate 677,943, forward strand.
TTTGGCAAAGGGAGCTCACTTCTATCAATGCTGAGCTTCAGAAGTCACACCAGGATGGTGTCAACCCCGGGGACCAGGGCCAGGTGGAACCCGCATTTCTTTGCTGTCTCAGCAGCCAACTAGACAGTAGAAGTGATAAGCAAATTCAACACGTCCCCCTGGCCAGTTAGAAACCTCCTAAGCGCTTTTCAGCTACCCTTGAATTTGGACGTCCCCTTTTATATAGTCAGCCTGGAACACGTGTAAAGTAGAAGCCGCCAAATCGTGTAAAGGCCTTTATGAGCATCTGTACAATCGTTGTCTCCTTCCAACCCCATCCCCAGCCCGCTTCCTGGGATGCGCCTGCTACCCTGTGAACGTCAAACCTTTTCCGCTTGTGATTTTCATGCCAAATCATAACCACGATTCAGAAGACTCAAGTCCTGGTTCACTCTAAAAGTCACGTAGCTTCCTTTAAAAGCGTGTCCAGGGATAGATCCTGTGGGAGAAGCAAGAAAGGAATCGTCACGCACAGGTGATACCAGGATTTCTTTCGGAGAGAACATGGCGAGTTTGTGTGTGACCCTTGGTTCCTTTGACTAGACAGGGAGGGGGGACACAGGCACCCCACAGAAGCAACAATGGGCTCTGTCTCCTCACATGGGGCTCCGGGAATAGGAGGGGACAAGACTGGTTACCCCCAGAGGTGCAGACAAAGAAGAGCTCCCTCCCGGAGAAGCCGATGACAAGTGGCTGTGGAAAACATCGCTGTGATCAGTCAGAAAGGCAGGCAAGTTATTAGCTTAGCCCTGAACCCCCTCCTTAATGCGGGACCGGTGGCGATGGTTAACAGAGCCTGGCCGCAGTGACAGGCCTGGGACCTGTGCGAGGAAATCCAATTGAAACGCAGCAAAGAGGAACAAAAGCGAGAAACAGATGTTCCAGCTCCCGGAATGTACACACTTCACGTGAATATGTGTGTGTTGGGGGGCAGAGGGGGACACTGGTTTCTAAATACAGTGATTTCCCCTCTTCCCCCATATAGATATTGTCAAGTTCAGTTATAGCCATCCACACTCGTTTTGTCAGATTTTCAGCAATTTCTTTAAAATAAGAAGATGTCAAAATCATAATGGCTATTAAGGGAATTCAGGGTATTAGATTTATCTACCGAGTTCTACTAAACTATTGCAGCTAAATCATACACTGTGAAACTCCAGTCTCATAGCAATTGAAAATTATCTTTAAAAAAACTGCCCAAATGAAATTTAAGGGGTTCCTGTCGTTACTAGATTATAATATTACCACATTGGTAAAATATCAAGAGAGCTCTGTTCGGATTAGTCTTTTTGTAGCCACATCTGGTTACTAACTAGGGGAGTTTATGTTGATAGTGGTGTGATCACAGTGCAAACTGGGACTAGCTCTGGCATTCAAGCTTGACAAAATCAGATAATTAGATTTGAAAGAGAGTTGAGTTTTCTGAACCACGGCGGTATGTCATGTACATTAGGAAGTGTTCTCCTTTATGTCAACACAATTCTGTTTTTCTCTAATGGCCTTTGTAAGAGGAGAGAGACCATCTCACTGTGTAGATTTTTCTTAAGAAAAAAAAAAAAATCAATACTCTCATTAGATTTTAAGTAGATCTAATGTAGTACAGCAGTATGCCCCTAAGAAGATAAACATATGTAAAAGAGTTTTTAAAGTGAATTAATGCATGCCACGCTGAGACTGAATCTTACCCCAAGTCCGTGGTGTTGTTCTGTGCATCTAAAGCAAAGAATAGCTGCGGAGTATTTTCTCTGGTACCACGTCATTTTTTATTAGTAGGTTTTAATCTGATACATTTTTGGGGTCACCGAATTCTTATTTGCTTTAGAATGCCCGATTATATAACACCCTGTACAGGAGAAAAGAGCTTGAGCTGTCATTCTGTGCTGAAATCTATTGAAGGTATTTATGAAGATGGTGATCTCGAGCTATGAAAGCTTTTAAAATACAGGAACAGCAGCAAAAATAAATTAATCAGGAATCAATCACTAATTTATACGAATCACTTACAAGGAAGGTAAAACGGTTCAGTAAATTATGGATTTACAAATAAACTTGATTCTAGGACCTTGTAAAATACTGTAATTGGAATATAGATCCATTTTTCCTAAAAACAATGTTGACTTCAACTTCAGAGAGAAGGCACATGAAACCGAACCCCCTCTATGAAAATTCCAGGGAACTCTCTTCTGGTCACATAAGGAATCTATGGTGACGGTTCATAGGATTCGTCTGCTCACCACAAACTCAGGGGTGGGACCCAGCTAGCATTTCTCAAACTCATTCCCGTGAATTCTAAATTGTCAACACCCAAGGTTAATGATACCTGTCCTTTCGCTGTCATCAACGGTTAGGGCGGTTTAGCAAGAGATAAATCATCCTCACACACACATGCGCTGTGCTATTGCCCTCTTCAAACAAAGGACAAAGCTTGTTTCTACATAAATTTTAAACATTGTTATAAGAGAATAGACTTTTTTTTTTCTTTTGTGCTCAGATGAAATGAGTCTACGACATATTTCTTCATTTGGAACATTTTTTTAAAGTTTTTAGAGTCGAAGACTCTCTATGCCTGATGGATCACTCTCATCTCAAAATATGCGCTGAGTTTTAAGGACCACGTAGTAAGAAAAATCAACCGTCCTTTTGATGGTTAGATAACCAGCGCCTGGATCTGAAACATCCTGCCCTCAGTTGAGGAGGATACTGTTTATTTACCACTAAATAAACAGTGGTAAAGTAGGGAGGTGGACCTGCAATAAGAACATTACAAGTTCATCTTGCAATAACTGCATCTGAACAAAAATGTCTTTTCATGAAAAACATTTTATTAAAGAAAATACAAACTACTTTTTTTCACCCATCCAAATCTTTTTGTTTTTTTTCGTGAAAACATTCTTTATGAGATTCAAGAAGCATGCTCCCCATTTTATTTATTTATTTATTATTATTATTATATATATATATTTTTGCGGTACGCAGCCCTCTCACTCCCGTGGCCTCTCCCGTTGCGGAGCACAGGTTCCGGACGCGCAGGCTCAGCGGCCACGGCTCACGGGCGCAGCCGCTCCGCGGCACGTGGGATCTTCCCGGACCGGGACACGAACCCGTGTCCCCTGCATCGGCAGGTGGACTCTCAACCACTGCGCCACCAGGGAAGCCCTGTGCTCCCCATTTTAGAACGCAGGGCCATTAATGCTAAAGTTGGAGATATTTGATATTCTGTGCTTTTAATACACACGAGGTACGCATTAAATACAGTATCAGTGTAATAGTGAAACATATTAGGTACTTAATTAGATCCTTTGAAAATGAAATAAGCCCAAGAGTTCAGCAATAAAATAACATAATGTGCTTAGAAATAATTTTACAATTTTAATACAGACTGTCCTGGGCCTAGGGACAATTGTGAGTCCGTGGGAAATGGTGGCAGCCATCAGCCAAGCATAATACAAATATGTTGCAGTGGGAAGCATACTGCAGCCTAAAAAAATTACCAAAAATAGCAAAGGAAAATTCACCTATGAGTCGATAAATGGCTTTTCCCTTACCAGCCCTTCCCTCGGCTTCTCCGCGCCCCCCCCAAGCC
>NW_006783542.1:683902-687559 GCF_000442215.2 Lipotes vexillifer
CCCCCACGCACACACTTTCTGTGGTTGTTTATGGTTAGCATGACTCACAGGTGTAACCGGCTCCATGTAGCGGTGGTGTGTGCCCCCCTCGGCCCCCGCCCCGGCCCCCGCGCAGACACCGACCACGCAGACTCAGCCGTGCACACGGCACGGGTCCTGCCATTTCACATCTTTGATTTCAATGTCTGTATTCTTGCCAGCCATTGTGATGGAAGGGCTTTTGCTGCCTAATCTTCACCATCGCTCTGGGCGCTGCCTAAGCCTGTGTTGCAGGCTCCGCGGGTTTTCGGGTTTCCGGTCAAATGATTCTGCAGGGCCGCGAGCTGTGTACCCAGCGCCGCGCTCGCGGGGCCGAGGCTGGCCTGGAATTCAGGCCTTTGCACACCCATGCCCCGCCCCACCCAGCCTTCCTTCTCGGACCTCAAGGAGGTGTCCTGGGGGAGGGAAGCAATTATGAAGTTTTAATCGATTCTAATAGATTTTTTGAAATAGATTTCTTCCGTGGACACAAAATCCACACCCAGTGATACCTCGTGGGGCAGTTTTCAGCCGAAAGTGGCAAGTCCGGGGCGCAAACCTGCCCCAAGCAGCCCGCGTCTCCCGGGTTTTCTTCCTTCCGTTGTTTCTCTCTCAAGCTCTGGTTTCCTTACCTAAAAGGCAAACGCGAAACCGTTGCCTTATATTCTGCAAGGACTCAATAGCGACCCTCGCCTGTTCAGCCAACAGGTGAGACTGATCGAGCCCCCAGCAGTGCCAGGAGCCGTGCCAGGTGCTGGGAGGTGGAGGGGTGCAGTGACCAACCAGCCCCGGCCACCAGCACAGCCAGAAGCGTCCACTGACCGCCAGTCAACCGCCACGGGAGCTCAGACTGGGGGCACCCCGGCTCACCCAGACTGGGGCTGTCCTGGAGGGAGCGCTGTACCAACAGATCTGAAGGGTGTGTGGGGATCGGCCGTGGAATATTACTGTAAGTCCTTTGTGTTCACCACTTGATTTTATGCCCCTAATACTCCTGAGAGGTGAGCAGGGCAGGCATTGATTTCTCTTTAAAACAAACAAATAAACAAAAAAACAAGGTAAGAATAAGCTTAAGGCCGGCCAGTGTGAAGCCGGGCTGGAACCGGGATGCTGGTGAGCTCCCAGCAGCGTGCTTCCCACGAGACCAAAAGAGCCGAGTCAGGGGGACCCACCCCCTCCCCACGCCCCTCGCGTTCCCCTGCCTGGGTCTCCTTGGGTGGACGCTGTCCCAGTCGGTGCAAAGGAGCTGTGACTTATGGCTGAGACGGTCCCGCCAGGCCACAGAGAAGGCCACCCTGCACGTGAGGGGCTGACGTAGGACCTCAGTGCCTGCAAGACCCCCCGAGGGGGCAGACTCTGGTCTCCCAGGACCCTGCAGGAGCCACCTCTGTAGGTTCCACGGCCCCTCACTCCCTCCTCCCCCCCCACCTTGGCGTTCACCCCGCTGAGTGTTTGTTCAAGAAGGCCCCCTCTCCTTCCCCATCCACTCCGCAAACACAGACACAGACACACACACATGCACACGCACGCACACACTGCTGCCCTTCACCCTTCTCTCCATCTCTTGTGGTAACTCTGAGTCCCCCACGGTCACCCTCCTGGTCAGGAGTTACCCTGGCGTTTCCAGCAGCCGATGCCAAGAGGCTGCAATGTGCTCCTTTCAGGCCCCCCCCTCTTTTTTTTCCAGCTTGTGGGATCTCAGTTTCCCAACCAGGGATTGAACACGGTCCACGGCAGCAAAAGCCCAGAATCCTAGCCACTAAGCCACCAGGGAACTCCCCTAGGGGGACGTGCCTATCTTGTGTTTTTTTCTTTGGGGTTTTTCAACCAGCCTGACACTTTCGTTTCCCATGTATGTCGCAGTGAAATACTCTTTCTATACAAATCTTTCTATATTATGACCTATTTCTCTCTCTGCTTCTTTACAGTTTTCTTCCTTTTCCTAAATTTCTATGATGAAGATGTATGGCTTTCATAACCACGAGCAAAAGTTTAAAAATTTCAAGGTATTCCCGCACAGGAAGATAAAAAATACTGACTTTTCTCTGAGTGGTGGAACTATGGGTGACTTTTACTTTAGTCCATATATTTTCAAATTATCTAGAATTAGATATAAATATACCTCATATAAAATATGAAAATATCTAATTTAAAGATATAAAAATGGGAGACAAAGCCTGTGTTATGTCCAAACATGTCTGTCTGCATGACAGCCTGTTTAATTCATGCCACGTAGACCTGCCATGAAGCATGTTCCCGAGTTCAGAGGAAAGAGACACACAGACAGAGAGAAATTGCAGTCGAATTGTGGGCTCACACCATTAATGGACAGAGATTGGAGCTGCCCATGTGCGATTAGAACTTTCCATACAATCTTCACTTTTCATCTTCTTGTAAAAGCCTGGGAATTTACTGCTGAGCCTGTGTCCTGCAGAGAAAATTACTTCGAGAGGACCTGCTTGCACAAGCGTAAAATCCCTGCCGCTCTCTGCACAGCGAGGCAGCCAGGGCAGACTCGGATGTGCTGATCTAGCTCTTTTGAGTTACCTGTTCCGGAGAACTTGGGGCACAGACCTCCCAGCGCGTCACTTTCTTTATATTTTTGTCCCTTCCCAGCCTTGAGTGTCTTACTGAGGACCTCCTCCACATAGCTGGCCTTACTGGGTGCGGTGGGGACGTACCAATGGCCGGCCCAGGGTCCTGGCGTGAGAGAGGCGTGTCATCTCATGGGGGACGCAGAGAAACACCCGCTGATCATCTGAGGGAAAGGCTGGACCAAGCCTTTGGGAATGGCAGGTGCGGAGCCCAGAGGAAGAAAGAAGCCGAGGCTTCAGGGTTGGAGGGAGAAAGGGTAGGGTGAGGACGGGTGAGGCCTTGGAGAGCTTGAGGGGCTGGAGTTTAATTCTGAGTCTGATGAGAAGCCATTTGGAAGCTTTGAGGATGGGAGTGATGGCGTATTTTTTTGTTTGTGTTTTGGTTTTGGGGTTTTTGTTGTTGTTGTTGTTGTTGTTTAGTGATCCCTCTAGCTGTGAGGAGAGCAGGTTGTAAAAGGCTAAGAGCAGAAGCAAGTAGACAGCTTCCGAGGCCAGGCTGGAGATGATGCAGACCTGGGTCAGGGTGGTCCCAGGAAGTCCCCTGAGGCTCGTGGAGTCCGAGGTGCAGAGCTCAGAGCACCAGGCCTCTGGTTCTTACGAGGCACTTCGAAGGTGCCCAGGAATCTGTATGAAGGAGTGTGGGAAGAGCATCTCTCCCAAACTGGAGGCAGGGAACTCACTCTGGGCTCCAGATTCTCTGAGAGGCCATGCTGCTTTCAGACGTACCTGGTCCAGCCCCACCTGGTACCCTCCCCTTCCACTCAGAGATTCTCATGGGTCCCAACAGACGTGCTCCATGACCCCAAAATAGAACGACCTCTGGCCAAGAGAGGCACTAGCAGGTAGAGTACTACAGCAGTCAAAATCCCTTATTCTTGGGTTCCCCGGTGGCGCAGTGCAGTGGTTGAGAGTCCGCCTGCCGACGCAGAGGACACAGGTTCGTGCCCCGGTCCGGGAAGATCCCACGTGCCGCGGAGCGGCTGGGCCCGTGAGCCACGGCCGCTGAGCCTGCGCGTCCGGAGCCTGTGCTCCGCAACCGGAGAGG
>NW_006783542.1:687765-704773 GCF_000442215.2 Lipotes vexillifer
GGAAAGGCCCAAACAGTGCAAGCCCCGCGTCCCCAAAAAAAAAAAAAAAAAAAAATCCCTTATTCTCTAGCGCCGTTAAAAGGAGCAATAACTGGGGCTCAGAAGCAGTTCTGGAAAAGCTCTACATTGCGTCCAAATCACCACCGTGGTTTGTCTTGACAATGTAGATTGAAATATAAAAACTGTGGCTCTGCGTTGGTGGTTCCCAGCCCTGGCTGCATTAAGTCCCTGTAGAGCCTTTGAAATACACCTGTACCCAGGCCCCAGCCCAGACCGGGTCCATCAGGGTCCTGGCGTGAGGCCCTGGCATCGGTGGTATTTAAAAGCTTCCCGGTGATTCCCACGTGTGGCCGGGAGGGGGAGCTCAGCCAGAGGTGAGGTGAGTCACTCCGCTACATGTCCCACCCCCAGGATGCGAGTCATCCCACGAGCAGGATGCAGCTCACGACACGATCGATGTTCAGCCTTCCATGGGGAGCCCAGACACATGCCCCTCTTAATGAAGCACTTGTGAGAATTACTCAGAAAACTTAAAATACAAATATATTCATCAGCTTTAGGCTTAGGAGTGGGCAGCCTCCAAAAGGCAGGTCAACTCTCTCTTCCCCCTGCCTTAGCACCCTGTCTTCTTTCTTCCTTCCTCTTCCTGTACTTTTCTCCTCGCCCTGGTCACCCACTCCACTCTCGGCCTCCTGAACACTCGCCCCATGCGGCTGGGTGGCCAGCCACCCTGGAGCCTTCAGGCTGCAGAGCTGAACTCTGAGAAGGTCTGGATGAAACGTGGAACTTGCTGGAAGGTCGTAGCACTGGTACCATGTCTTGCTTTGCTACAGACATGTGTGCTTCACTACAATGAAAAACAGTCTGGCAATTCTTTAAAGGTTTAACATGGTGCCACCGTAGGGTCCATTGATTCCACTTCTAAATATATACCTAAGAGAAAGAAAAACATATATTTGCACAGAAACTTGGACACCAATGTGCACAGCAGCAATATTCATAATCCAAATGTCCATCAACTGATGAATGGATAAACAAAATGTGGTATAACCATACGGTAGAATAGGATTCATCCCTAAAAAGGAGTGAACTACTGATGCATGCTGCAACTTGGATGAGCCTTGAAGACATCTGCAAAGTGAAAGAAATCAGTCACGAAAGCCCACATGTTGTAGAATCCCATGTACATGAAATGTCCAGAATAGGAAAATCTGGAGACAGAAAGGAGATTAGAGATTGCCAGAGGCAGAGAGGAGTGGAAAGTGACTACCTGCGCGTACAGTGCTTCTGGGGTGAAAAATATGCTCTGAATCTGACCGTGGTAATGGTTGCACAGCTCTGCAAATACACTAAAAACCACTGAATTGTACAGTTTAAATCAGTGAATTATGTCTATGTGAATGACATCTAAATAAAGCTATTAAAAATAAAATAGGGCTTCCCTGGTGGCGCAGTGGTTGAGAGTCCGCCTGCCGATGCAGGGGACACGGGTTCGTGTCCCGGTCTGGGAAGATCCCACATGCCGCGGAGCGGCTGGGCCCGTGAGCCATGGCCGCTGAGCCTGCGTGTCGGGAGCCTGTGCTCCGCGAGGGGAGAGGCCACGGTGAGACGACCGCGTACCACAAAAAAAGAAAAAAAAAGAAAAAAAAGATGGGGTTGAAAGAGGAAGCCCCACAGCTTTGTAAGCTCTCTCCCACTAAATGTCCCCACACTCACCCCCCAGCCCCCCAGATGCTTTTCAAGTTCGCTCCCCAGTGTCAGGTTTCCTCAAATTTCTCCAGAAGCTTCTGATCTCCTTCAGTTCACCCGCCTACAGGTCCTCCTAGAACTGAGGGTCCACCCCCACCAGCAGCGTGGAAAAGGATTCTTTTTGGCCAGGCCCCCTCCCAGAGCCCTTCTGAGAGATTTGAGGAAGGAGCGCCTCCTCTGAGCACCTCGCAAGGTCGTGTCGTGAAAAAGAGTCAGGTCAGATGGTCACCACCTCCGGGGCGCCCACCAGGAGGTCACCACCGGGTCTCCTTCCGGAGATGGTGGGTGGGGCCTTCCCCCGCGGGGGGCCCATCACCGCAAGCCTCAGTGAAGGCCGGTCTGACAAAGCTGACCCCCTCGTGCTCAGTCTGGGGATCTGGAAATGCTCCTTTATTCAAAAAGTGTTTACTAGACAGTGTTCCCGGCGTTGCTCCAGGAACTGGGACCACGTACGATGTGAGTGGCTGGACGAACAGAGCCTACCTGCTCAGGTGAGCCGGACCCCAGACGCAGCATCCGCGATGCCCGGGCTACAGGGTCCCCCAGGCTGCCGTGAAGGGAGGGGTCCCGCCGGGTGCACGCGGGGGCTGCGGCTTCTGGAGGCACAGAACGGGTCCGAGGAGGTGCTTTGCCCAAGACTGGAGCGGGGAACCGCAGGGCAAAGGTCGGGCGGGGGGAGGGGCCCGGCCCAGAGGTGGGGGAGGGGCAGGAGGGACGGCAGGGGCGGGCGCAGGTGGCGCTAGCACCCGGGGAACAGGAGCGCTGGGGGTTGAGGGCTGAGGGGTCGGGGGCGCCGCCACGCGGTCCCTCGGGCTCCTGGAGGGAGGGGGGGGGTCCCCGAAGCTCCCGCACCGGCTGAGGACCTGGGTCGGGGCTCCCAGCCTCTGGGGGAAGGTTGCTGCGGAGGGCTCCCTCGGCCCCCCTACACACGCTCCCCCCCACCCCCGCACCTCCATCCTCTCTCTCTATCCCTGACCACCCCCTGCCGGAGGTAACTGGCTACTCAACAAGCGGACAAGGAATCTGCCCGCCGCAGGCTGGACCCTGGCGTCGGACCAGTTCTGCCGCTTTTCCCCTCTTTGCTTCCTGGACCATCTTTGGGGCACCTCATCGATCCCGTTATCCCCGGGGCTGAGCACGCGGCAGTGCGGGTGGGCGGTAAGTGCGGGGCTGTCGGGGGGCGCCTGTCACAGGCGAGGAATCCATCAACCTGCTAAAGTTGAGGACACTTTCGTGGCACGTTCCCTACTTTGGCCACAGAGTCCTGGCCCAAGGGAGGTCTGATCAAACCCAGAAAGTTATAGCACAGGGTCCCCTTCCAATATGACAGAAGCAGAGTGAGTGTGTTTCCAGATTTACATCCCTAGGGATCAGTGGTTGTTAAAATTAATGTGAACATATTCTCTCATTGCAGAAATTCAGGAAGCAGTGCTCTTTATTTTAAAACGATTCATTCACGCTAGTGCATGAATTAGCGATCTATTAAACCTACTCTGTAGACGTAATTCTCTGGAGTTGTCAGGCACTTTCTTTATAAAGTTATATCAAGCACAAACCAGGGTGAAATGCTATATTCAGAAAATGACAGAAACATGTTTCTAATACAGCGTCTCTGTACCTATTACATACATGCTCATCTTTAAGCACACATGTGCCTCTAGGATTATAGAAATGCATTTTTCTTGCAAATTCCTGGTATGTTTAAAGTTCAAAGTTGATTGACACATGCTTTCACTTAATGAAGGTAATTACAAAGAATAACAACTCCAAACAGATCTGTTCAGTGTAACAATCTCGTCCTGCCGTGTAGATTACATTGAGACCCGTCAGATAGGCGGTTTTGCCACCAATCACGCCGACGCACGTTTGTAAGACGAGAAACAGATTAATAAGTATCAACGCTTTCCTCTAAACACTTGCTGAAAAGAATCAAAGCTGCTGGCTCTGAAGGAAATGATACAGCGGTAGGCGTTTCTCTATCTAGCCTCCAAAAAATAACCCTGAAGGCCTCTCAGGAAGGACAGAAGGGCACATAGACCTCTTGTGATGGTTGCTGTCTGCCGGGCACGCAAGCCACACAGACCCACTTTTACTAGTGCTGTTTTGCCTAATATAGCGGGCATGTTTCACTGCTTTCACTAAAAATCTCCACTGGATCGTTTGGATAAGTAACGGCCCAAACAGAAGGTTTATTTCTGCTCCAAATGGTTGGTACTTGTTGAGTATCTAATATCTGGTAAAGACCCATCTAGCTAAAAATCAGGGGGTATCGGGGATGATTGATCAGATATTTAGAGGTAGATCATTACCCAAGCCTTTGGGAAACACAAATACATATGGAAAAGGTCTGTGATTACAATTACACCGCCAGGCGAGTGTAGTTCTAACTTCAAACACCAGGATTATAAAAGAGGGCTCCACTGCGTTTAGTTTTATCCTGCAAACATGCCAGGTAAATGAATATTGCGCCTAACATAGCAAAGAGTGGATTTTCCACTTGACTTTTCACTGCCACGTATAAATAGCAGGTAAAATGAAAATGGATGGACAGAGTATTGAAACAATCACATTGTATACGGCATGAACTTTGTTACTATATCGTAATTGTGGGGCCTTTTATTCCAAACTGGTTAAGATTTAGGGTCATGCTTTTTATAGCAAAAGGGGCATAGAATTGTAGCCAGTCAGCTGTCTGGTCTCAGCCTGGCTGTGAGTGGACCGTGACTGTGTTTACTTTTCTGTGACACAGGGCATTACGGGGCCCTGCTGACGTGCCAGATGATGGCAAAATAAATAAATAGCACACGTTTAAGACCAAAGCCCCTCAGTCATGTTGCTTTCAGGAATCTGCATTTTACACTTAAAAATAAAGGGAAGCTTCTTAGTCTGTATTTAGAAGTCAAAAAAGGTCTATTTAAAAATTAACTTTCTCCCATGGGAAATACATTTCTGTGATCCCATGTTAATGGGAGTGGGTTTATGGGTCTCGCAACGTCTCTCAGAAAAAGACACCCGCTGGTTCTGTGTGGAAGAGCCTCAGGGCTGCATGGAGGTTGGATGTGACTTTAGGAATGTCCTGTTTCAGCAGCATGAAACTCAACTGGCAAGAATTTCTTCCAAAAGAAATTTTCTTTTTCTTTTTGTCCACGTGGTATGCGGGATTTTTGTTCCCCTCTCAGGTATCGAACCCGTGCCCCTTGCAGTCGAAGCCCGGAGCCCTAACCATTGGACGTCCAGGGAATTCCCTCTTCCAAAATGCTTTGCCCATATCCTGAAACTGCTCTAAGAAGCAACAAGAGCTCTAACCGTCTCTAAATGCTCCATGTACTGTTCCCAGTGTTTACTTGGAGACTCCTTATTAAGACATATTTAGATGCGATCGTTACAAACAATGTGAAATCATCTCGTTCTGTTTCTGACTTCAGAGGTACAACTCACTGTCTCTGAATGAACACATCTGCATGGCAGGCTGCAGCCCTGAAACCGCCCTGACTAGACAGTCGTCTGGGTGCAAAAAGCCAGCTTTCATATTTCAGAATCATAACGACCTAGTTACATTTGGTATATAACGTCATTTCTGCTGCCTAGCAAGTGAAAAGGTAAGTGATCACACTAACCTGTATTGTATTGATCAGTTAGTTACAGGAAGAAAGAAAACTCCCGGGAAAGGTCTTGGTCTGTCTCCTCCTTATATTAACAGGACAGTGGGAACTGACCTTTTTTGAGAAAAGGACCAAAAAAAACCCAATGATGCCTGAAAAACCCTTCTGATCTCACCCTTCACCTTCCGGCACCTTTTAGTGTCTTACTGATGGCCCTGAACAGAGAGATTATTAGCTAGTAATTTGTCATTAAAACCTTACAAATACTGTATTTCAACAAATCCAAGATGACATGGTAAGACACCTCGCCATTCTGTGCACCACTAAGAAAGAACAAAATCTGACAGTTAACTTGGATTGTGCCCCAACTGTCTGAAGCATCCTGAATCCACAGATGTGAAAATGTTAAGACACATGCATCTGAGAACCAATAAAATACCATATCTCTAAACTTACCATGCCAAAACTAGTCTTCTGTCTTAATCGGAAGTGGCATTATCGCATGTGTGCACACCTCACTTGCCCGCTGTTTTTCGTCAAGCCCTGGCATCCTTGCCTCGTGAACATGTTTGTCTTCTGCCTTTCCCATCCTTCAGTACAGACCCTCGGGACTTCTCACCCGTCAGTGTCACAGCTGTGCCACAGCTGTCCATGGAAACCGCCTTCTAATCGGTCCCCAGGCCTCCACACCCTGACCCCTCTGTGTGTAACCCAGCCATGGGGGTACATCACACTGACCTTTACCCAGGCCACCCCCTCCAGGGTCAGCCCTTCGGGAGTCACTCCTTCTCCTTGGCCACCCCCATCCTTTTCAGACTACGGTGAGAGGACCGCCATGGTGTGTGGCAAGATCCTCAGAACAGCTGGATGTACAACGGGCTATTACTCAGCCTTAAAAAAGAGTGAAATCATGCCATTTACAGCAACGTGGATGGACCTAGAGATTGACATACTGAGTGAAGTAAGTCAGACAAGGATAAACATCATATGATATTACTCATATGTGGAATCTTAAAAAAAGATACAAATGACCTCATTCCCAAAACAGAAAGAGACTCACAGACATAGAAAGCAAATTTATGGCTACCAAAGAGGAAGGGGGTGGGAGGGGGGATAAATTAGGAGATTGGGATTGACATGTATATACTACTGTATATAAAATAGATAAACAACAAGGATCAACTGTAGAGCACAGGGAACTCTACTCAGTACTCTGTAATAGAGACTTCCCTGGTGGCGCAGTGGTTAAGAATCCGCCTGCCAATGTAGGGGACACGGGTTCAATCCCTGGTCTGGGAAGATCCCACGTGCCGCGGAGCAACTAAGCCCGTGTGCCATAACTATTGAGCCTGGACTCTAGAGCCCGTGAACTACAACTACTGAAGCCCGTGTGCCACAACTACTGAAGCCCGCACACCTAGACGCCGTGCTCCGCAACAAGAGAAGCCACTGCAATGAGAAGCCCACGCACCGCAACAAAGAGCAGCCCCCACTCGCCACCACTAGAGAAAGCCCATGTGCAGCAACGAAGACCCAGCACAGCCAAAAATAAATAAATAAATATATACATAAGCATGGTATAAAAAAAATATTTTGTAATAACCAAATGGGAAATGAATCTGAAAAAGAAGGGCTATGTGTTTAACAATCACTTTGCTGTACACCCGAAACTAACACAATATTATAAATCAACTACACTTCAATTAAAAAAATTGAAAAACATAAATAAAAATAAAATATCATTTTAAACTAACAAAAACAACTGCTGGATGAGTAGAGCACATTTTCCTACAGCATGAATTCCGTGCAATAGTAGGCAATTCGTGACATTTGTTGTTTTCGATAAAATAAACCTTATAGAGCAGAATGATAAATTGCCTTAATTTTTACAATAAAACAGTTCATAGAAACAGCCTCATTTCAGGTGATCAGGTGACCATCCCTCTCTGCTGTGTAAGTGGAACATTCCGGAAGCTCTAGGCCACAGGGTTAGCTCAAGGTTCCCACTGCCTTTCAGTCTTCATCTCCCTCCCTCTCATCCTGAATGCAAATTCTCCTCCTGCTGAGATATCTTCTCAACATTTCCCCCAAATATCCAGCGCAGATTGTTGCTTATAACAGTCATCGGACGTCCATGATCCCTTTTCCTGCCATGTGCTATCCAGATCTGATCGTGCCTTCGAGACCAGGTCAGCCCCACCTCCCCACTCAGAGCTGTCCTCCTGCCCTCCTGTCCTGGCTGCCTTCCCCTCATCCAAAGACATTTACTGAAGTCCTCTCTCAGGGGTTGACAACTGCCTCCTGGGGGCCCAAGCACCGCCTGCTGCCTGCTGGCGGCCACAGCCTTGAGCGGTTGCAGCAGAGACCACGTGGCTGGCAAAACCTCGTGCATTTACTGTCTGGCCTTTTATAGACGAAGTTTGCCAACACCTAGTCTAGCTCCTTATTATACTTTCTGACACAAGTTTCCATTATCTTATTATATGCTATCTTAATATATGTATTATTATATATATGCTTGTATAAATACATATATATAAAGTTAGTTCGCGTTTCCTTTTTCTCGTCTCCCACAGGTCCTTGCGGTCAGGGACCGTCTTACTCACCCAGGCTCCTCTGGAAGGCCGAGGACTGTTCTACCTTTGAGGAATGTGCCCCCTGGCTTCGTCTGACACATTAACAAATGACACATTGCCAAAGCACGACTTCAGTGAAAGTTGAAACACACATGCTCTCCTGCTGACGGTGTGACCGGCTGGTACACGAGATGCCCGTGCATCCACAGCTCAATCATCAGTTGCTTATTTGGCATCCTCACCGTACTGGGTGCCAGGCAACGAGAGGAGAGCCACAGAAGAAAAACATAAGCCCTCCCCACACCTAAATTCGACCGCCTCCTTGAGACAAGATGAGCACGTGTGTAAGAGGGGTCAGTAGGAAACACACTCGGGTGAACCCGTGTGTGATGCCCAGCGTTACAGGGAAAGGAGAAATTGTCTCAGTCTGAGGGAAAGGATGACAGCCGCTCAATAAACATAGTGTGTGGCTCCATGAAAGGGAACGAGGAGTACGGTTTGGAGGCTGGCGTGTAAGGACTGTGTAAAGAGACCTGCCCACAGGAACTACAGTCAGTGCGCTGCTTGGCATGGTGAGCTAACACCTCGGGGCGGGGGAGGGCTGTACAGGGTGCGTATAGGAGGGAAAAGCCCCCTCGTTCTCAATTACGTTTGATGTCTGTGTTGATTTGAGTATCTTTGACTCCCCTTTCTTGTGGAACCAGACAGAATTTGCAGCAGCCTGAAACAAGTGTATTCATTAAAGATGCAATGACTGTTTATCGGGTGCCTCTTCCAGTCTCTAGGGAGACAAAGGTGACTGAAGCCTCATTCTTTCCAGATCAGTACTGACCACGGGACGGCTCTGAAGGAAATGAACTGGGGACCTGGGGCAGGGTGAGCAGCGCTGGGCGCTGGGCAGGGCAAGGTCAAGGAGAGCCCCTGCCGGCCTGGGCTGGACCGAGGGTGGGAGGGAGCAGAAAGCCGGGCAGAGCCTGCAGCGCTGCGTTTGCAGAAAGCAGGTGGCGGTCAGAGTGAGTGATGGATGGCTCAAGAGGCTGGGAGGCTGGTCTGCAGCCAGGCCACGGAGATTCCCGACATCTTTAGAGCTTTGGCTCGGATTCCATGGGTAAGAGACACGGCAGTGTGATAGAAGCAGAACTGGAAAATCTGGAAAGAGAACGCCCAGAGGCAACAGACCTGCTCCCTCAGAGGGCTGGTACATGTCATCTGTGACCCCGGCTTTGCTTTCTGACCCAAGCTGGAACCACAAAGGGGCCCCTAGTTTGCGAGGTGCCAGTTATCTGAAAGGAGGAACTGTGGGTTTCTTGGAGTGGCCGACCAAGTCCTACCACTCGATTCTACAGATATTTCCCCGGAATCTTATACTCAGGACCTTGAGGAAGATAAAGGTCGATTTTCTAGAAAACAGTGTTACAGCAAATGAGTACTGGCCTTCACAGGCCTGTCTGGTCACTGTGGCTCAGTGGCTGAACTTTGGCCCGGTAGGGATTCAAATCGATTCCAAAGTTTCTAGAGCAGTATCTTAATTTTTATCTGCACTTAGATTGACCCCAGGCAAAATGTGAGAAAGAAGTTTGTGGCTATGTCCTTGTCTCCAGTATTGTTCTTGGGTGACTGAGGGTCCCCTGGTGTGGCCTCAGAGTCCCCATTTCTGTCTGGTGGGCTGTGTCCGCAGGGCTCTGACCTCCTCTGCCCTGAAACAACAGGGCTCATGGTCTTTGAAACCAGACAAGTCTTTCAACATGCAGCAAAGTTACTCAGCTTCTAGAAGCTTCCACGGCCCCACCTGGCAAGCTTGAATGACGTAACCAACGCAGAGGTCTCCCACGTCCCATTAGTTACAATAGTTAGGAAATGGGAGCTGCTTAGCTAACGAGGAATGCGACACCTTTGTCCGGTTAAAAAAATGCTTGTATTTCTAAAAGGCTTTTACCAATATTGAATTAGTTTAATTGTAAAGACTTCCCTAAATAGTCTGTGAAAATTGGAAGCATTTCTACGCATACTGAAAAGTGTAAGAGGAAAGGGGAAAATCTCCCTCCCCACCCCCTTGATACCCCGCTCGGCAGCGTATGAAGAAAATCTATTACTATTTATTTGTTATGTATTATTAAGTGCTCTGTGTTGTGGTTGACCCAATAGATTTGTGCAGGCCTGTTAGCAGCTTTCCAGACCTTTCCATGACAGAGCAGCTGTGTATTTCTGTATTAATGTGGTTCCCAGGGCACTTTTCACACACCACAGATTCCTCCTCTCCTGCTTGTGTCTTATCATATCCCGCTTATACACACACTCATTTGCTCATTTAACACACGTGTACAAAGTGCCTGTGATGTATATTTATAGGTTGTCTGTAGAAATATAATTTTTTACTCTTATGATAAATCCATACCTTTATACATGTATTCTTGTATACTTGTGTGTGATTATCTCTGGAGAATAGATTCCCCAAAGTGGAATTTCTGGGTTTAAATGTCCATGGCTACTAAAGTTTGAGAGATACTGACAAATTGCCCCCCAAAAAGGAGGCATCAGGTCATAATCCCATCAGCCAGTTTCCTGATCTGATAGGTAAAAAATATTTTCTTAGTCTAATCTGTCTTCCCCGGGTCACTAGTGGAGATGAGATTTTTTCCTGCATGTTTATGAGTCAATCCAATGAATTTTCATGTCCTTGACCCATCTTCTAGAAGTTTTAAGAGACCTCTAATCTTATCGACTGCGAGTTGGTTCAGAGGCAATTAGCCTTTCGGCGTCACCCACGAAGGCTGCTGTCTGTGTTTAAGGCTGACCCAGGGCACATCATGCAGCTTCAGAAAAGTGGGGAGTTATTTTACCCACCCCAGGTTCTCTTATTAGGACACGAGTCATCTGCAGATATTCCAGAGTTCCACCCTGTCCATGTCAGTGGCCCAACAATCTTGGAGTCGAGGAAGGAGATAGACAAAAGGTCTGGGTGCATTGGTCATTTTCTTCTCTCAGACCTTCCCAGTGGTCATAGCAGGGGGCTCATCACTCCCTATCAATACCGTAATGATAGCGAACTGTCACCGGGCGTCCTGCTGATCATCCCATCTGAAGCATCTTCACCCCCCCCACAAGCACTCCTCCCCACATCCTGCCTAGTTTTTCTCTACAGCACTTCCCACCCTGGGCCTCCGTTCGTATTTCCTTGTTTACTTCTGTCTGTCTCACGGCAGCATGAGCCCCAGTGAAGAGGCTTGAACCAGAATAGAACTCCACAGTCACAAGAGAGCGTCTATGTATGTTATCTCATCTAATCCCTCCAACAACCCTGTGGCAGAGGTATTACTGTTACCTCCATTTCACAGAGGAGGAAGACGAATCCAAGATAAATTAAGGGACGTGGTCAAGGTTGTGTAGCTGGTGGTACGTGGGAGGGCCTGTGAGCTCTACCTTGTGAATCTGCTGCTTCTAAAGAGAAACAAAATGGATGCCCCTCCCCCTCCCCCCCAACAGCCCAAATGTTAGTAGAAACGTCGCCATTTCCAGCGTGGTCGTGGGATGGCTCTAAAGCTAGGACTGTATTTGTTAATAGTTTTTGATTTCCATATATCTGCATACTCCATCCTGCATATTTAACGGGTTCCCAGAAATGACGATTTTGATGCTAGTCTGTTTGGGAAAAGGGGGGGCCCCCCCGCAGTCCCGTGTTGACGATGCTTCTGGCTAAATCGTACAAAGCAGAGAGCTGTTTCATTCTTTTTTGACATACAAATTCCAGAGCAATGAGCATTTTGTGGGCATTCAACAGATACGTGTCGAAAGGAATCACGTTCCCAGTGGAATCGGCTATGGCAACTAAAACCTTAATTTCAAAATAGCAGAGGGAGGTTCTCCCTTCGTAAACGGAACTTTCACAATGGAATCACCTGGGTCCCACATTCACAGGTTGTATGCAATGGGCCTGGGGTGAGACCCGGCCATTGGGATTTATAAAAACTCCGGGTGATTCAAAGGACAGCCAGGAAGGAAAAGCGGTGAATGACAGCTTCCTCCAGTGAAGAGTGTGTGCCCATCAAAAGGCAACATTTAGGCAAAAATATTCACTGAGCAGAATTCTTCAAGAATCACCCAATTTGAAAGCCCCTTGGAGGAAAATTATACCAGACCAGCTCAGAAGGGACCATGGAAGCAGCTTTCCTGAACACGAAGGAACCCTCAAGCCTTGGGGACTTGCAGAAATTACTTGTGAACAGAGAGGCATCCTTTTGTTTTTCTAGAGCAGGGATCTGCAAACGTTTTCTGCCAAGAGCCAGTGAGTGACTATTTTAGGCTTCACAGGCAATGACCCCGCTCCCCAGGGCAGCCCCAGTGGAGCCTGGACCCACGTGGATGGGGAATTGTGACCTGTTCCAACAAAACTCTATCTGCGGACATTAAAATGTGAATTTCACACAATTTTCACGTCACAAAATATTATCCTCTTGATCCTTTTCAACCATTTAAAAACGTAAATCCATCCTCAGTGTGAGGGCCACACAAAAACAAGCAGTGAGGCCAAATCTGGCCCACAGGCCGTGGATTGGTAACCCCGCTCTAGAAGAACGTAGTAAGAAACAAATACAGGAACACATCAGAGCTGTTAATAAATGGATTATACAGCAAAAGACACATTTGGGTAGAACTGATTACATGCATCCCATCCTTCATTCCTGCCCCGCCCAGGATGCCCGAACTAGGATTCTTTCTCAAACTGCAGGTGAACCTGAGATGCTGGGGTTATCTCGGGTGGAGCCCGCTTGTCTTTTAGTCCCATTCTTACTAGCGAAATTATAGGCTGCAGGAGGCGTGCAGAACCTCAGGACAGGGATGGCTCTAACAAGAGCTTTCACAACTCAGTCACAGAACCTGCAGCTGTCCTACGTGGAGGTGGCTTTTACTGCCCTTTGGGTCATAAAAACCGTCAGCTTCAGGTCCCCAAGTGAACGGTTTATAGGCGTGGACTTATGCAAACACAGGCCTATTAAATACGAGCCCCAAAGATTTGGTGAAATCAGAGACGTGAGAACTGGAGGGTGATAAAGTGAGTCCCACACCCAGTGGCAGGAGGGCAGTTTCCCTAAGGGGATGCGGTGCGGTGGGGCGGGGCGGGGGGGGGGGGGAAGAGAGGTTGAGTTCTTGCTAACAGGAAGCACCTCAGTGGGATGTGCAGGAGGGGAAGCTGCTGGCAGAAACTGAAGCGCTTGCCTTGCTACATAAGGGAATCTCTCTCACTTATTTAATTTATCAGTGCACGAGGCTTCTGCACATCCCACACAGCCCTCGGTAACAGAAACACTAAAATGTGAAATGAATTTCCTTTGGAGAATTTTCCAAAATAAATAGTGAGGATCGTGGAGAAGAGAGATGTGTTTATGGTGGACACAAAAAGAGAGACTCACAGCAACATGGATGGACCTAGAGATTATCCTACTAAGTGCAGTGAACCAGCCAGAGAAAGACAAATATCATGTGATATCACTGACATGTGGAATCTAAAAAAAAAAAAAAAATGATACAAATGAACTTATTTACAAAACAGAAACAGAATCCTTACGGTTACTGGGGGGAATGGTGGGGGGAGGGATAAATTGGGAGTTTGGGATTGACATTAAAATAGATAACCAACAAGGACCTACTGTATAGCACAGGGAACTCTACTCAATATTCTGCAATAATCTAAATGAGAGAAGAATTTGAAAAAGAATAGATATATGTGTAACTGAATCACCTTGCTGTATGCCTGAAACTAGCACAACATTGTAAATCAACTATATTGCCACATAAAATTTAAAATTTAAAAACAATTAGTAAAAGAATTTTGTCTTGGACTTCCCTGGTGGCGCAATGGTTAAGAATCCGCCTGCAGTGGTTGAGAGTCTGCCTGCCAATGCAGGGGACACGGGTTCGAGCCCTGGTCTAGGAGGATCCCACATGCCCCAGAGCAACTAGGCCCGTGAGCCACAACTACTGAGCCTGCGCGTCTGGAGCCTTTGCTCCGCAAGAAGAGAGGCCGCGACAGTGAGAGGCCCGCGCACCGCGACGAAGAGTGGCCCCCGCTCGTCACAACTAGAGAAAGCCCTCGCACAGAAACGAAGACCCAACACAGCCAAAAATAAATAAATAAATTTATTAAAAAAAAAAACAAAGAATCCCCCTGCCAGTGCAGGGGACGCGGGTTCGAGCCCTGCTCCGGGAGGATCCCACACGATGTGGAGCAACTAAGCCCGTGCGCCACAACTACTGAGCCTGTGCTCTAGAGCCTGCGAGCCACAACTACTGAGCCCACGCGCCACAACCACTGAAGCCGCACTCCTAGAGCCCGTGCTCCACAACAAGAGAAGCCACTGCAACGAGAAGCCCGCGCACCGCAACTAGAGAAAGCCTGTGCATGGCAACGAAGACCCAACGCAGCCAAAAATAAAATAATTAATTAATTAATTTTTAAAAAAAAAGAATTTTGTCTTCATCCATGTTAAAATAAAAGAGCAAGAACCCACTTAGAGATGGTTTCTTTTTTTCTTTGGAGAAGAAAGGAAGATAAAGGAGGCAGAGGGGGTAGGGGTAAGGAGATGTGGGAGAAGAAAAACCCAAGAGGTGGCGTTTGCACGGAGGGGCCCCATGGGGCCTTGCAAGGGTGGCCCTCGGGCACGGCCCAGGGCCGCTTCTGCTCCCCCAGATCCCAGCCGCCAACAGGCCCTGCCACTGCGGGCGTCGTAAACATGTTTTACGAGCCGTGTTGCTCGCTGCATCCTCATCTTCCCCAGAACAAAGACCAATGTCCAACCAGAGCAACAGCGAAATTACCAGCCTAACCCTCACCTCTCCGACGGGCTTCGCACGGAAAAGCTCACCCCATCCGATAGGTGGGACCCGGAGCCCATTTTTGTAGCCACATTGATGCTTTTCCCCAGGCTCACGGGGGAATTTTCCAAAAATAAAACCCGCAAACCTGACAGCAGTGAGAGAGGCCCCAGAACTATTGCTGAAACACCAAAAGCTGCTTCTCATTAAAGCAGAGATTTAGTGGAAAAGTTTAAACAGAGAACTTAAGGGAGAAGGTAGATGCTGAAAGCTCTGTGGAAATCATTCTACCTGAGGAAAAGCAGAGCGGTTGGCCAAACCCCTCTTTGCTGACCTGGTCAAAGGCCCGACTTCCCAGCTGGGCGGCCGCCCTTCGGACAGCAGCCCTGGCTTCCCCACAGTCCTGATTTCAGTGATTCAAACATCCTTGATTATGCTGATTTCCTATGAGTAATAAAAAAAATGTGATGGAATATTTTTAGCATTACATGACTTCATATAAAAAAAATGCACAAGCCAGGGGAAAAAGCCTTTCCTCAATCATGTCACTTTATTTTTATTCAGAAAATATGCTTCCATGGGGCTTCCCTGGTGGCACAGTGGTTGGGAGCCCGCCTGCCGATGCAGGGGATGCGGGTTCGTGCCCCGGTCCGGGAAGATCCCACATGCCGCGGAGCGGCTGGACCCGTGGACCATGGCCGCTGGGCCTGCACGTCCGAAACCTGGGCTCCGCGACGGGAGAGGCCACAGCGGTGAGAGGCCCGTGTACCGCAAAAAAAGAAAAAAAAAAAAAAGGAAATATGCTTCCTGTCAGTTTACCCAGTCCCGCTGGACCACCTGCTGTGGACTCGGGCCCTCTGGGTGTGATGGACCAAACAGACACCTCAGGGAGACAACGAAACACCAGTACAAATGGGTCATTACAAACTCAGAGACTTTCCATGAAGGTCAGAGGGGACACGGCAAACTCAGTGTCATTGCAGCAGGGGAAACATCAGGAGGCTAGCAGAGACGAGGTTGGGGTGAGAGGTGCCCTGATCACCCGGCCACCTGTTCACTGTCCCGCTGGGCCTTGGGCGCCTGGAGACCAGGAGGCCCTGGAAGGGTTAAGCGGTTGGGCCTGACAACCGTGATGTGGAGTCTAATCCCAGGCCAGGGTCTCCACCGCATGGGGGGAAGATGCCCCCAATTTCATTGTTTCTCTTCCTTTAGGCTGTGGATGAAGATTTTTTAAAACATTAGCTGGATTCTTGGGTGAATACAGAAATTCAGTTTTATTGGGGGGTGGAGGGCGGTAGGCAGTTCATAGGGATGCGGACGTCCAGACAAAGCATAGCGTTTAACAGGGAAATCGGATGTGACATAGAAGGCAAACAAGGGTTTGTTTGCTGTTAATTGGCTTTGGAGTCCGATAAACCCATATTCAAGTCCTGCATCTACACTAGCTGTGCGGCCTGGAACACGTTACCTTTCTTTGCCTGTCTCCTCACCTGTGAATTTACAATAAGAGTACCTTTCTTCCATAGGTGGCTCACATGAGGAATAAATGAAACCATAGACGCGAAGCCCCGAGGACAGCGCCTGACTACCGTATAGTGATGTCTCGATAAATGACAGCTTCTGTGATTGCGTCATCATCAGAGGAGTTTCCTTCTCAGGCATCATCACCTTCCCAGTCTCCTGGATTCCCACTGAATACTCAGTTCTCTGGAAAACCCATGCAGATACTAAACAGCAAGAAAACATTCCCTGGTTTCCGCTCCAGGCTAAACAGTCTTACAATCACCACAAGGGGATTTCTGGATCCTGCCAGGAATTCCCCAGTGGCTTTCAGAGTCTCTGGATGTCTCTTTATGACTGTCTCATTCTGTTCTGTGTCTCTAGGGAAAAATGAGGCTTCCTACCAGCAGCCCTTGAGGAGACCAGCTCCCACGTGCGCATGGAAGTCAAGAACAGAGGTCAGACTCAGAGGGCCCTTGGAAAGTGGCTCAGAATCCTCCACGAGGTGCGTGTATACACACACAGCATTTGTAAAATACAGCAGCTGCATTATTCCTGTTGGCCTCCAGGTATAAAGCATGGATATAAAATGTCACAGGAGAACTCTTTGAGAGCCTTTGGAGACTATTTCTTTTCACAATATTAAGAACAAAAAGATGTTGACATTTTTTACTGCTCCTTTCAGCTCTCCTTATTTTGAAGTCAGGGCTTCAAGCCCAAGACCAAGGAGCCGGTCGGGGCGGAGTGGGGGTGGGATGGGGGGCGGGGGCT
>NW_006783542.1:704790-711288 GCF_000442215.2 Lipotes vexillifer
GGGGGGTGGGGGGTGGGGGCGAGTTCACATAGTCCTGTGAGATGCTGCCATCTAGTGGCCAATTTGAGCACTACAGTGGGAGGCTGACTGCCCTTTGTCCCTCAAGTTCTAGGTTATTTGGCAAACCTGTGACCTGCCCTTCACCAACACTCCCACTAATTATACTGACTCCTCGGGGCTTAAATGAATCTTTTCTTTCCTCCATAGGAATAGTACAAATGAGCCATAATAAAACCCATAAACTAGTTTGGTTGAAGGATTAAGGAGTTTTGTTTGTCTGTTTTGGATACATGTTTGGGTAGAAAATAAATCCAGCCTTTTAATCTGTAAACATTGAAAGTATTGATAGAAGTACAAATCCACTCTTTTAAGATATGAGAGGAAAGTGTATATTGTATGAATTCTGTGATTTCACAGGAAGAGAAACACAAATCTTTCTTTCACAACAAATCTTGAAGACACATTATGTGATCAACACATTGCAGGTCATTTCCTCCATGTATGGAAAGCGTGACGGGGGCTTTGCACGTGGCATCCCGCAGTCCTCACAACAGCACTGCAAGCTCTGTTCACGCCCACCCAGCGGCTCAAACAGCTCCAGTAACAAGGCTACTAGGTGAGAACTCAGAACCGAGGGTACAGTCCCCCAAAGGCAGACTCCCCTGCAGTCCCGTGGGCTGTGTCCTCTTAGCTGCAGACAGCATCTGGCACGTCACAGCTATTCAACACGTGTCCATGCGTGAATGAACGGATGAATGAACAAATGCATCCTGCAGCCGAAGCTCTTCCTCCCGGGGCACACAACCAGATCTCATTTTTTATCTCCTTTGCGGTTAACGTGATCCGGCAACCAAATTCTGGCCCTTGGAAGTATTACATCCAGGCCTGGCCGATGAAAACCTCCCCTGTGGGACCCTCCTTTCCTTTCCCTCGCTGCCGGCTGAAAGAAGGGGACTCCCAGAACCTAAAGGAGCGTGGGGCGCCTACAAGGGCTGGGATCCCTGAGTGGCTTCATGGAGCAGAGTCCCCGCCCCCACCCGCCCGCTGGATTGTGACCCAGTGAGAAATCAAGGGCTCCTGTGGAAGCCACAGAATCTGAGTCCTCCCAGACCCGTAAGACTCCAAGGCAGTGCTTTTGAAGTTACAAACACTGCTTTTTTTTTGGTACAAGAAAGACATCCTACCTTGCAGTCATTTTAACTTAAAGCTCTCACGCCTGAATAAAGCACTCTAGCTCTACGTTTATAATTAATTCACACCCTCACGGGAGAGTTAATATAGCATGTTTCATGAACTCAAGCACCATCCGTCATTTTTAAGATCCGGGCTCTGACCGTGACTCGGCAGAGGAAATCACTTCTTTGATCACACAACCACCCACAGGATGCGGGAGGAGACAAAGCACAAGGTGGGTGGCTGTGTTCACACCGACAGAGCCCCCCAACCCTGAGGTGGGGAGCCCCGCTGGTTACCTTGGAAACGCAGGCACACACGGGGCGGGGCACTGTATTTACATCAAAGCCGCGTCCACTCTGTAACATACATGTACGTGGAGCTTCTCCTTTTGCATTTGCCTACTTACCTCCCTGGTAGGTTTCAAGGCATCCACTGATATGTTTTTCCCTTTCTAATGGTTCTGACAAGGAAATAGGTTCTGTTCGATATGAGTCACCGAGAGAGCTGTTATTTGCCTCTAGTGTTCCTGTGTCATCTGCCAGCGACTTTCGCTGTGTTGGATTCGAATTAGAAATGCACCCGAACCAAGTGGGGAAAGTGGCGGGGTGGTGGTGGTGGTGGGATGAATTGGGAGATTGGGATTGACATGGATACACTGATGTGTATAAAATGGATGACTAATAAGGAAAAATATTTTAAAAAAAGAAAAAAGAAAATTATACCATTGGAATTTCTCTGTTTTCAAAATCATATACCTGGGGATCATTCTTAAATAAGGAATCGGACCAAAACAAGAATAACAACAGGAATACATCAGTGAGCGGAGAGTGTTAGGCATCCCATCGCCCACACTCACCAGCTGACCACACCGTGGCATCCCAAAGCATGTGGCCGCTCTCTGACCTCAGAAACCTTCTGAGGCTTCCTCATTAAACTCTGTTTAGCGTCCTCACCATTCAACCATCCACCTGTCACATGTGGACAGAACCTGTTGGCCGCTCTTGGATTCACTGCAGGCTTCTGTTTTCCATCTCCCGAGCCAGCCATGGAGCTGGCCGAATAGGTCCTTTCTGCGTGTGCTTTTGAGGGAAATTTTCACAAGAGATTGATTCACACCACCGTGAACAGACCTCCAAACCTCAGCACTATAATCTGTTGCCCAACAGCCCTTGGAAACTTTGTTTTGGAAGTCGGAAATTTTCAAGTATTCATTATCAGTAGAAATGAAAGAAGAGAAATGGCATTACTGCTGAGAGAGAACATTATCTGCGAATGGATGAGGACTGAGAACTTCAGGAGAGTCCGCATAGAATCAGTGTTGTCAGGGTTAAAAAATAAGTCCCGAAAGGCTTTCACCAGGTCCTTAAGAATAAAATTACAAAAAGTGAAAAAAAAAAAAAAGAAATGCACCCGAGAAGAGAAATTTCATGGAGAAAGACTGTATTTCCATTAAGGCAGAGGAGTATGAAATTCAAATACAATAACATTCTTTAACATTTGACAGAATTACTTTAACATTTACCTGAGAAAATAGACAGTTGAGAATAGTTAGGAAATTTTGGCAGAGAAGAAAAGTGAAGGAGGAGTTGCCTAATTAAAATCAATTTAAAGACACATTAATTAAAACACTGTGGTGATGACATGAGAATAAATACATAGATCCCTGGAACAGGAAAAAATGGTTATAAAATGGGCCCTCAAATATTTAAGATATTAGTGTATTATATTTATTTTTTAAAATTTATTTTATTTTTGGCTGCGTTGGGTCTTTGTTGTGGTGCGCGGGCTCCTCATTGCAATGGCTTCTCTTGTTGTGGAGCCCGGGCTCTAGGCGCGTGGGCTTCAGTAGCTGTGGCACGTGGGCTCAGTAGTTGTGGCTCGTGGGCTCTAGAGCGCAGGCTCAGTAGTTGTGGCGCACGGGCTTAGTTGCTCCACGGCATGTGGGATCTTCCCGGAGCAGCGATCGAACCTGTGTCCCTGCATTGGCAGGCGGATTCTTAACCACTGCGCCACCAGGGAAGCCCTGTTATATTTATTTTTTAAATCACAGATCAATGGGGAGGAGATGGAGTGTGTGACAAATAATATTTTTTTAAATGGTCAACTATTTGGGGAAAAAGCCTTCTTACCTCTTCTCATACAGCAAAATAAACCCCAAATTCATTGAAGAATTTAAAGTGAAAGCATTAACAAGAGCTAGAAAAATATAATGGTGACTATATACTCTGAGGATAGGATAAGATTTTCTAGACATAAAATTTATGGAAAGGAAAAAATAGAATAAAATACTGATCAACTTTGACCTCATAAAATTTTAAGTGACTGTATTTCAAATATATAATAAGCAAAGTTAAAAGGCAAACCAGAAATTGAAAACTATTTGCAATACCTATGACAGAAGTTTAATATACTCATAAATCTACTAAACAAACTGGAATAAAAACAAACCAAAATGAAACAAATAAAAACCCACTAATGCCTTAACAGAAAAATGAGCAAAACGTGTAAACAATTTCTTCACAAAAGAAACAATATAGGGCTTCGCTGGTGGCGCAGTGGTTGAGAGTCCGCCTGCTGATACAGGGCACGCGGGTTCGTGCCCCGGTCCTGGAGGATCCCACATGCCGCGGAGCGGCTGGGCCCGTGAGCCGTCGCCGCTGAGCCTGCGCGTCCGGAGCCTGTGCTCCGCAACGGGAGAGGCCACAACGGTGAGAGGCCCGCGTACCGCAAAACAAACAAACAAAAATAAATAAAATAAAATAAAAATACAAGATGGACTTCCCTGGCAGTCCAGCGGTTAGGACTCAGCGCTTTCAGTGCAGTGGCCTGGGTTCAGTCCCTGGCCGGGGAACTAAGATGCCGCAAGCCGTGGGGCACAGCGCCCCAAAATAAATAAATAAATAATAAATAAAGTAAAAATACAAGAAAATGGGACTGGGTGAGGGGAAGCATGGAAGAGGAAGTCTTGGAGATGCAGGTACTTACAGCCAGCCGCTCTCGACCTGCTGAAGGTGCTCAGGGAGAGAGCAGACAGCACTTAGTTCAGCCTCCCTCCCAGGCAGCAGCTACCTACCAGACACTCACCTGGACAGGCCCCTTGTGTTTGCGGTAGAAGGAGGTCTAACCCGCTGGCTTCCTGCTCCCGTCGTCGCGAAAACTACGTTTGCCTGCATCCAGCTCATTCCTTTCAAGTTTTCTAATCGATTTAGTGAGATTCAAAAGCACGTATGATTCCATCAGACGTACAAAGTGACATATTCCACTATTATTCACTGACGCTTCGTTTGTGGTAGCAAAACATCAAAACAGCCCAAATGTCAGTTAATGAGGGATTTGTTAACTAAGTTATGGCTCAAACAAGGGGATTCCATGCAGCCATAAAATGCAACCAGGAAGCTCTTTGTGAGCTGACTTAAAGATGATTTCCGAGATAATGTTACATGAACAAAGAAGAGTGTCTATAGAATGCGCTACTTGATTAAAAGAGAGAAAAATTTTAAAATATATGCATATGCTTATAAATGCATAAAATGTCTACTGAAGGACCCATAAGAAACTGCGAGCCTGGGTGGCTGCGGTACAGGATGGGAAGAAGGCTGTTTAATCGGATGTTATTGGGCACCTTTCGGATGTCGAACCAGGTGAGCGCGTTGCCTCGTCAGGAAATAAATTAGATTAAAACCTTCATTAGTGACAGCGTAAGTGGTTTTGTCCAGGGACTGTGCCCAGTGATCACACAGACACAGCCCCCGCCCGCTAGGAGCCTGGGACAGAATCAACTGAGTGCCAGGAAGGGACCCCACAAAAGCCACCCCCCCACAAAAGGAGCCTCCCGGCAGGTCAGGGTGGCGCCCCCAGAGCATGTGGCCTCCGCGACCCAGAATGCTGACCTCTGTCTGCCTTGTGGTCCCTCCGGACTTTTGGGTGTTCACGTGTCACGAATTATTGCAGGCTTATTTTCTTTCAATTACGACCTGCCCTGTTCTGATTCGTACTTGTAAAAGGAATGTATGTAGCACGCGGTCGTCTCAGCAGGAGTGGTGAAGGAAACACCTCGGAGCCAGCTCCCCATCTGAGTTTTCATATCTTGTTGTCACCAGGCTACAAGGCACCGAAGCTGGGAGATTCTGCAGATTGACAGTGGCAGTTAAAGGAACATTATTGGGGTCTTGCTT
This sequence comes from Lipotes vexillifer, assembly GCF_000442215.2. NCBI lineage: Eukaryota > Metazoa > Chordata > Mammalia > Artiodactyla > Lipotidae > Lipotes > Lipotes vexillifer. The sequence continues at coordinate 710,142 of NW_006783542.1, forward strand.
TCTTCCCGTCCAGGTGCTTCTCAAACGACCCTTCCATCCTCAAACCTCAGGAAAAATCTAAATTAAGTAGGATTTTTATTCTCCTGCATCGGGGGGAAAGAAGCTCATCAGTGTGAGAAATGCTTTATTAAATGATGCATTAAAATACACTCAGCTTTTTGTTTGGGTTCTGCTGACACTTCGTCCTCCGCCAGCTCACCTACCCCTGTTACATCACCAGTGAAAATTAATATTCCAGGTGATACTGAGCCTGCGGGGCCTAAAGCGCCGAAGAAAGACCTGCTCGTGTACCTCGTATGAAGGCACTGAAGTCGTATTTTAAAAAATGCTTTAATGCCAGACACGGAAGGACAAATATCACATGACATCGCCTACATCGCTTATGTCTAAAAAAGGGCACAAAAAACAGAAGTAGAGTCATCGATGTAGAAAACAAACTTATGGTTACCAAGGGATAAGGGAGGGGAGGGATAAATTGGGAGATTGGGACTGACATATACACACGACTATATATGAAATTGATAACGAATAAGGACCTGCTGTACAGCACAGGGAACTCTACTCAATACTCTGTAGTGGCCTACATGGGAAAGGAATCTAAAAACGAGTAGATATGTATAACAATCACTTTGCTGTACACCTGAAACTAACACAACATTGTAAGTCAACTATATTCCAATAAATTTTTTTTAAGTAATAAAATTTAGGTGTGTTTATTACATTAAAAAACTTAATAAACAGGAAGGAATTCATGAAATATAAAATATTAAATGAGAAAAGCAAGTTGCAGCATGCTGCTAAAACCTTGTTTGTGTGTGTGTGTGTGTGTGTCTGTGTGCGTGTACCAAAAAAATTAAAATTAAGGGCTTCCCTGGTGGCGTAGTGGTTGAGGCAGGGGACACAGGTTCGAGCCCTGGTCCGGGAAGATCCCACATGCCGCGAAGCAAATAAGCCCCTGCGCCACTACTGAGCCTGCGCTCTAGAGCCTGCGAGCCACAAATACCGAAGCCCACACTCCTAGAGCCCTTGCTCTGCAACAAGAGAAGCCACCGCAATGAGAAGCTCGCTCTCGGCAACGAAGAGTAGCCCTCGCTCGCCGCAACTAGAGAAAAAGCCCGCGCGCAGCAAAGAAGACCCAATGCAGCCA